>NC_139019.1:162287239-162834910 GCF_964374135.1 Grampus griseus | reverse complement strand
GGATGGTGGAAGAGGAATTTTCTACTGTCATCTCCCCACAGTGCACTGATTTTGACAACCAGTCAAGGATGAGAGTACCTTTGTGGAAGTCAGGGAGCCCAGTAGAGAATTTCCAGCACACCAGTGTAGCAAAAAAATCTGAGAACAGACACCACAAGAAAAGTACAAAGAACAGTCTCACTCCTCCCCAAAGGTGGCATAGCTTGATGCTAAGAGTTCTCTTTGGCCCAGGATTCCTCCCATGGGAAAGTGAGAGTGTAGTGACTGAGCACTTGGCTTCCCGAGTGGTGTGAGATGCTGCCCAAGAGGCTCAGTGATTTCTCATCTCACCAAGAATACTAAGGGAGAATACTAAGGGAGTCAGGACAGCTGGAGGGCTGGGAGCAGGGAAGAGTTGCAAGGACCCACAGAAATCAAGGCTCAGAACACAACAAATGGCTGCAGATCCTACTAGTCCCTCACAGACTCCATCAGGAGGCTTGCATTTCAGCCACTTGGGATGTGATGTCTGCAGGCACTCCTGTCCGGTGCATGGGCACACCCAATGCTCTGCGCACCTGACTCCCCCACCCTCCCACCCCATCCATAGCCAGCTCCATGTATGTACTCCAGACAGCGAGGGAAAGCCCCTCCCCTGTCTCGTAAGCACATGCATTCAGCTGGCTCAACTCAGTGGGACTGGAAGAAGACAAGCATTTCAGGGGACTACATCTCAGGAAAACAAATGGGAGGCTCTCACTACCCCGCCTGGTTGTGAGGGATCAAAAGAAGGCATACAGGGAATTCCCTGGTGGTCCAGTGGTTAGGACTCCACGCTTCCACTGCAGGGGGCACAGGTTCAGTCCCTGGCTGGGGAACTAAGATCCTGTATGCCGAGGGGTGCAGACAAGAAAAACAAAAAAACAAACGAAGGCATACAATCTTAAGAATTCCTGCTAAAGAGGGAACAAGAGGTGTGAGGTGGGTGCGTTCATAGATAAGGTCTGACAGAATCACAGAATTCCCAGCTGGGCTGACTGGTGAAAAGTGTTTCTTTCCCAAAACCAGTCAGTGGAGGAATTGACTGCTCCTTCACATGCGAACACAGCAATGCAAAACCTCAAGGAATGAACACACACACACACACACACACACACAGAAAAATGACAACAAGGAAACTCAATAATTTTCTGGTAACCTATTCCACAGAAATGGAGGTCTAGAAATTGCCTAATGAAGAATTTAAGATAATTGTTCAAAGGAAGCTCAGGGAGCTTCATAAGAATACATACAGTCAACTCAACAAAATAAACAATACATGAACAAAAGGAGATGTTTGACCGATAGATAGAAATCACAAAGAACCAAACAGAAATTCTGGTGCTGAAGAATACAATAAATGAATTGAAAAATGAAATACAGCTTCGAGAACTGACTTGATCAATCAGATAAAAGAATCTGTGAACTTGAAGACTGTTCATTTGAAATTATTCAGTTAGAGGAGAAAAGAGGAAGAAAAAAAGGATGAAAAGGAATGAAGAAAGCTTATGGGAATTAGGGGACACCAGCAAAAGAAATAATATACACATTATGGAATGTCTATAAGGAGAAGGGTAGAAAGCCTATTTAAAGAAATGATGACTGGAAACTTCCCAAATAATGGGAAAGATATGGACATCCAGGTACCTAAAGCTCAAATATCCCTAAACAGGTTAAACCCAAAGAAGACTTCATAAAGATGCATTATAATCGAATTATTAAAAATCAAAGAAAGAGAATTTTGACAGTAACAGGAGGAAAGTGATACATCACATAAAGGGAACCCCAATAGACTATCAACAAATTTCTCAGCAGAAACCGTGAGGCCATAAGAGAGTGGCATGACATATGCAAAGAGCTGAAAGAAAGAAACTGCCAACCGAGAAAGCTTTACTCACCAAAGCCGTCCTTCAGAAATGGAGGAAACAAAGACTTCGCAAACAAACAAAAGCTGAGGGAGTTCACCACCACTACACCTGCTTTACAAGAAATGCTATAGGGATTTCCTCAAACTGAAATGAAAGGATGCTAATTAGTAACGTGAAAACACATGAAAGTATAAAACTAGTCAAAGTAACTAAGAATTGGTTGTTTGAAAAGACAGACCATTAGCTAGACTAAGAAAAACAAGAAAAGATTCAAATTAATAAAATCAGAAATGAAACGGGATAAATTATATGGGGTACAACAGGAATATAAGGGATCATAAAAAATTACTATGAACAGTTATATGCTAATAAATTGGATAACCTAGAGCAGCGGTTCCCACCCTTTTTGGCACCAGGGACCGGTTTCATGGAAGACAATTTCTCCACGGACTGGGGGCGGGGGGGGATGGTTTCAGGATGATTCAAGCGCATTACATTTATTGTGCACTTTATTTCTATTAGTATTACATTGTAATACATAATGAACTAATTATACAACTCACCATAATGCTGACAGGAGGCGGAGCTCAGGCAGTAATGCGAGGGATGGGGAGCAGCTGTGAATACAGATGGAGCTTCCCTCGCTTGCCTGCCGCTCACCTCCTGCTGTGCGGCCCGGTTCCTAACAGGCCACGGACCCGTATCAGTTCGTGGCCTGGGGGGTGGGGATCCCTGATTTAGAGATATTAGATAAATTCTTATAAACATACAACCTACTGTGACTGGATGACGAAAACAGAAAATCTGAACCGCTAAATAAGGAGTAAGGTGGTTGAATCAGTAATCAAAAGCCTCCCAACAAAGAAAAGTCCAGGACCAGATGGCTTCACTGCTGAATTATACCAAAGATTTAAAGAAGAATTAATATCAATTCTTCTCAAACTCTTGCAACAACTTGGAGAGAAGGGAACACTTCCAAACTCATTTTATGAGGCCAGCATCACCGATACCAAAGCCAGACAAGGACACTACAAGAATAGAAAATAACAAGCCAATACCCCTGATGAACATAGATGTAAAAATCCTCTACAAAATAAAAGAAACCAAATTCACATCACATTAGAAGGCTTATACAACATGATCAAGTTGGATTTATCCCTGGGATGCAAGGATGGTTCCACATACGCAAATCAATAAATGTGTTACACTAAATTAACTAAATAAAGGGAAAAAATTATATGATCACCTCAACAGACGCAGAAAAAGCATTTGACAAAATTTAACATCCTTTCATGATAAAAACTCTAAGCAACTTAGGTATAGAACGAATATACCTCAACATAATAAAAACCATACATGACAAACCTATAGGTAACATAGTGAATGGTGAAGAGACCTCTTCCAGAACTGTGGCATCTAGAAAGGGACTGAGGGGGTGGGTGCCCCCTCCTGCAGGCAGGCTGTGCCAGAGGGCTCCATCATGTCTCAAGGAGGTCTCAGTAGCCTGTGCTGAGCTTATGGGGGGCTGTTTTCAGGGTGGAGGAGATCCTCTGTTTTCAGGAGAGCTCAGTACCTGGTGGTAATTACAGCTCTAATGTCACAAAGTGTGGGCCAAGGAGGGGAGTTTCTTGCATAGAAGTAAAGTTTGTAAGGAAAGAATATGTTGCCTTCCAAACACCAAAACAATCTAGGAGATGCTGTGAGTGCTAAGAAGGACAACAGCTATTTCTTCATGGTGTCAAGGAGGGAACAGCCCCTTGTTTACCATGTAATTCTTAAGAATTTAACCAGTGTCAGGGCCTTATTTATGGATGGGCTAATGACCCATCCACTTGCCAGGAGCTCCTTTTTTCAGTATCTGTATGTCCCCAAATGAACTTCCTCAGAGGAGAATGTCATTAATGTAATGTCATACCTGTGCTCCCAGAGCAAGGTCGATACAGCTCACATCCTGCCTGCAGAGACTGTGTGCAGTGACAATGGTGTTCAAGTTCCCTAAGGTTAACCAGTTAAAAGTGCATCACATCCCTTAAGAGGTGAAGGCCAACTGAAGCTGAGAGGCTGTTGAAACAGGGACTGAACACAACAGACTTAACCAAATCTGTGGGAGCACGATATTTACCAGCTGCTGATTGGACAGTCAGTAATTTCCACAATGTTGGGGACTGGGTACAGGGGTTTGTGTGGTGAGACCACAAACTCAAGGTAATCCACTGTGAGGTATCATTCATTCCTTTTTTTTTTTTTAATTTTACTGGAGTATAGTTGATTTACAACGTTGTGTTAGTTTCAGGTGTATAGCAAGGTGATTCAATTATACATATGATATATTCATTCTTTTTCAGATTCTTTTCTCATATAGGTTATCACACAATATTGAGTAGAGTTCCCTGTGCTATACAGTAGGTCCTTGTTGGTTATCTGTCTTACATATAGAAGTGTATGTAAATCCCAAGCTCCGGATTTATCCCTCCCCCCAACGTTTCCCCTTTGGTAAACATAAATTTGCTTTCAATATCTGTAAGTCTGTTTCTCTTTGGTAAATAAGTTCATTTGTATCATTTTTTTAAAAATTAGATTCCATTTGTATCATTTTTTTAAATTATGACATTTGTCTTTCTCTGTCTGACTTACTTCACTTAGTATGACAATCTCTAGGTCCATGCATGTTGCTGCAAATGGCATTATTTCATTCTTTTTTTATGGCTAAGCAATATTCCATTGTATATATGCACCACATCTTCTTTATCCATTCCTCTGTTGATAGACATTTAGATTGCTTCCATGGCTTGGCTACTGTAAATAGTGCTGCAACGAACACTGGGATGCACGTATCTTTTTGAATTATGATTTTCTCCAGATATATGCCCAGGAATGGGGTTGCTGGATCATATGTTAGTTCTACTTTTAGTTTTTTAAGGAACCTCCATAATGTTTTCCACAGTGGTTGTACCAAGTGCCATTCCTTCTTTTCATGTTTTAGAACAGGCCAAATTCAGCTATGTAAAGGAGAAGTACTGCAAGTAATCACCTCTTCACGAAATAATTTTTTGTAATGGTTTTCAATCCTTCAAAGCCCTGTTTAATTTACTTTGGCACATATTATTTACCTGGGGGATAAATCTGTGGGGTCCCATTTTGTCAAGCCAATTTGGAATTGGCAAAAACATTATTTAAGGACTTCCCTGGTGGCGCAGTGGTTAAGAATCTGCCTGCCAATGCAGGGGACACGGGTTCAAGCCCTGGTCCAAGAAGATCCCACATGCCGTGGAGCAACTAAGCCCATGCACACAAGTACTGAGCCTGCGTTCTAGAGCCCGCGAGCCACAAGTACTGAGCCAGCATGCCACAACTACTGAGTCCGTGTGCCACAACTACCAAAGCCCGTGTGCCTAGAGCCCGTGCTCCACAATGAGAAGCCACTGCAATGAGAAGCCCACACACCACAATGAAGAGTAGTCCCCACTTGCTGCAACTAGAGAAAGCCCACGTGCAGCAACGAAGACCCAAAGCAGTCAAAAATAAATAAATAAATAAATTTATTTAAAAAAATTATTTAATTTTAATTTGTGAATCATTAGTTCAGAGCTTTCCTGTTCACTATAGGATACTTTAGGACAAATGAATCCTATGACCATGGGGTCTTTAGGCAAGTTGGCTGATGGTTAAGGTGAGACATGCTTATTTGTCTCCTATTTTATTTTTTTTTTATAGTTATATTTTTGGAATAATGTTTTTACTGCAAAAAATACATAGAATTATAAAGGAAACAAATTATGTAGAAATACAGTTATCAAAATATTTTTAAAATGTGCGATATAGCACATGTAGTTTTTATTAACATAGTAAAGTTTACTGTCTATCAGTGGGTATTATAGCTTTGATAATTTTTTTTTTAAATATGGAAAGCTTCACGAATTTGCGTGTCATCCCTGCACAGGGGCCATGTTAGTCTCTGTATCATTCCAATTTTAGTATATGTGCTGCCGAAGCGAGCACTGTCCCCTATTTTATATCCAGTAACTCCTCTAAGATTATTGGGAATCTTAGATCATCTTAGATAATCTTAGAAATTATCTTACCTTGCTTAAGTTTAGTGGGATGCTAATATAACTGTACCGTGAGACCCAGTATTACTATTATTACTTTTTGCGATACGTGGGCCTCTCACTGTTGTGGCCTCTCCCGTTGTGGAGCACAGGCTCCGGACGCGCAGGCTCAGCGGCCACGGCTCACGGGCCCAGCCGCTCCGCGGCATGTGGGATCTTCCCGGACCGGGGCACGAACCCGTGTCCCCTGCATCGGCAGGCAGACTCTCAACCACTGCGCCACCAGGGAAGCCCGAGACCCAGTATTATTTGCATGAAGGTTTGTGAATCAATGCAATATAGCAGATGACAAAATTAATTCAGAAACTATGTTGTAGAGGCCCCAGAAACCAAACAGTGCCCCTTTATCTTTTCTGTTGTGTAAATTCTTTTACTGTATTTTAGATTTCCAGTTGGGTTAAATTGTGGACCTTTGTTTCAGTATTTTTTCACTTATTTCCTCTCTCCTGTCCTTCCCTGTTTTAGTTTTTCAGTCACTGTATATACTTCGGGGGAGAGGGTGACCTCTCTACCCTGGTATTTATAAAATTTTTCCCTCCAGAGGGCCTCACATTAATGCCATGAGGAATAGGGGTCTCCTCCAGGACAACAGGTTGCTTTATAGGGTTTAAGGACCGCAGGTTTAGGTCAGTTTGAACTAATCCCTTGGTTGTGCCACAAGGATGCCATGGGTGTTGCCCCCTGTAACTCTGACGGTCAGGAGCTTTGTTGCAGTAGAGACAGGGGCAGCAGCAGAGGTACTTAGGGGTCCTGGTGCGCCCCCTGGTATTAGGAGGGCGGATTCAGCCTGCCATCTATTGGCTGTCTTTCCCCCTCTCTTCTCTTTTTCTGTCTTTTTAAATGACTGTTCTTTCAAGAGCAACACTCAGTGGAGCCACCTCTTGCACAGGGCATAGTCTCTCTCTCTCTCTCACCCTCACTGGGGTATGTCGGGGCCAAGCCTGCCTCTGTCACAGCTTCACTCTAACACACAGATAAATCCTGGCAAAGATATCAACCCAGGACTAATACAAGGAGGGTGCCAATCCCATACTGCTGCTCCCCAAAGCCTAGGAATTCTTGAAACTGCCAACTCTCGTCTGCTGAATCTAAAACTGAGGCTTCGTATGGTCAACAATGCAACACAGGCAGCACAGCTCACAGCACGAGGTCCCTGGCACCTAGCAGCCCACAGCCCCGGCTGCCACAAGACAACACAGCAGGTGAGCGAGTCAGAGCAAGAGAAGACAGACCCACGGGTGGTGGTCATGTCTGGCCAGGCTGCTCACCACACCAACTGTTCTTGCCACCTGCAGAGGTGTGATTTCCATGTTGAGACTGATGCTGGTGTGTCATGCAAACACACACACACACACACTCAGGGTAGGAAAAAGCCTATGACCGGGACTTCCCTGGTGGTCCAGTGGTTAAGGCTCCGCTCTCCCAGTGCAGGGGGCATAGGTTCGATCCCTGGTCAGGGAACTAGGATCCCGCATGCCACCCGGTGGGGCCAAAAAAAAAGGTCTATGACCCACGTAATTGCGCTCTTGGGGGGAGGGCAGGGCTGGCCCCTCAAGCAGCTCTGAGAAGGCTCCAGAAAGCAAGGAAAGGAGACTGGCCTGGATCTTTATCACGGCTAGGGGATGTTAAAGGAAAAATATTCAGTGACACTTGTCAAAGAGGTAAAGCAGATTTTATCCAGAACCCCTGGGACAGGTACAGAGACCACTGCAATGGGATTTCACAGCCAGGGGGAAATGAGACTAGGCTCAACTCTGAATACAGCAGGTGGAAGTGGGAATTCATGGCCAGAGAGCAGGGTGGGGGGCGTCAGTGGATGGAAAATTACTAAAAGAAAAACCAGGGATTGGTGGGTCTGGATAAACTGACCTAACAGGATTCTTACTGAAGTCACCTGAGCAATGGCAGGAGTGCAGGAACCCAATCAGATACAGAAGGCAATCAGACATGGGCAGCTGGGGAATTCGGTTTAACTGACGCAGCAGGGTTTCTGGTAAAACTGGATTTCATGAGGAACTACACAGATAGGCCCAGGAGAAGGTTTAGGGTCAGAACCAACGATTCTCTGGTCAAGCAAAGAATCTTTGTCAGGGGTTGGGCCAGGATAAGAGTTCTGCACACAGACAGGGGCTTGTGTGGCTGGAATGTGAAACTAATGCCAGAGGACTACAGACTTTGTTATCGGCTTTTCCGGGCGTGGACACAAGGGGAAGAGAGAAGGGAGGCGTAAGCTGTCGGTAAACATCAAAAAACGTGGAGTCTGTACAAACACAGAGAACAGACTTGTGGTTGCGAAGGGGGCGGGGGGGGGGGGGCTGGGGGAGGGAAGGACTGGGAAAGTGGGATGAGCAGATGCAAACTGTGATATATAGAATGGATAAACAACAAGGTCCTACTGTGTAACACAGGGAACTATATTCAATATCCTGTGATAAACCATAATGGAAAAGAATATGAAAAAGAATGTATATATGTATGACTGAATCACTTTGCTGTACAGCAAAAATTAACACAACATTGTATACCAACTACAATCAAGTTTCAAAAATGTGGAGTCTGACTACTCATTATAAGGACAAACTTGGGTATGAAAAATAGGAATTCACAATGGCTTGTTTTTATATAAAGAAACATTAACAGGAAGCTCAAGAAATGATTAAAACTGTGTATTTGCAGTGGCTGGAGTAACAATGCTGGAGGGGACCAGGATAGGTGGGCAGTGACTTTGCTTAAGTTAGGCTTTTGTATCTCACAGGTTTCTTGAAAATAAGCAAAGTATATACACCCCGTGTTACTATTTAATAGTCTTTCTTTAATTTTAACTTTTGTACATAGGAAACTATTGTTACGATCTAATTCCTTTGAACACTAATGGTTACAAAAGTATAAACCATAATTTTCAAATCCCTTGCTAACTAAAATGACAAGGTGTATCCTAGTTTGTCCCTTCCCTATATCTCACATGGGGGAGGGTGGTATTTTCAGAAATCAATATAACATTATAATGCAACAGGGGTTTGGGTTTAGTTCTTTAAATGCAGTAGAATTTTCAAAAATGTATGTAAGCTTTGATTAGCTGTCCTTACATCAATTGCTTTAGCTTTTTTTTTTTCTTGGCTGTGCTGCACGGCTTGCAGGATCTTATTTCCTTGACCAGGGATTGAACCAGCAGTGAAAGCCACGAGTCCTAACCACTGGACTGCCAGGGAGTTCCCTGCCTTTTAAATTTCAATTTTCTCTAAGGACATGCACAAACACTGATGTAAAATGAAACACATACCTGAAAACGTAAACACATTCATCTCACATCTTGAGGTTCTCTTCCCTAAAAGGAACAAAAATTCTATTTAGTTCCACAATTTTCTTGCCTTACCGACATCGTATCTCTCAATCAACTGAGATTTTTCTTTAAGCCCAAGAAACTAAAAATGTTATTTCCCACACAGGGAATTAATTACAAAGTGCTAAGGGAAACTGCAGCCAAAGGGCTGCACTATTCAATGGATAAAAGAATCCAGAGGAAAGAGACACAAATATTGGAATCAGCACAGATAAGCAGTCAGCGTCTCACAGGACAGAAGGAGCCTGTTTGAAAGTTTAACACCCACTAGCCTCTCCTGGTTGAGATAGAACCGCTGGACCAGGTCAGTCCCTGGTGAAGGAGGGTGGGGGCACCTGAGCAGCCACAGGGATGGACTCTGGGAGCGCCACACGCCCTCCTCTCCCTGGGGAATAATGGAACCACTCCCTTTTTCAGGCTTCCATTCCCACAGTGAGAAAACTCTCAGTAGAATTCAATTTAAGATTCTGACCCAAAAGAACTCCCAAATTCATGACCCCTAACCCAGGACACAGAACTCCTGTCACAGACTTTCTCAATGTAAACAAATTACACTCTGAGTGCAGCTACACTGTGGATGTAAAACTCCAACCTAGGGCTTCCCTGGTGGCGCAGTGGTTAAGAAACCGCCTGCCAATGCAGGGGACAAGGGTTTGAGTCCTGGGCCGGGAAGATCCCACATGCCGTGGAGCAACTAAGCCCATGCGCCACAACTACTGAGCCTGCACTCTAGAGCCCGCAAGCCACAACTACTGAAGCCCACATGCCTAGAGCCCGTGCTCCACAACAAGAGAAGCCACCGCAATGAGAAGCCCGTGCACCACAACGAAGAGTAGCCCCTGCTTGCAGCAACTAGAGAAAGACCACACGCAGCAACAAAGACCCAACTCAGCCAAAAAATAAATAAATAAATTTATATTAAAAAAAAAAACCCAACAACTCCAGCCTATACCTAGAAACAGACCCGCGGGAACCACGGTTACAACCTCAAAAGGGGCATCACCATCCCATCTCCCCCCAAACCCTTTCCGCCATATGCAGTTGTTATCCCCAGCTTTCCAGGGCTCTGTAGCTTCTCTTAGATTAAAGGCTTCTTCCATGGTGGGTGTGAGCAGGTAGGACACCTGCTGGGCTCTCCAGGAAGAACCAGCTGGGCCTTCAAGTACTTCCCTTTGCAGCCTCAAGGGGGCCTCACCTTGAGTCACTGACCTCAGGCCTCTGCTCCCAGTCACATTGCTTTGGACCACAAGATGCTATTTTAAATGACCCCAGTGGCTGAAGAATCTAGCAAAATCACACAAACCTAGTGTTTATGTAGAAAGGAGGGGAAAATTGTAAGGTTTTTTTCTAGTTCAACAAGAAAACGCATAAGTATCTATTACTCTCAGAAAATAATGATATTAATTAATTATTTCCACAGCAAGAAATTGTTTTAGAAAAACATAATGGGGGGGTAAATTAGGAGTTTGGGATTAAAATATACACACTACTATATATAAAACAGATAACTAACAAGGACCTACTGTATAGCACAGGGAACTATACTCAATATCAATAACCTGTAATAGAAAAGCATCTAAAAAGTATATATACATATATTCACATATAAATATACACGTATATATGTATATATATGACTGAATCACTTGACTGTACATCTGAAACTAACACATTGTAAATCAACTATATTTCAATAAAAATTTTAAAAAAACTGTACTTGAACACCTCAAGCCTAAGCCCTGGAATTGCATTTGAACAACCCCCCGCCCCCCCCCAAAAAAACCCCAAAACAAAAAGAACAGACCTCAGGATATTACTACGCCTGCTCAGGGAGGGAAGAAAAAAGAAGCAAGAATTTTTAATGCAATGTAATACAAGAATATTTTCTTTTTTCTGAAACTCACCTATTTCTTGCCTCTTTGGAAAATGCTATCGTTCAAGCTCCACTGCTTACATAAATTTTAATCTTTTGAATAACTGAGGCTCACATACATGAATAAATCTTTCCAGGGTGACAAACCCAGGGAGGGGAAGTGATTACAGGAGAGAACACCCAGGAACGATTCCAAAGAAGAAACTCTACCTAAAGGACTACCCATAGGATGTCTGTGCCCAAGAAAGATCCTCGAGGAGAGGCACAAGGATTTCATACAATGTAGTTCTGAAACAGGAGGGAAGAGGACACGGCACAACCTTTAAAAGAATGACATAGCCTGAGGACATAAACTGATTAGAACAGAATAGGTCCAAGATGGCGGACAAGTTGACTTCCACTAGACCTTGAGCCTCAGTATACACTCATTGTAACACACTCACAGGTGCCATGACAGTTCCAAGGCCGAGCATAAAGGTCAAAAAGTGGGCAGTGGCCCAATTCCTGGAAATCCCCACCCCTTCTCCAAAATAGCTGGAATACCCCTCCCACTCATTAGCCTATGAAATTATCCACCCCTATAAAAATGGCCAACCCCACACCCTGGTGCCACTCTCACCTTCTGAGATGGCCCACACTTTGTGGAGTGTGTCCACTTCTTACCTATCGCTTTGTCTCTCACTGAATTCTTTCTGCGATGAGACATCAAGGACCTGAGCTTCATTAAGTCCTGAAACCAGGTGTGACATCTCAGTTAAAAGACCATGGGTTCAAGCCCCAATCTGAGTTATACGGTTTCAGTTCCAGGTGGTTGGTTTCAGTTCCTGGTGGTTATTCTCAGATTTCCTTTCATGGAAAAATATCCACAGCAAGTATAAATCCTTAAAAAAGAGCCACCCATGACTCTTTAGAAAAAGGATAGGGACTTCCCTAGTGGCGCAGCGGTTAAGAATCCTCCTGCCAATGCAGCAGACACGGGTTCGAGCCCTGGTCCGGGAAGATCCCACATGCCGCGGAGCAACTAAGCCCGAGCGCCACAAGTACTGAGCCTGTGCTCTAGAGCCGGCGAGTGACAACTACTGAGCCTGTGAGCCACAACTGAAGCCCATGCGCCTAGAGCCCATGCTCCGTAACAAGAGAAGCCACTGCAATGAGAAGCCCATGTGCCGCAACCAAGAGTAGCCCCTGCTCGCCGCAACTAGAGAAAGCCCGCGTGCAGCAATGAAGACCCAACACAGCCAAAAATAAATAATTTTTTAAACAAAGAAAAAGGATAAACAATTAAAATATTGGGTCTGTTTGAAATACACCAGGGAGAACGAAGAGTTGATAATGATGCTCTAAATTGAAGACGGAAAGTTGGCTGTGGGAATGAGGGAGGGATGTGGAAATTTAGGGATTTATTGCCAGTTTTAAGAAGGGCTAATCTGGAAATTAGTCTGGATCCTGGATTTGAGACCCTGCTCTCCAAACATTTGGAAAACTCAGGAGAAAACGAGTGCCCCCTGGGGAGAAAGGAGGGACTGGGACCCCACAGGCCACAGCTCCTCCCACGCACGAACCACGGAGACGGAATCACGATTGTCCCCTGATAACCCTCCCCAGGGTCACCACACATTCTAGACGAGTCGCGGGGCTGTGGGCGAAGAGCTGCCCAGAGAGGCTCCAGGCTTAAGTCACCGCCTGCAGTGACGGGACAGGACGCCAGGGTCCCGGCTGCCGACCCAGCCCCGCCACTGCGACAGCCGGAGGGAATGAGGTCTGAACGGCGTCCCCTGCGATTTTGGGTCCGCAGACTCCTGAGTTTACCGCGTCGGGAGGCCCACGTCCCGCCACGGCCGGTTCAGACTGTCCCTCCTCCCTGTCCTGGGACACCTGGCCCAGCACACTCACCATTTCCCGGCTTTGGGCTCCTCCGGCGTCTTCCCATAGACTCCCGCGGCCCGTGCAGCCCGTATTTACGTTGCAGCAGACACACCTGAGACACGTAAACGCAGACGAGATTCCACGCAAATCGTGGCCACGAGCGTCCACGCAGTTTGCAGAGCGTGGCCCGCCCACTTTCCCCTGCTGCGCCCCTGATTGGGCAGTTCGCAAGCACCCGCCCCCCTTTCTCCTGAGTGACAACAGGTCAGGAGGTCACATAGCTCAGCGGCTATGGCTCACGGGCCCAGCCGCTCCGCGGCATGTGGGATCTTCCCGGACCGGGGCAGGAACCCGCGTCCCCTGCATCGGCAGGCGGACTCTCAACCACTGCGCCACCAGGGAAGCCCCAGCGACGTTTGCCTTTAAACCACACTTGTCACTGGCCCTAGAGGGACAGTGGCGGCTTCCTCAAATCTTTCAGAATGTGGGGACACAGGTGTGCTCAGGGAACTCCCGAGTAAGATTCCGGAACAACCGACGTCCTTATCCAAAGCAAGAGGGGCGCCCTGGTCAGGCCAACTGGGAAAAGAGGGTTTGCGGACCTCCACAGGGCAATACTTGGCATAGACTGTGAGGCCACTCAGGATACTGTAACCCTTGTTTACAAACACACTGAAAAATGACCTCACCATGTGTAATAAAGAGTCTGGCTCCATTTTTATCTTTGTTGACAGCGTTGAGGCCGTCACTTTTACCTCTCCACACATGTGGTATTTTAGCTAGAGAATCCCCTGGCCTCCCAAGCACTTGACTCTGGTGGGAAGTTTGAACCCTGCAGCCCTTGCCTGGGAACAGGGACTCTTCTCCCACCAATCATAATTTGCGAGATGTGTTCAACAATACTCTCAGGTATACATTTTACACTAGAAGGAAATTTATTTTAGTTTCAGAGTGTGTGCCTAGAAATTTTGAAATGTAAACGGCTATGATATCCCTAAGGCAATCCAGTTACTATTTTTTTATAAATTTATTTATTTATTTTTGGCTGCATTGGGTCTTCGTTGCTGCGTGCAACTAGGGAAGCCCCTAGTTACTATTTTTACCAATATAACAAAAAACAATAAGTTTTGGGGGCTTCCCTGGTGACACAGTGGTTAAGAATCCACCTGCCAAAGCAGGGGACACGGGTTCGATCCCTGGTGCCGCGGAGCAACTAAGGCCCTGTGCCACAACTACTGAAGACTACCTGCCACAACTAGTGAAAACCGAGCGCCTAGAGCGCGTGCTCTGCAATGAGAGAAGACACCGCAGTGAGAAGCCCGTGTGCTGCAACTAGAGAAAGCCCGCGGGCAGCAAAGAAGACCCAATGCAGCCAAAAATAAATTAAAAAAAAAACAAAACCAGCGGCTTCCCTGGTGGCACAGTAGTTGAGAGTCCGCCTGCCGATGTAGGGGACACGGGTTCGTGCCCCGGTCTGGGAAGATCCCACATGCCGCGGAGTGGCTGGGCCCGTGAGCCATGGCCACCGAGCCTGCGCGTTCAGAGCCTGTGCTCCGCAACGGGAGAGGCCACAACAGTGAGAGGCCCGGTACCGCAAAACAAAACCAAAACCAAAACCAAAAAAAAACAAACGAGGTATAATTGACATTGAACATTATATATATAAAAAACACAATAAGTTTTGGAAATGTGGGATATACTTGAAAACTTTTAATATTCTTAACACATTGGTTCAAAACTTCTAATGCATTTATTTATCTGAATAGTTTTATTGAGGTAAAATACACATACCATACACTGCATCCCTTTAATGTGTACAAGTCAATGTTTTTCAGTACATTCACAGATATGTTCAATCAGCACCACAATTTTTGAACATTTTTGTCACCTCTAAAAGAAACCCTGGTACCCTTTAGATATCACTTCCCTATCTTCCCATCTTCCTCCTCCAAGCCAGAGTTGTAGGCAACCTCTAATCTTTCTGTTTCTACAGATTTCCCTGTTCTGGAGTTATATACGAATGGAATCATATGCAGTATTATCTTTGTAATTAACTTCAGTTGCTTAGCATAACTTTTTCAAGGAATTTCTATGTGGTAGCATGTATGGATACCTCATTCATCTTTATGGCTGAATAATATTCCACTGTATGCGTAAAACACATTTTCTTTATTTACTCATTTCTTAATGGACATTTAGTTTGTTTCCACCTTTTGGCTATTATGAATAATGTTACAATAAACTTTCGTGTACAAGTTTTTGTTTGGACATATTTTCATTTCTATTGGGCATATACCTAGGAATGAATTGATGGGTCCTATGGTAATTCTAGGTTTAATTTCCAAGGAATTGCCAGATTTGTTTTCCAAAGTTGTTGCACCATTTTATATTCCCACCGGCAGTGGTTGAGGGTTCCAATTTTCCCATATCATCCACAAAAATTTTATTATCTCACTTTTTTAACTCTAGCTATCCTCGTGGTTGTGAAGTGGTATCTCATTTTTTAAAATATATTTATTTATTTGGTTGCACCGGCTCTTATCTGCGGCAGATGGGCTCCTTAGTTGTGGCATGCATGTGGGATCTAGTTCCCTGACCAGGGATTGAACCCCAGCCCCCTGCATTGGGAGCATGGAGTCTTAACCACTGCACCACCAGGGAAGTCCCTTTCATTGGGGTTTTGATTTGAATTTCTCTGATGGCTAGTGCAAGCATCTTTTAATGTGTTCTTGACCATTTGTACATTTTCCTTTAAAAATGTCTATTTACATTCTTTCATATTTTAAAATTGGGTTAGTTGACTTCTTACTGAGTTATTAGTGTTCTTTATATACCTTCAATACAAATCCCTTAGATATTTTATTTGCAAAACTTTCTTCCATTCTGTGGGCTGTGTTTTCCTTCTCTTGCTTTAAAATTTTAACTTTTAACACATACTATGAAGTTTACATCTTAAATGTCCAGTTCAGTAGTGAGAAGTACACTGACATTGGGAAATCAATCTCAGAAGTGTTTTCATCTTTCAAAACTGAAAATCTAAACATATTAAACAACATCTCCCACTTCCCTTTCCCCCAGGCCCTACCAACCACCATTCTACTTTCTGTCTCTATGAATTTCACTATTTAAGCACTTCATACAAGTGGATTCATATAGTAGTTGTCCATTTTTGACTGGCTTATTTCACTTAGCATGATGTTCTCGTTTCACCCATGTTACAGCATATGTTAGAATTTCCTTTCTTTCTAAATCTGAATAAAATTCCATTCTATGTATATACTAAATTTTGTTATCCATTCATTTTTGATGGACACGTGTTGCTACCACCTTTTGGCTCATGAATAACATTCCTGTGAACATGGGTGTAGAAATATCTGAGTCCTGGGAGTACATACCCAGAAACAGTATTGCTGGATCACATGGTAACTTTGAATATAATTTTTGAGGAACTGCTATACTGTTTTTGTTTGTTTGTTTTTGTGGGGATTTTGTGTGTGTGTGTGTGTGTGTGTGTGTGCGTGTTTTGGTCGCATCGCCCGGCTTCCAGGATCTTAGTTCTTTGACCAGAGATAGAACCAGGCCCCGAGCAGTGAAAGCGTGGAGTCCTAACCACTGGACTTCCAGGGAATTCCCATGCCATACTGTTTTCTAAAGTGGCTGCACCGGGCTTCTCTGGTGGCGCAGTGGTTAAGAATCCACCTGCCAATGCAGGGGACACGGCTTCGAGCCCTGGTCCGGGAAGATTCCACATGCTGCGGAGCAACTAAGCCCGTGTGCCAGAACTACTGAACCCGAGTGCCACAACTACTGAAACCCGCGTGCCTAGAGCCCGGGCTCCACAACAAGAGAAGCCACCACAATGTGAAGACCACACACCGCAACGAAGAGTAGCCCCTGCTCGCTGCAACTAAAGAAAGCCCGCGAACAGCAAGGAAGACCCAATGCAGCCAAAAATAAGTAAGTAAATAAATTAATTAAAAATAAATAAATAAAGTGGCTGCACCATTCTATATTCCCACAATAGTAAACTTGGGTCCCAATGTGTGTTTTCACCTTTTTGATACTATACTCTTAAGTACAAAAGTTAATAATTTTGATTAAATTCAAGTTGTCTTTTTTTTTGGTGTCATCTTGAATAATTTTGTGCCAAATCCAAGGTCATGAATATTATCCTCCATATACATATATATTTTGGCCGCGCCACTGGTCATGCGAGGATCTTAGTTCAAGGACCAAGAATTGAACCTGTGGCCCCTGCAGTGGAAGTGCAGAGTCTTAACCACTGGACCTCCAGGGAAATCTCTACATTTTTTCTAAGAGTATTAAGTTTTAACCTCTTATGTTTAGGTCTTTGATCCATTTTGGTAAATTACTGTATGTGCTGTGATGTAAACATCCACTTCATTCTTTTGCATGTGGCTATCCACTCGTCCCAGTGCCAACTTTTAAGAATAATATTCTTTTCCCATTCTTGGCATTGTGTTTGAAAACCAGTTGACCACAGACGGATGGGTTTATTTATGAAATCTCATTCTATTCCAATGATTTATATGTCCATCCCTGTGTCATTACCACACTACCTTCATTACCACTGTTCAGCAGAAAGTTTTGAAATAAGGAAATGTGAGTCCTCCTACTTGATTTTTGCTTTCATTGTTTTGGTTATTCTGGATACCTTGCAATTCTATCTGAATTTTTGAAACAGTTTAACAATTTCTATAAAGAAGTCAGTTGGGATTCTGACAGAGATTGCACTCAATCTGTGGATCATTTGGAGGAGTATTGCCATCTCAAAATATTGTCTTCCAATGTACGTACATGGGAGGTTATACCATGTAATTAGATCTTTAACTTTGCTCAACCTTTTGTGGATTTTGGAGTTTTTGCTTGGTATCTCTTTTGTTAAATTTAGTCCTAACTATTTTATTCATTTTTATTGCGGTACAGTTGATTTACAATGTTGTGTTAGTTTCAGGTGTACAGCAAAGTGAATCAGTTATACATATACATATATCCACTCTTTTTTTAGATTATTTTCCCATATAGGCCATCACAGAGTATTGAGCAGGGTTTCCTGTGCTATACAGTAGGCTTTTATTAGCCATCTATTTTATACATAGTAGCATTTAAATGTCAATCCCAATCTCCCAATTTATCCCTCTCCCCTATTTTATTCATTTTTATGCTCTTGTGAATGGATTTGTTTTTTAAATTGCATTTTCAGATTTTTTGTTGCAAGTGATTAGAAATAGAATGTATTTTTATATATTGATCTTGTACCCTACAACCTTGCCAAACTCGATTATCATTTCTAATATTTTTTTAAAAAAAGTGGATTCCTTATAGAGTTTTCTATTTACAGGATACATCTTCTACATGTAGAGACAGCATTACTTTCTCTTATCCAACCTGGATTCATTTTATTTCCTTTTCATTCATTTATTCATTGCACAATTGTCCTGGCTAAAACCCCCAGGGTATTGTCAAATAGAAATGATAAGAGCAGATATCATTGTTTCCTTCCTGATATTCAGGGGAAAGCATCCAGTTTTTCACCAATTAAATATAATATCAGCTGTGATGTTTTTCATCGATGCTCATTTTCATGTGAAGGAAATTTCTATCAATACCTGGTTTGCTGAGGGTTTTTATCATGAGAGGGTGCTGTAGGTTGTCAACTACAGCTGACCCTTGAACAATGCAGGGGTTAGAGGTGCTGTCCCCAGGCAGTCAAAAATCTACATATAACTATTGACTCGCCTAAAACTTTATTAATAGACTACTGTTGACCAGATAACATAAACAGCTGATTAGCACATATTTTGTATGTAATATGACTGTATACTGTATTATTACAAGAAAGTAAGCAAGAGAATATAAAATATTAAGAAACTCATAAGGAAAATACATTTACAGTACTGTACTGTATTTATCAATACCATAAGTTTGTCTTCTGTTTACAAGATGAATTGTCTATCAGTACCTCCATCAATATTGTCTTATATGATACAAAACGCTGTGATGTTATATGTATTACTAACACGACATCAAAAATGAAAAGATAATGTGAAAAAGAAATTCATAATTATAATGATTCATGCACTGATAATGAAGAAATGGCAATATGATTGCTTTATGGTAGCCTCGTGTAATGGATACAGTTGCTTCATGGTATCCTAGCCTATAACTAATGAATGAATCATTATAAAATTTTTATCATGTATTATGGTCATATTCATAATACAGTATTGAAAACGTTGTTCCATTTTTTGAAAAAACCACTTACCTGTGATCATAGGCTGATATGCAGTTTCTCCAGTTACGAGAGAGAAGCATACTGTATGGTAATGTAATTCTTTGAAAGCAAAGTTATAAAACAGTAATAAAATTTACACATCACTAATTTTATATTAAATATCACTCACTTTATACCTAGGTAAGGATAGGCTTTCCACTTCCTTACAAGTCTTGAGATGATAATAATTAAGAGATGATGAAAATAATGACACAAAAACATCTCATAGAGTTCTTGCCACACAGTTATTAGATTTTCACATGAAGACATTCACACACATATACAATAAAGTTGATTAACTGTACAGTATGATGAATATTTACTATTCATTAAGTAGAAGTGAATCATCATAAAGGGTCTTCATCCTTGTCTCCACATTGAGTAGACTGAATAGGAGGGGGTGGTCTAACTCTCTGAGGGATGGCAAAGGTGGAAGAGGTGGAGAAGGTGGAAGGGAAGGCAGGAGAGGTGTAATTTTATGGAAATACATTATAATTTCTGTCTGACTCTTTTGCTTATTCATTTCTCTAAAAATGTTTCATTTCTCTAAAAATATTTCATTCATTTCTAAAAAAATGTTTCTATAGTACCAATTCTTCTTCCACCATTTGCTTTAGTTTCAGTGCCTGTATCATAGAAGGGTCCATGTCAAAAAGAAGTCAAAAGCAGTCTTTTTTTTTTTTTTTTTTGGCTGCGTTTGGTCTTTGTTGCTGAGCGTGGGCTTTTCTCTGGTTGTGGCGAGCAGGGGCTACTCTTCATTGCCGTGCGTGGGCTTCTCAATGCAATGGCTTCTCTTGTTTTGGAGCATAGGCTCTAGGCACGGGGGCTTCAGTAGTTGTGGCGTGCAGGCTTAGCTGCTCCACAGCATGTGGGATCTTCCCAAACCAGGGATTGAATCCGTTCCCCCTGCATTGGCAGGAGGATTCTTAAGCACTGCGCCACCAAGGAAGTCCAAAAGTAGTCTTGAATAACTGAAACTCTTTGATTGTCTAATGTCAGTTTGTTTCTGGCACTGCTTCTATATCTTCATCGTCTGGCAATGATTTGGAAGCACTCATCTCCATCAATTTATCTTTTAATTCCTCTGGTGTGGTGTCTACTAGATCTCGAATTTCTCCAAAATCCATATCTTGAAACCCTTCACCCCCCCACCGAATTTTTTTTGCCATACCCACAATCTCTTTCATGATTTCCTTGATTTGCTCTGTCGTAAATCTTGTGGGGTCATGTACAACATCTGGACACAGTTTTCTCCAGCAGGAATTTGTTTGGGATTTCACAGCTTTTTCTATAACAATGATGGCATCTTTGATGGTGCAATACTTCCAAGCTTTCATGATGTTCTCTCTTTTGGAGTTCTCTTCCATAGCATTGACAATCCTTTTCATAGAGTGGTGTGTATAATGAGACTTAAAGGTCCTTATGGGGACTTTCCTGGTGGTCCAGTGGCTAAGACTCCGTGCTCCCAATGCAGGGGGCCTGGGTTCGATCCCTGGTCAGGGAACTAGATCCCACATGCCACAGCTAAAGATCCTGCAGGCCGTAACTAAAAGACCCTGCATGCCGCTATGAAGAGCCTGCATGCTGGAACTAAGACCTGGCACAGCCAAATAAATAAATAGACATTTTAAAAAAAAGTCCTTATGACTGCCTGATCTAGAGGCTGAATTAGAGACCTTGTGTTTGGGGGCTAGTAGACCACTTTGATGCCTTCAGTGTTGAACTCGTGGGGTTCTGGGTCATCAGGGGCATTCTCCAATACCAAAAGAACTTTAAAAGGCAGTCTTGGGACTTCCCTGGTGGCACAGTGGTTAAGAATCCACCTGCCAATGCAGGGGACATGGGTTCGAGCCTTGGTCTGGGAAGATCTCACATGCTGCGGAGCAACTAAGCTCGTGCGCCACAACTACTGAGCCTGAGTGCCACAACTACTGAAGCCCACGTGCCTAGAGCCTGTGCTCTGCAACAAGAGAAGCTACCGCAGTGAGAAGCCCATGAACGGCAACAAAGAGTAGCCCCTGCTCGCCACAACCAGAGAAAAGCCCACGCGCAGCAACAAAGACCCAATGCAGCCAAAAAATAAAATAAAATACAATAAAATAAATTAAAAAAAAAGTATTTCATAAAACGTGCAAGATTTCCATACCTGCTGGCATAGTGGCAGCAATGGCTTAAGGAATACCCTTCTCTCTTTTTTTTTTTTACTATGGTCCTTATGTTGGACTCATTTATCTTGAAATGGAAAGCAACTGCAGCTACAGACCTAAATTACAATATATATCAAGCAATTCAACTTTTTCTTGTAATGTCATGATATAATAGGGAAGAACAAATCTGACTCCATATTGGATCTGTTTCTTTTACTTTTACCTTGCTATTCTATTGCTTTTGCTACAAGTTAATCACTAAAGGGATGTTGCCTACAAGCTTAAAGTATACATAATGGTCCATCTCTGGGAACCCTGCCTCCCATGTAATGAGCGTTAAGCTAAAATACCTTTGTTTAGCTCACAGAAAACATCCTGGCGAGGCTTACCTGTGAATGGATGCAGGAAGGAAGAAGTTAACACATTCCCTTCAGAGTCTGACTGGAACCAGGAAACGTTTGAATTTATCTCCTTCCCTTTTCGTGTAAAAGAAGCCTGAATTCTAACTCAGGGAAGATGGTTCTTTGGGATACTAGTCCACCATCTTCTTGGTCTGCTGGCTTCCAAAATAAAGTAGCTATTCCTTGCTCCCACAACTAATCTCTTGATTTGTTGGCCTGTCGTTTAGCAAGCAGTATGAGCTTGGACTTGTTAACAGTGACTTTTCTCTGCTTCTTGGGAGCACTTCCAGCATCATTAGTGGCACTTTCCATGGGTCCCATGGTGTTATTCAAGGTTTACAGTATCGCACTGAACACGATGAAAAATACTCAAGAACCAAAAAAGAACATTTTTTACTGCCATATGCAATTCACTGGAGAGACAAACTGCACACATAGAGATGATTAGCATCACATAAGTTTTTTTTATTTTTGGCTGCACCATGCGGCTTGTGAGATCTCAGTTCCCTGACCAGGGATTGAACCCAGACCACGGGTTCAATTCGTTGCAGTGCAAGCAACGAATCCTAACCACTAGACCACCAGGGAACTAGCATCACATGACATTTTATGGATACTCACATCACTTGAGCTCACCAAAATAGCATCAAGAGGTGGCTACAAAATTATTCAAATAGTAGAGTATATACTACAGTTAATTTTATGTAGTTTTAATATGGCATGTTTCTGTTTGTTTACATTTCTCTCAATTGCAAATGGTGCTATGTATGGTCTGTGTGTGCATAAGGTTTTTTTTTTTTGTATTACTAGTCTTTTTAAAAAAATTTATTGGAGTATGGTTGATTTACAATGTTGTGTTAGTTTCAGGCGTACTGCATAAGTTTTGATAAGTTTTAACATTTTATAATAGATGTGTGTATATTTTGTGGTAGTAAATGATCAAATAGACTAGTATCTACATTTAATAGATTCGTGACATACCTAGCTTTTCCTTAATTTTTTCAATATTTCCAGGCTACATGGTTCATCTGCAAGTTTTTTCAAATTGTTGCAAATCTCCAAAGTTTTTTCCAATATATTTTTTGGAAAAGATCTGCATATAAGTGGACCTGTGCAGTTCAAACCTATGTTGTTCAAGGGTCAACTGTACTTTCTATGAGTCTACTGAGGCGATCATGACACTTTTGCTTATTACTGTATTAATACATTATATTGCCTAAGTTGATTTTGAGATATTAACACAACCTAGCATCCCTGAAGTAAATCCAACTTAGTCACGCTGTATATTTGTGGTTAGATGATGCTGGGTTAGGTTAGGTTTTCTAGTATGGTTGATTTTTTTGGCATCCATTTTCACAAGGAAAATTGGTTTCTTCATTTTTTAATAATACCTTTGGTTTTAAAGTAAGGGTAATACTGGTCTGATAGAATGAGTTTGAAGTGTTGTGTTGATTCTATTTGTGGGGAGGGTTTCTGAAGAATCATATTAAACCTATGAATGATTTGGAGAATTCTATGGTGAAGCCATTTGGGCCTGGGCTTTCCTTTTGAGTAGTTTTTGCTTAGTAATTCAACCACGTCACTCGTATAGTCAGAAACTCTATTTTTTTCTTGAGTTATTTTCTGCAGGATGTATATTTCTAGGAGTTTGTCTATTTCATCTAAATTATCTAATTTGTTGCCATACTGTTCATTGAATTCCTTTATAATCCTTTTTATTGCTGTAAGGTTGGTGGAATAGTCTTTCCTTCTGTCCGATTTTCGGAATTTGAGTCTTCTTTTTCTTTCAGTCAGTTTAGCTAAAGATTTGTCAATTTTATTCAAACACCTCACTTTTGATTTCACTGATTTCTATATGCTGTTTCTATTCTCTACTTTCTGCTCTTTTTTATTTCCTTCATCTCATTGGGGGGGGGTGTGTTGGTGCCCATCCTTTCACGTGTGATAAGGTGGAAGGTGAGATTATTGGTTTGAGACATTTCCTCACTTCTGTATGGATTTCTTCTTTGACACATTGGTTATTTACGAGTATTTTTTTCATATTTGTGAATTTCTCCAGTTTTTCCTAAGTTATTGATTTCTAATTTCATTCCATTTTTGTCACAGACCATAAAAGTATTTATTCTTAGTATTTTAAATTTAGTGAAGTTTATGTCCTAGCATTTGTTCTACCCTGGAGGTTTCATATGCACTTCTGAAGAATATATATTCTGTTGTTGTTGGGTGCAGTGTTCTGCAGACACGTAAGGTGTACTTAATTTATAGTGTTTTACAAGTCTTTTATTTCTGTGTTGATATTTTGCCTAGTTGTGTATATAATATTCAAAGTGATACTGGAGTCTCCATTTACTGTTGTTTTTCCCTTCATTTCTCTTTTGCTTCATTTATTTTGGCACTCTGTTATTAAATGCACATATAAATGTTATAGCTTCCTGATGAATTGACTTTTTCATGATACAGCCTTCTATATCTCTAGTAATATTTTTTCTTTTAAAGTCTTTTTCCCTCCTGGTATTAGGAGAGTCTCTCCAGCTTTCTGGTGGGTGTATTTACATATATATCTTTTTCTGATCCTTTTACTTTCAATCTTTTTGCATCTTTGAATTTAAAAGCATTTCCTATGGAGAGCATATAGTTGCCTCTTTTTTTTTTTGTCTTAAACATACGGTGATAATTTCTGACTTTTTTTTTCTGACTCTTGATTGGATTATTTTACCCATTATATGAGTATTTATATTACACCTGCATTTTACCTTTTTTCCCCCAACAGTTCTCATGACATTTCAGTCCCAACTTTGCTTCTTTATTGATTTCTTTTCCATTAGGTTGAATATGTTGAATGTAGTATTTTACTTTTTAAAATAAATTTTTCGTAAACAAACAATAGGACAGGCTTCACATAGTCCCTGAGACTTAGGCCAGTGAGTGGGGTTGCAAGGTCTGGAGAGAAGAGGTGAGGAGGTAGGTAAGCCAAGCCTGGGGACCAAATCTAGAGACAGCCTTAGAGTCAAAGGCACTGCTTTGGAAAAGGTCCTTTATGAACACAGGAAAATGGACAGATTTAGTGCTGTAAACAAGAAGGAAAGAAGCTTAGGGCTTTGTGGCATTTTAGGGTCCAATGGGGTCTGTGCAGTCCTGTGGATTTTCCCCCACGTTTTATTATTGTGGTAAAAGACACATAACATAAAATTTACCACCTTAACCATTTTCAAGTATATAGTTTATTGGCATTTACATTTATACTGCTGTACGACTATCACTACCGATCTCCAGAACTCTTTTCATCTTCCAAGATTGAAATTCTATGTCCAGTAAACAACTACCCCCTCCATTCTGCTCGCTCCCCTGCAAACCACCATTCTACTCTCAATCTCTATGCATTTGACTTCTTTAGGTACCTCATATAAGTGGTATCATACAGTATTTGTCTTCATATGAATGGCTTACTTCACTTAAAATAATGTCCTCAAGCTTTATCCATGTTGTAGCATATGTTGGAATTTCCTTATTTTTTAATGTTGAATAATATCCCATTGTATGTATATACTACCTTTGATCATCCATTCATAAGTCTATGTACATTTGAGTTGCTTCCACCATTTGCCTAGTGTGAATAAATGATGCTAAAAAGATAGGTTTACAAGTATATCTTAGAGATTCTGCTTTCAACTGTTTTGGGTATATACCCAGAAGTGAAATTGCTAGATTATATGGTGATTCTGTTTTTAATTTTTTGAGGAACTACTTATCTTTTTCCATACTGATTGTACCATTTTTATATTCCTACCAACAGTGCACAAGTGTTCTAATTTCTCAACATTCTTTCCAACACTTCTTATTTTCTGTTTTAGTGTTTTCTTATATTACTTATCTTAATGTGTGTGAATATACCTTTATTTTAATAGGAATCATTACTGTTGCCCTCACAAATGCTGGATGCTGTCTGTATCACACCTACTATTTATATTCATACCTGAGCAATTCCTGAAACAGTGTTAATTTAATTTGTATTAGATGGTGGCAACATAAATAATTCCTGATAACATCCTTAATCATGGAGACCTCTACCCTCCATAGAGGAAATACACAACACACCTCTGGTTCCCCTGTTATCTTACATTCATTGTGAACTTTCTTTCAAAGCTCTTATTTCTGATTGACTGACTGATTGATTGGACGCTGTTTTTTTCTTTCCTTTATTATGCTTCCATGAAAGGGAGAGCAATAGATACAAATAAGGCCATGTCTATAAAGCTAAAGACAAATTGAACTGGCTCCAAAAATTCATTTTAATGACATTGCAACAGAGTCAGATGTTCAATGGGGCCATAACAGTCCATCTACATGTTTTCATAAGGTTTTTGCCCAGGGCTTGAAATGGGAGAAAGAAAATATCACTGGTTTTAACAATAAATCTCTTCCAAATGTAACTTCTTTTTTAAAAAATTAATTAATTAGGTTGCATCAGGTCTTAATTACAGCAGGCGGGCTCCCTTGTTGTGGCTTGCCAGCTCTTTAGTTGTGGTATGCAAACTCTTAGTAGTGGCATGCATGTGGGATCTAGTTCTCTGACCAGGGATCAAACCCCAGCCCCCTGCGTTGGGAGCACGGAGTCTTAACCACTGTGCCACCAGGGAAGTCCCACAAATGCAAGCTCTAATTCCCTCTCTTTTTTTTTTTTTTTTTGCGGTACGCGGGCCTCTCACTGTTGTGGCCTCTCCCGTTGCGGAGCACAGGCTTCGGACGCGCAGGCCCAGCGGCCATGGCCCATGGGCCTAGCCGCTCCGCAGCATGTGGGATCTTCCTGGACTGGGGCATGGACCCGTGTCCCCTGCATCGGCAGGCAGACCCTCAACCACTGCACCACCAGGGAAGCCCTAATTCCCTCTTTTAAGTAGCAAAAGGTATTATCTCCTTTTACTTTCTACTCCTAACCAAAAATATCTAAACAAGTTGTAATTACTGATAACCCCAAGTGTATCATGCAGACAGACAATGCAATGACAAAATCCCAGCATCCACAGAAGCTTCTGAGCAAACCAGGTTCTTCCTCACCCTTAAATATACACAGACCCTCACAAGATGTTGCCAAATGTCAAACGTTATATGGGAGTCAGAGTATGTTACTTTCAAATAGGAAAAGAGATGAGGCAAAATATTAAAAATGAATATTGTATGTGGGGATACTGAATTTTTAATATCTTACTTCTGATTTATAAACCAAATTTTATTGTTTGTTAACAGTGTTTCTTTCCCCACAAACCTAAAAGCACCAGAATTGTAAGAACTTGTTTCATGCTACTATATCCAGACCATAGAGTGCCTTGATTAATTTTGTGCTTAATTACATAAGTTTTGACGCTAGAGTGCTGGGTAGAATAGGAATGATCAAAAGTTAACATTAAAGACTAGGTCCCTCAGCACTGGACATCTACATGTAAAACAATGAGATTAGAACATTTCCTCATACCGTATACAAAAATAAACACAAAATGGATTAAAGACCTACATTTAAGATCTGAAACCATGAAACTCCTAGAAGAGAACATAGGCAGAACACTCTCTGACATAAATTGTAGATATATATATTTTTGGATTTGTCTCTCAAGGCAAAAGAAATAAAAACAAAAATAAACAAATGGAACCTAATTAAACGTAAAAGCTTTTGCACAGGAAAGGAAACCACCAACAAAATGAAAAGACAACCTACTGAATGGAAGAAAATATTTGCAAATGATATGACCAACAAGAGGTTAATATTCCAAATATATAAACAGCTCATACAACTCAGTATCAAAAAACCCAAACAACCCAATCAAAAAATGGGCAGAGGAACTAAATAGACATTTCTCCAAAGAAGACATACAGATGGCCAAAGGCACATGAAAATATGCTCAACACCAGTAATTATTAGAGAATGCAAATCAAAACTACAATGAGGTACCACCTCACACCAGTCAGAATGGCCATCATTAAAAAGTCTACAATAACAAATGATGGAGAGGGTGTGGAGAAAAGGGAACCCTCCTACACTGTTGGTGGGAATGTAAGTTGGTGCAGCCACTATGGAAAATAGTATGGTGGTTCCTTAAAAAACTAAAAAGAGCTACCATATGATTCAGCAATCCCACTCCTGGGCATATATCCAGAGAAAACTCTAATTTGAAATGACACACATACCCCAATGTTCATAGAAGCACTATTTACAATAGCCACGACATGGAAATAACCTACATATCCATCAACAGATGAATGGATAAAGAAGATGTGGTACATATATACAATGGAATACTACTCAGCCATAAAAAATGAAATAATGCCATTTGCAGCAACATGGGTGGACCTAGAGATTATCATACTATGTGAAGAAAGTCAGAAAGAGAAAAACAAATACCATATGATATCACTCATATATGGAATCTAAAATATGACACAAATGAACTTACCTATGAAATAGAAACAGATTCACAGACATAGAGAAAAGACTTGTGGTTGCCAAGGGGGATTGGGGTGTGGAGGAGGGATGGATTGGGAGTTTGGGATTCGCAGATGCAAACTATTATATATAGAATGGATAAACAACAAGGTTCTACTGTATAGCATGGGGAACTATATTCAATATGCTATGATAAATCATAATGGAAAACAATATCAAAAAGAATATATATATATATATATATACATATATATATACAACTGATTCACTTTTGACTTTTGGTGATTTCAGCAGAAATTAACACAACATTGTAAATCAACTATACTTCAATTAAAAAACCCCCCAAAAAACAAAAAAACAAAACCCCCAAAGAAACAGCCTACTTTCTTCAGCTACGCTAAGGTGGCTCAGCCCTTCAGAGGAAGCTAAGGCCCGCATTGGGGACCAGCAACTAGCATCATGCCAGGCAGTACCACACCTAGCACTCACTTGCACTGTGGCCTCCACTGCCTTGTAGCCCACCTGCACCTACTCCTGCACCTACTCAGCCCTCATCCTGCATGACAATGAGGTGAAGATCACGGAGGATAAGATCAATGCCCTCATTAAAGCAGCCGATGTAAATGTTGAACCTTTCTGGCCAGGCTTGTTTGCACAGGTTCTGACCCATGTCAACATGGTGAGCCTCATCTGCAATGTAGGGGCTAGTGGACCTGCCCCCTCCACCACTGCCGCCCCAGCTGAGGAGAAGAAAGTGGAAGCAAAGAAAGAATAATGTGAGGAGTCTGATGATGACATGGGCTTTGGTCTTTTTGACTAAACCTCTTTCGTAACATGCTCAATAAAAAGCTGAACTCTTAGAAAACAACAAAAACAGCACAATCAAAAAATGGGCAGAAGACCTGAACAGACATTTTCCCAAAGACAGACAGATGGCTAACAGGCACATGAAAAGATGCTCAGTATCCCTATTTATTAGATAAATGCAAATCAAAACCAAAATGAGATATCACATCATACCTGTCAGAATGGCTATTGTCAAAAAGTCTACAAATAACAAATAGGTGTAAAGAAAAGGGAACCCTTGTACACCGTTGGTGGGAATGTAAATTGGTGCAGCCATCATGGAAAACAGTATGGAGGTTCCTCAAAAAATTAAAAACAGAGTTGCTATATGATCCAACAATTCCACTCCTGGGTATATATCCAGAAAAGACAAAAACACTATTTTGAAAAGATACATGCACCCCAATGTTACAGTAGCACTGTTTAAAGTATGGAAGCAAACCAAGTGTCCATCAACAGACGTATGGATAAAAAAGATGTGATATATATATATATATATATATATATATATATATATATATGTAAAATGGAATATTACTCAGCCATAAAAAGAATGAAATTCTGCCATTTGCAGAAATATGGATGGACCTAGAGAATATTATGCTTAGTGAAATAAGTCAGATAAAGACATATACTGTAGGATATCACTTATGTGTGGAATCTAAAAAATAATACAAATGAACGTATATAGCAAAACAGAAACAGACTCACAAATGTGGAAAACAAACTAGTGGTTACCAGAGGGGGAGGAGAGGGGGGAGGGGCAACTTAGGGGTATGGAATTGAGAGATACAAACTACTATGTATAAAATAGATAAGCAAAAAGTATGTATTACATAGCAGAGGGAATTATAGACATTATCTTGCAATAACTTTTAATGGAATATAAACTATAAAAATACTAAATCACGATGCGGTACACCTGAAACTAATGTAATATTGTAAATCAACTATACCTTAAAAAAAAACCACTAGGTCCCTCAGCAAGAAAGGCCTGATTTGAACAGTGGTCAGTCTTTGTCCCTTGCTAGCACATATGTCTGACATTTAATCTAAACGCATACACCTCAGTTGACTAAATGTGTTAAAATAATCAAAGAGAACAGTTTAGTTGATCTAAGCAAATTTATTTCATACATCATGAAGCAGGTGGTCTCTACTCTCAAGAGTCCAGAGAACTGCAAACCAAGGAACAGGGCTGCAAGCTTTTGTAGAGAAAGGCATTCAGGGAATAAGGAAAGAGTATGTGTGTTCAGTTCATTGGCGGGGGTTGCATATCTGAACTTATATGGAACAAAGTAATCGTTATAGATTCTTGGCAGTTAGAGATTGGCTGGCTGGCTGTACTGCATTTCCAGTCAGGTAGTGCATTTACAGGGACAGGAAAGTTATCTCAGTCTTGGTTTATGTTTTGAGGTGGCAGCTCCAAATTGGGCCTAGAAATTTACTTCCACAAAACATAATGAAAGCACTATGGAGTCTGCTAAGGAGTGAATTTGTATATTATGACTAAGCTACTGTTTGGAAACAGTTAAAAAGTGTCAACTACACAGTAAGAAATGTCTAAATGTTTAGATAACATGTAAGAAAGGAAAAACAGCACTGGACTGGCCCACTCAACAGTAAATCAAGTCTTACTCTGTTGAAGGGAAAAAAGTCACAAACCTCCACCATCAGACAATGCTGTTGTGTGACCATGCTTGATAAAACAAGATCAAGGAAACTTTATAATCATTTCTCTAAAATGGTAAAAGAGAACATAGTATCTACAACAAAGATGACCAAATTCTCAACGATTATGATCACTAATCACAGAATTACATTTACCTTCTCACAGCATCCAATAGAGAGCAACGTCTTGCTTCATCAAACATCAAATCACTAACACTAGTCCAAATGCTATAAGGGTGCTCAAGGCACCCTCTTACCTGTAAGCCCAGTCATTTATCGGTTGTGGTCATGCCTATTACTACAAGTCAACACATAACTCTCTGTGACTACAGGTGTGTCCTGGTTTTCTTTGGCAAGAGGGTACTGACAGAAACGTGTCTGTGATATTATGAGTGAATGAGAAGTTAGGTTAATCACAAAAATTTGAACTATCTAAGAACAAAAATAAATTTTCCTGAGAATAAATTTCCCGAACTTGTATTACATGCTAGTATTGACTCAGAATGTATAATGATTAAATGAAGAAAATTAGGGTGGATCTTAAAATCCATAATTGAAGGGGGATATTTCAACATATGCTCCCAGTAAGTGAAAAATAAAGATAACATTTGTTAGTATACAGTAATTTGTAAACACAGCTAATAGAATATTTATAAGAAACATCCACATACGGTTTTGACCAAAAAATTGCATGTTGTTATTGGTGTTTTTTACAGTATGAGAGGTAAGTTGAATTATTCTTATGATTTTGAATTTTGTCCCAGGCTTTTTAAAAGTTTTTTTCTTGCATTTTTACTTATTTATTTACTTTTACTTTTTTTTTGGCCACACTGTGTGGCATGTGGGATCTTAGTTCCCCAACCAGGGGTTGAACCCATGCCCCCTGCAGTGGAAGTGCAGGGTCCTAACCACTGGACCACCAGGGAAGTCCCTCAGGCTTTTATTTTTGCACCTTATCTGCTTATAACGTTTGAAGCAGATATACATTTTCTCTTCAAATGCAGATGTACATATAAAATGTCTATCTTTAATGCTCAGATCCAACACTTAACCTGTCTTCTGGTTGAAATTCCAAGGTTCGGATAATGTCTGATCAGGGAACTTGAAATTTGAATACTGTTTATGGAAAATAAGATGAATATGGTTTATGGAAAAATGAAACCAAAACAATTTTAACAAAGTGAAACCAAAATGTTTATGGTTTATGTAAAAATGAAACCAAAACAATTTTAACAAAAAAGTGAAACCAGGGAGCACATGTTATTTAATTTCCACGTTTCTCAATTTTCACAAGATTTGAGGTAAATAGGCCTTCAGTGTGACATTCTTTTTTTTTTTTAATAAATTTATTTATTTATTTATTTTTGGCTGCGTTGGGTCGTCATTGCTGCGTGCAGGCCCTCTCTAGTTGCAGCGAGCGGGGGCTACTCCTTGTTGCAGTGCGCAGGCTTCTCATTGCGGTGGCTTCTCTTGTTGTGGAGCACAGGCTTGGTTGCTCCATGGCATGTGGGATCTTCCCGGCCCAGGGCCCGAACCCGTGTCCCCTGCATCGGCTGGCGGATTCTTAACCACTGCGCCACCAGGGAAGCCCCCAGTGTGACATTTCTTAAATAGGAATTTTAATGTTTGCCCTAGCTGTAGGTTGGGGGCTTTAATATCCTCCAGTGTCCTTGTGTTTTTCTCCCCTGCTGTGTCTGGGTATCTCTAGAAACTCATTAGTAAGTAGAGTCTGGGTCTTGCATCTGTTTTTTTAATCCACTGTTTTTCTACTGGAGCCTTGTTGATATGGTGGGAAGGTATGCGGGTGGGAAAAGGTTCTTTTATGTTAGGATTAAATCTGTAATGTTTTGGTGGGACAGAATCCCTGGACTATGAACTTCAGAACAGGCTCTTAGCATGTATTCCTCCTTTTTGTCAGAGAAGAAACCTGAAGGGTCAGGGAGTTGTCTGACTGCTCTTTCTCCAATCAGATTAGGCACTGGCAAATCAGTTTCCTTTGAGGAACCACATAAGTTACAGAGAATGGAACGCTTTGTGAGTATATCAAAATGCTTCCCTCCAATTCCTGCATGAGACAATTTTTGCCAATCTTCTCAGGAGAACCTATTTGGACTCCTGCAAGAAAAATTCACAAACTTTGTGTGGGGGGGAGTGGTCCCTTAACTTCCTCCTCTTAGAGCTCAAGCTAGTTCATATTGTGTCCAGCAATTTATCTATTACAGTTTATATGTTCCCAGAGGATGTTGGCTCCAGTGGCTTCTCTTCTCAGTAACATAATTCTCTATATCCACCAATCACTTGTTTTTGGAGCACTGGTTTGCCATATAACCTCAAATATCTCATGGATATATGAAGAGGTGTTGATTTTCAGTTTCTTCAGCATTTTTTCTTGTTCTAAAGATGAGAATGTTGACTCCAAGGTCTTTACTTATCAGAACAGAAACCATCCATTCACTTGTGTTGCTCTGTATTTTTCTCTTGTGAGATGATACCATTTTCAGAGAGACTGTACTGCAAGTGACCACGTAGGTGGTTTCCTTTGTGAGCAATGCATTCAAAAACATTATCACACTGGGATCTCTGCATTTGGATGTCTTATCCTCATCTTCTCAAAATTCCCTCTCCTGTCACCTCTGCATCAATAAAGACATTTTCCATGGGTTACCTTCCATTTTACCATTGCCCTTTTGGGGGTCAGGATTAATACCCTACTGAAAATGTCACCACATGCATCAAGGTAATAGAAATATGTTTATTACTCAGAGGTACTTACTAAGGAGAGTAGGGCAAGGGTAAGTGGGTTGAGGTGACTTGTGCAAAGGTTAATGGCTTGGCCCTTTAAGGTGTATAGGGGTAGAGGCTACAGGTCTTCACAGTTTGACCCTCGTACCCACTTACACAAAAATAAAAGGGGCATGGGTCACCTTTCCTAATTTGTTTACCCCTTGTGGGCCAAGCAGGGTGAGCAGGTATCTGGAGCCAATTAAGAGTCAAACAATAAAAATGAGGTCAGGGTCTTTATTAAAGTTCACTCTTAGCTTTGTTGACTGAATGATGCCACATCTCATTTAAATGATTTTGAATCTGAATATTAATTAAAAGTACATTAATATGTACTTGTATAAAGCACAAGTACATATTACAATTAAGATGACAAAACTTCAAAAGAACATTTGAATCCAGTTGTCCCAGTGTACTGGAGAGATCCAGTAAAGTGTTCAAGTATGATTCCAGAACTACATTCAACTATTTTCATAAGGTTATTTAATTTGTCTCATTTGTTATGTTATTAGTGGCACCTTGCCAGTGTAGCCAACATACACACTGCAAGCAGCCCTTTTAGGGCAACAGAATTCTCTGGCTAATAAACAGTCCAAAGCCAAGTGTTCATCAGCTACCATGGCTGCCAGAGAGCTGTCCTTCATGGAAAACATCTCAAACATTACCTGTATGCTACATGTATTTTGAATAAGTTTTGGACATTTCACGATTGGCATTAACAATGTATTTGATATCATGTGTGCATAGGTCAGTACCAGTGACTCCCATGACATTGAGCATGTGAGTACAAATGGTAGGAAAACAGCACATTTGTGTTGGATGGGCCAGAGTAGTTTTAAAGGAGTGTGCCCAAAATGAAATACTGACCTGCAGGGTACATGATACAGGTGATGCTGGGAGTGGGATATAAATGTGGTGGCCAGGGTGCACTATTACAATAAAACAAAGACAGAAATGTCTAGTATAGAAGGGCCTCTACTTCTCTACTTATAAGGTGCCAGTAGATTTAATGATCAGAATGAAGTAGTTGGCTCCAAAGACTTGGGATTGAATGTAACTGAAGCCTAGCGCAGCAGAAAGATCTATTTAGAAGTAAGATTTGTCTAGGTAAACTATTAGGCCATCTTCTGAGGGTTGTAGCTGGGGATCTTAAGAGAGGTACAAGGTCCACTGAATACTTTTTTCAAGAGCCCAGTGCTTTGTATTTTGAAAAAATGAGTTGATACTATCAGTATTTTCTAGAGTGTCTTGGTGAGTCCTTAGGTTTTGGCTTCAGCAGGTTATTTATAATAGAATGAATAATTTGTCTATATACAGTTTCTTAAATGGTCCTATCATAGCAAGTAGTCCAGCAGAGGGGGTAAGGGGCCCTACAGAGTCTATTTGCTGTCAGCTGTAGGGAACACTTCCTCAGCCTGGACAGTAGATGCATCAAAATTATATTAGCAGTGGTGCCTTTTCTTTTCTTTTATTGAAGTAGAGTTGATTTATAAGGCTATGCCAATCTGCTGTACAGCAAAGTGTCAGCAGTGGTGACTTTTCCTACATCAGGTGCATTAGTCAGTCACTAAGTTAGCCATGGCAAAGGAGGGAAGTCCCTTGAATTTTTATTTATTTATTTATTTAATTTATTTATTTTTGGCTGCATTGGGTCTTCACTGCTGCACAAAGGCTTTCTCTAGTTCTGGTGCGTTGGCTTCTCCTTGTGGTGGCTTCTCTTACTGCGGAGCATGGGCTCTAGGTACGCGGGCTTCCGTAGTTTTCACTCGCAGGCTTCCGTAGTTTTCACTCGCAAGCTCTAGGCGCGCAGGCTCAGTAGCTGTGGTGCACGGGCTTAGTTGCTCCGCAGCATGTGGAATCTTCCCCGACCAGGGATCGAACCCACGTCCCCTGCACTGGCGGGCGGACTGCTAACTGCTGCGCCACTAGGGAAGTCCCGTCCCTTGAATCTTGCTTAAACTTTATGCTAGAGACCTCTAAACGGTTACTGATTACAGGAGCTCACAGGGCCAAGATTAATACCGTAAGATCTCAGGTGTAGGTATGTGTCTCAGAAATATGAGTCAATTTGTCATCCTGAACAATGAAATGAGCCTCTGCAGACTGAGGCAGTATGTGTAGCGTAAGCAGTGACCTTGATTTGTACTTAGGTATTTGAGGTGATATAGTCCCAGAGTTCTTTTGCTCAAAAGGGTGACCTTGGATAAGTTGTTGCTATTGGATGGATGAGACAGCTAGATCATTGTCAATGGCCAAAGAATCTGTAATAATGTGCAGATGAGTTTGATTCTTGGCCAGGGAATTCTCTAGTGCTAGTGCAATGGCCTGGAGCTTGACTAATCCATCTGATGCTTGGGTCCAGTTTTTGATCACTAGTGCCTCCTTGATCTAAAGACAGAACACAGCATCTCTGTAGTAGACTCCATCAGATTTGGTGGCAGCACAATGTCCATAAAAATATGAACTCCATGGTAACTCATGTGCTTCTGACTGATTCTCAAAGACACCAATATATCTAGAAAGGTGACATCTTCCAGAATGGATTACATCAATCAGAGGACAGGGGAACACACATCCTCTTCAGGTGGGATTATGGTGGAGGTGCCAATTTTGGCTCTGTTTTGTAAGTATCAGTTCATGTTCAGTGAAGAGGCTTCTGGTTAGAAAGCATGAGGAGTCCTGCATTTATGACCCAAGGACAAGTGAAAAGCTGACTTTGGAGGATCAACTCCGTTTACAAAAAGACTCTGTCAGTTGCTAGTAGTGGCTTCTGTACTTGTGTGCAGCACTGGCTGAGAATAGTTTCTGGTACAAGAATGCCTTTGGCAATTTAAATCCACCATGGGTGATTTAAAGACTCTTAGATGCATAACAGGAGGCTGCAAAAGCCTCTATGGTAAAGGAGTGTGGGGAGGGAGACAGGAATGAACTGTTAAGTTTGAAAAATACTAGAGCCATTTATTTCCCAACTGTAAGTGTTTGTGAACAAGTAAGCAAGCATATCTGATAAACATGCGATGCCTGTGGTCTCTGTGGCTGATGGAATGTGCCCATGACATGGGTTCTGCCAATTGCTTCTGTCACCCTCGCAACTCACAGCCCCAGGTATTGTCTCAGATAAATTTTCCAGAGTGGAATACGCATGGATTTCTAAAGATGTTTCCAAGTAAGCAGGCACAAGTAGGCTTGAGTTGGGAAACAATGATCTGGAAACGGTCTATGGATGGCCAGGGAAGGAAATCATGCTGGTTTACACGAATGAGGATGTCCCCAGGCAGATCCCACTTGGGACACACCTTTATGTTTCAAAACCACAGTATTTCCAAAGATCTGTCTGAGGAATCTGACTTACTCAAAGATAGATGTGGGAGCCCTCTCTCTTCACTCTTAGTTATGTGATGAGGTGATGAGAGGAGGACGGGTGCAGCCCTAGTGGGTGTTAAGACAGGGTTGTAAGAAAGGCCTGTTGTGGCCCATGTCCTTCTTCCCCAGCCCTTCAATTCTTCCTGGAAGGATCCCAGAATGGTGGGGAAAAAGGCTGAACACATAATCAAAGTTCAGGAGAGTTTAACCATCTCCTAGCATATGAAGGCATTTGTGTTATTCATTTCCTCCCTCCCTCCCATCTATCAATCTATCTATTTTACATATCACAGCTATTACTTTTTTAAAATTGAGGTATAGTTGATTTGCAACGCCGTGCCAATCTCTGCTGTAGAGCAAAGTGACCCAGTTATACACATATAGACATTCTTTTCCATCATGGTTTATCACAGGATATTGAATATAGTTAGGACCTTGTTGTTTATCCATTCTAAATGTAATAGTTTGCCATCTGCGAACCCCAAACTCCCGGTCCATCCTCACAGCTATTACTTTTGTCTCCTACTCTTACACAACACATGCTGGAAGTCTAAGCATATGGAAATGAAACCTCTGAATAGCAAAATGGGCCAATGGATCACTGATACACAAGACTTCCAACCACTCCTGCAATAAAAAGACATTGGAAAATTTCTCATTTCTCCTTTTATACTAAATTAGGATATTACCCAAAATAATACCCCCTCTCTACAGCTCACCTCAATTATTCCTTGGATGACTGCCTCTAAACATCCACAGCTTTTTTTCATGTTTCCACTCTGAAACCACAGCAGACTTGCACAGTTATCACTCTACTCATAGGATAAAGTCAGGATGGGCTAGAACAGTGCAGATGAATGTGTTTCCCTAAATGGGAGGAACTCCATGATTTAATGGGGTAAACATTGTGTTGCTTAGTGTGTAAAGGAACAAAATGAAAATGCCAAATACTGTAACATTTTAGAAAATGTAAAGGTAAATGAAAATTCCCTCAAATGACGTGGCCCAAATCAATAGGAAGTCCCAAGATCCAGGTGACAATGTCCAAACTCATGAGCACATATTCTATAAACAAAATGTTTAACAGTTGCAAAAACAAAGATGAACCATGTCTGTATCTTTATCTTTATGGGGAATCTTTACTGTGAATCACAGGAATACAGGATTTCTATACTGGTGCAATCTATTTAATTACACAGCCAAGCAGTTCCTGAAAGAGTGTTTAAGATGTATTATATGGTAGAAATTCAGTGATCAATAATGACATCATCATTCACTGAGGCACCTACCCTCAGAGAAAAGATATATACACACCGCAGGTTCCCTATTTTCTCACATTATTGCCTTACATTCCATCAAAGCCCTTATTTCCATCTATAAACCAAAGCTTTACCATATCTCTTTTCCCACAAAAATATAAGCACCAGGAATGCAAGAACCTGTTTGTCTCATGCTGCTGTATCCAAATCCTACAGTGCCTTGATTATTTGTGCTAAATGGGGTATACTGACTCTAAAGTGCATGGCAATGAGGGATGTTGAAACATTAGCATTAAGAGTATAGTCGACCCAGCAATCCCACTACTGCACATATACCCTGAGAAAACCATAATTCAAAAAGAGTCATGTACCACAATGTTCATTGCAGCTCTATTTACAATAGCCAGGATATGGAAGCAACCTAAGTGTCCATCAACAGATGAATGGATAAAGAAGATGTGGCACATATATACAATGGAATATTACTCAGCCATAAAAGGAAACGAAATTGAGTTATTTGTAGTGAGGTGGATGGACCTAGAGTCTGTCATACAGAGTGAAGTAAGTCAGAAAGAGAAAAACAAATACCATATGCTAACACATATATATGGAATCTAAGAAAAAAAAAAAGGTCATGAGGAACCTAGGGGAAAGACGGGAATAAAGACGCAGACCTACTAGAGAATGGACTTGAGGATATGGGGAGGGGGAAGGGTAAGCTGGGACTAAGTGAGAGAGTGGCATGGACATATATATGCTACCAAATGTAAAATAAATAGCTAGTGGGAAGCAGCCACATAGCACAGGGAGATCAGCTCGGTGGTTTGTGACCACCTAGAGGGGTGGGATAGGGAGGGTGGGAGGGAGGGAGATGCAAGAGGGAAGAGATATGGGGATATATGTATAGGTATAACTGATTCACTTTGTTATAAAGCAGAAACTAACACACCATTGTAAAGCAATTATACTCCAATAAAGATGTTAAAAAAAAAAGAGTATAGTCTCTGAGAAAAAAAGGCTTGATTGCAACAGTGGTCCTGTCTTTCTCTCTTGCTAGGTATGTGTTCTCTCACAAATTACCTAAACTTACAAAGTTGAGTCATAAATGAGATATTAAAAGAGACTTGAACTTTATAGTAAAGGGTGTCTAATACACTGTAGGAAGTACACCAGTGTTTGGATAACAAGTAGGAAAGGAAAAGCTGTTCCAGAGGACAGGGAACTGGCCTGCATTCTTTGCAAGGCCAAGTCTTTTCCTGGTGAAGAGAAAAATGTCACACACCACCTCCATCAAAGGTATTCGTTGACTATGATGGACCAAGACAAAAATTAGGGTATTTTGTAACCATATCTCTAAAATTGATAAAAGATAAAGCTCCAAATAATAAAAATGACCAGTATAGCCCTCTTCTTTCTAATGTAACTGGGGCTTCTTACGAATTAAGTTTAGCTCCACTACACTGTTTTTGCCTTCTAGAAAACAAGGATTATGATAACCAACGAAAGAATAAAGTTACCCTCCTCACGGCATCCAATACAGAAAAACGTCTTGCTTTCTTGGGTAGAAGTCAAATCCTCTAAAGCCAGACTCCTATAAGAAGAAGTCCTTCTGAGCATCCTGTACTATTATACCTCACATCACTTAATGGTTTGTGCTCATTCTTATTAGAATTCATTACATTCCTCTCTTTGACTACAAGTGCAATCCTGTAGGTCACTGACAAGAGGGCGCTTAAAAAAAAAACATGATTTAAGTATCTGGTACTAAGAATAAATGAGAAATTAATTTCATAATAAATATCGTAACTACAAAAGAATAAAAAGTAAAATTTGCCTGAGGAAAACATACCTGAACTGTATGTACATAAAATTGACTTAAAATATAAATGATTAAGTGAAAGAAAATTGCAAAGTTTATCTGAAAATACATAATTATAAGGGTATATTTTAATATATCCTGTCAGGAAATGAAATGCACAATAATATTTGTTAGCATTGGACAGCTTAGAAAACAGTTAATAATATATTTCCATGAAAGAACTATAGAAGCATTCCTGTAACAAAAAAATATACATAGTTTAATCACATACAATCAAACAAAATTGAAAACACTGAGGTATTACATTGAGCTCCAAGAAACAAGAAAAACTCAGTCTCCTGACAGGAGAAAGGTTCTTATTCTCACATGGAAAGACCAAGTGAAGGCAGCCAGTGAACACTGCAGTAGAGAAAAAACTCCCATGTCATTCTTTTTGATTACACCATTGCAGATGTCATGGTGAATCAGGAAAACATACTCACTAGGACTGTTAACAGTACAAGGTGTTTCCTACACAAATCAGACCTTATATGGATATAATCTAGAGAAGAGGGGAATCAAAGAATACTCCCAATCACGACAATCTGATTAGTTTCCTGGTGGACAAGAGACCCTGGAGAAGCTGGATTTTTGATGTGGATCTTGGGAAGACATCAGTTGAAACCAGAGCTCTCAGAAAAATTGATATCATACAGTTATTTGTGGTTTTGAGGATACTCTTGACTGGAAGGGCAAAAAATATGGAAAATGGGCTGGAAGATGGTATACCTGTAGCTCCTGTGCATCTGTCTCTCTATGTAAAATCTGACTACTGCCTTCCTCACTTCTGCCTTCCAAATCTCATGCAAGTCAGATGGATTCTAACAAGGAACCACAAAAGGGATGAGTTCTGGAAAATCTAGTTCCTAACATTACCTACAGGGGGAATAACTCCAGCTCTAGATTTTGTTGTCCTATTAGGCCTCTCTTCTTAATTCAAAGTCTATTCACCAAATTATAGTCAGAAGGAAGGACATAAAGCAAAGACCCAAATATGAAAATAATAATTCACATGGAAACTATATTCTTTTATAAGTGAGGCATACATAAATATTTATTCAACTGTTTATTCGTATGGAAGACAGAAAAAGGCTCTTATACTCTTCACCCCCAAAAAGGAGCTTTGTCGGTAAGAAAGATAAATATATATTCTGGACTAGGATATCCAAGAACTGCCACAAGGCCATTAGGAAAATCCAAATACCAAACTGTCATTTTTCAGTGGCCCCTTAACACAGAACAAATAAAACATTATAAAACAATGTTAACCTAATTGCATTATTAGAAATATGCTTCAATTCACCTATGATCCAACAGGTTTCAAACAGGAAAGAGAAAATATTATTAACTGATTTAAAGAAAAAGCACTACCTATTAATCTTATGTACTGCTGTGGAAACATATGACTTATAAAATCATCTCACCTTGTATTCATTTCTGAGAGTAATTACTAGAAATCCACCATCCAATGGTGCACTCTAAGAAAAGAGGCTTGATAAAGACAACATATTTACAACTTTAATAACAACTCTTTCCTATTTTCTGGAATGTTATACATAGATTAGTTTCCGTCAAGCTTTCTCATGTTACTTACATTTATATTCTTTTTCACATGTAAAGATGTGGGCTCACTGAAATCTTTCCCAGGCTGTTTAACTCAAGAGTTTTTGTCCAGTGAGTCCTTTCATCCTTTCAGAACTGGGATGACAAGGCTTTCCAACATTCTTTACATTTATATGGTGTCTCTCCAGTGTGTGTTCTCACACGTCTTCAAATGGTTTGTGACAAATGAAGGGTTTACCACATTCCCTCCACTCTGATCTTTTGCACATCTTCAAAAAAAAAAAACTCTGATAACATCTGAAGGCTTTTCCACATTCCTTACAGTCACAGGGTTTCTCTTCACTATGAGCTCTTTTGCGCGTTTCTAATGAAGTGTAATCTCTGCAGGATTTACCACACTGCTTACAAGGTTTCTCTTCTATGGGAGTCCTTTCATGTGTTTTCAAGCTTTGAAAATATCTGAAGGCTTTCCCATCTTGTTTACACTGACAGGCTTTCTCTCCAGTGTGGCTTCTTTCATGTTTTCAAAGTGAAGTTGATCAACTAAAGGCTTTTCCATATTCCTTATTCACAGAATTTCTTCTCAGTATGAACTCTTTTGTGCTTTTGGAAGGAAGTGTAATATCTGAAAGCTCTACCACATTGTTCACATTCATAGGGTTTCTCTCCAGTGTGCAGTCTCATGTGTACTCTTAAGGTCTGGTGATGGGAGAGGGCTTTCCCACATTCCTTGCATTCATAGGGTTTCTCTCCAGTATGAGTTCTTCCATGTGACTGTAAGGAATTGTAATAACTGAAGGCTTTACCACATTGTTCACATTCGAAGGGTTTCCCTCCAGTATGAATTTGTTTGTGTTTGTGAAAGGAAGGGTAATATCTGAAGGCTTTACCACATTGTTTACATTCATAGGGTTTCTCTCCAGTGTGCAGTCTCATGTGTATTTTTAAGGTTTGGTGATGGGAGAGGGCCTTCCCACATTCCTTGCATTCATAGGGTTTCTCTCCAGTATGAGTTCTTCTGTGTGATTGTAAGGAATTATAGTAACTGAAGGCTTTACCACATTGTTTACATTCATAGGGTTTCTCTCCAGTGTGAATCCTTTGATGTATTCGAAAAGAACTAGGAGAAATGAAGGCTCTCTCACATTCCTTACATTTATAAGGTCCATCTCCAGTGTGAGTGATCATGTGTGCTCGAAGGCTTGAGAGACCTCTGAAGGCTCTCCCACATTCCTTACATTCATAAGGCTTTTCCCCAGTATGAATTCTTTCATGTTTTCGAAAAGAACTGGGACAACTGAAGGCTTTACCACACTGCTTACATTCATAGGGTTTCTCTCCTGTATGAGTCCTTTCATGTGTTCGAAAAGTATGATAATATCTAAGGAATTTCCCACATTGTTTACACTGATAGGGTTTCTCTTCACTGTGAGTTGTTTCATGTGTTCGCAATGAAGAGGAACAATTAAAAGCTTTCCCGCATTCCTTACATGTATATGGAGCATCTCCAGTGTGTGTTACCATGTGTCTTCGAAACGCTGTGCTCCACATGAAAGCTTCCCCACATTCCTTACATTCATAGGGTTTTTCTCCTGTGTGAATCCTTTCATGTGTTTGAAAGGATGCGCGGGAATGGAACGCTTTTCCACATTCCTTACATTTATATTTTTTCTCTCGATTGTGATTTTTTTCATGCGTCTCCAAAAACTGGAGATAGCTAAAGGCTTTACCACATTCCTTACATTTATATGGCTTCTCTCCATGTTTCTGATACTCATATGGTTTACGTTCAGTGTGACAGCTCATGTGTCTCTTAAGGGATGAATGACGCGTAAAGATTTTTCCACATATACTGCATTCACGTGGTTTCACTCCAGTAGTTTTCTTTTTCAGATTGAGATTTGGAATAAGGCTGAAGTTTTCTCCACATTGACTACCCTCTTTACTTTCACAGAGTCTCTCTACCACATGACTTCTGTAAAAAACAAGGAGTATATTATCAATGAGGTCTTTATTAACAATTTTATACTCAATAGTAGGATATTTGAAGTACATTTTTATCACTTATAGCAATAGTGTAGGTTTTATGCCTTGTCTGAATTGTTTCAAGTTAAATATAAGAAATGCTCTTGCAATCATCAAAACAGTGACATTCATATAGAGTTTATCTATAGTGTTGAACTATTTTGCAAACACTGAACATCTATGTCATATAAGAAAGTAATTTTGGTGAAAATTTTCTAAGAATAACTAAATTTGGAGCATGCATTATTTCTTTTATTTCCTTCTTTTAAAACTGCATAACATAACAGGATATTCACATGAGGCACTATTTTATATTGTGAGTGTGACTTACCTTAGTTTTCTCCCCTGGTTTTTGTACTGATCTTCAATGTCATGATCTTCCCATTTTTCTCCTAAATTGCAGACCAAGAAAAATGATTCCAAGATATTAGAAGTTATAGAAAAACTATCTAAGTCCATTGTTGGCTGTGACCATGCCTAGTTTATTTAGCAACATCCTGCATTTCCACATTCAACATCTTGGAACAATGTTAATGAGCAAGAGACATGTGTTCTCTAATTGACAAAGTAAAGGTAAGTTGTCATCCTCACCTACTGAGGCCAGGTTCCTCAACGTTTCCCGCATCACATCTCTGTAGAGTTTCTTCTGTGAAGGATCCAGTAAAGCCCACTCCTCCAGGGTGAAGCTCACAGCCACATCCTCAAAGGTCACTGAGTCCTAAAACATCCCAGATATGTGTATAGTAGGATGTGTGAGACTAACAGAACTGGACATCTGTACACCATTTATACGAAGGTTATGTATGATTCTGTCATCTCCAAACATTTATTCTATGACTTGGTCATCAGAAACTTACTCTCTGTCCACACTTCCTAATAAGTTTAACAGCATCGTGAAAACATGCAAATTATTTACACAGTTTTATTGTGATTTCGTCACATCTTATTTCTCTCTAATTGCAGGGTCCACAGCATGTTGGGAAATGACAGAAATGCTACACACATGAAACAAATATCATTTTAAGATCATGGATTCCTCGTGAGGAAAACTCTTTCCTTGCCCTTCTTATTACCCACCATTTACAGCACACCATGAACCAAAGGGTCAAATCTGCATAAGATTTTACTAAATAAAAACATAGTGAAAACTAAAAGCTTTTACTTCTATTCCTATCACCAAACATGAGAATCCAGAACACCTGTAGAAATCCAGCTTTTAATAAGGTCCAGCTGGCTATTTCGTCCCTAAGTACTCCAGGCCTTTAGAAGTAGTGTGGTATGATGTAGCTGGTGGAATGAAACTATCCTTGTCAGGAAGTATTGCTTTTAACTTGTGTAATACTTACCACAGGCTCAGTTTTCCCTTTCTCTCTCTGGTTTGATGGACTAGAAAGTTATTTGGAACTTAGAGTTCAGATACTAGGAAGAAGATGTCACAACTTAGACCACAAAGTCCCTATACTTGTGCACCTTGGGGCTGCTTAGAGGCACACAAAGTGCTGTAGTATGCCAGAAGAGCTCTTTATGGCAGAACCAGAACACTGGGCCCTGTGCCTTGTTGACCTTGAGGAACAGCTGCAGACTACAAGTGTGTTCACTGAAAATCACAATGGATTCATGGCTAATTTGCCCATAAAATATATGAAGGATTCAGCAGTGCTTTCCTCCAAACAACTCTAAAATCTCCATTTTCAAACAGCAGGAAGAAGTGTTTCCCGACCAGCCATTCTAGAGGTTCTTCTCCCAATTTCTCTAATTCCCAAGCTCCTTTCTGGTCTACAGAAGTATGATGGCTTGACCACTGAGCATACGAATTCCTTAGTTGATGACACCACATACTACCAATAGTGAATGAAAGGGTTTACTTCCATAATTGAGGTCTCTGGGGAAAGTAAGGCATACTTCTCCAGCTGCCATGAAATGGCTTGAGAGAGAAACAAAAGGTGCCTGGACTTTTTTTTTTTTAATTGAGGTTAGGGGGTGGGTTTAGGTGAGGGTTCACACACAAGAACAGGATCTTATGAGGACTGACTGTTTTGCTACTGCCAAAGGAAGGAGCACCAAGGCACTCTTATCACTTTGTATAGATGTGGGTCAAAGAGAAATGAGGGGGGATGAGACTTTAAGGTTATCAGCAGCCAGTCATCAAAAACCGGAGTCAGAGAACTCTGGTTTCTCATTTTGGATGCCATCATTCCCAACCACATAGAAAAAAGTGAAAACACTTGAAATCAACAACTCTTCTTAGTTCCATCAGAGCTCTGAAGTCACAGGAAACCACTGGTTTCAAAATTGGGAAACAGAAAATAAAGATACAAAGCCTATACTGAAAACAATCTATTTCACCAGAAGCTAGTTCAAAGACAAAAAAGAGCAAACAATGCAGAACACAATATCCATGAACTGTAGGACAATGACAGAATGTTTAAAATACACACAATGGAAATACCTGAAGGAAAAGAAAGACAGAAAGGAACAGAAGAAATAAGTGAAATAATAATAACAGATTTTTTTCAAAAATTAATCATTGATGGCAAACCACAGATCCAGGAAGCTCAGAGAACACAAAATGAAAATGCTGAAAAATGTACACCCACGATGCAGTGGTTAAGAATCTGCCTGCCAGTGCAGGGGACACGGGTTCAAGCCCTGGTCCAGGAAGATCCCATATGCCGTGGAGCAACTAAGCCCGTGCACCACAACTACTGAAGCCTGAGCGCCTAGAGCCCGTGCTCTGCAACTAGAGAAGCCACTGCAATGAGAAGCCCACGCACCGCAACGAAGAGTAGCCCCCACTCGCCACAGCTAGAGAAAGCCCACACAGAGCAACAAAGACCCAATGCAGCAAAAAAATAAATAAAATTAATTTTAAAAAAAGCACACCCAAGTATATCATATGCAAACTGAAGAAAAAGAATATATTGAAAAGAGCTAGCAGAAGAAACACCTTAGTGAGCTGAGAAAAAAAGATTAAAAAATTTTTTTATTTTATTGAAGTATAGTTGATTTACAATGTTGTATTTTTTTTTAAAGACTAGTCCTTTGTTTTATAAATTTATTTATTTATTTTTTCTGTGTTGGGTCTTCATTTCTGTGCGAGGGCTTTGTCTAGTTGTGGCAAGCGGGGGCCACTCTTCATCGCGGTGCGTGGGCCTCTCACTATCATAGCCTCTCTTGTTGTGGAGCACAGGCTCCAGACAACAAGGCTCAGTAGTTGTGGCTCACGGGCCTAGTTGCTCCGCGGCATGTGGGATCCTTCCCAGACCAGGGCTCGAACCCATGTCCCCTGCATTAGCAGGCAGATTCTCAACCACTGTGCCACCAGGGAAGCCCAATGTTGTGGTTTAAAATATATATATATATATTTATTATTTATTTTATTTATTTACTTATTTAGGCTGCACCGGGTTTTAGCTGTGGCATGCATGATCTAGTTCCTGACAAGGGATCAAACCCGAGACACCTGCATTGGGAGCTCACAGTCTTACCCACTGGACCACCAGGGAAGTCCCTACAATGTTGTGTTAATTTCTGCTGTACAGCAAAGTGAATCAGTTATACATATATATTCTTTTTCATATTCCTTTCCATTATGGTTTATTACAGGATATTGACTATAGTTCTGTGCTATACAGTAGGACCTTGTTGTTTATCCATTCTATATATAATAGTTTGCATCTGCTAATCCCAAACTCCCAATCCATCCGTCCCCCACTCCCTCTTGGTAGCACTAGTTTGTTCTCTATATCTGTGAGTCTGTTTCTGTTTCGCAGATAAGTTCATTTGTGTCATATTTTAGGTTCCACATATAAGTGATATCATATGGTATTTGTCTTTCTCGTTCTGACTTACTTCACTTAGTATGGTAATCTTTAGGTCCATCCATGTTGCTGCACATGGCATTATTTTATTCTTTTTTATGACTGAGTAGTATTTCTGTTTGTTTTTTTGGTATGTGTGTGTGTATATATATATATGTATGTATATGTGTATATATATATATATACACCAATCTTCTTCATTCATCTATTGATGGACATTTAGATTGTGAATAGTGGCTTGGCTATTGTGAATAGTGCTGCTATGAACATAGGGGTGCATGTATCTTTTCTAATTATAGTTTTGTCTATATGTCCAGGACTGGGATTGCTGGCTCATATGGCAACTCTATTTTTAGTTTTTTAAGGAACCTCCATACTGTTTTCCATAGTGGCTGTATCAATTTACATTCCCACCAACAGTGTAGGAGGGTTCCCTTTTCTCCACACCCTTTCCAGCATTTGTTATTTGTAGACTCTTTAATGATGGCCATTCTGACCAGTGTCAGGTGGTACCTAATTGTAGTTTTGATTTGCATAGAGAAAAAAAGACTTGAATTAAATCAGACTTGTTTTCAGAAACAACACAAGGAAGAAGAGAGTGGAGTGAAATACTGTATAGGCAGGCGTACTTCATTTCATTGTGCTTCACTGTATTGTACTTTGCAGATTTTGTGTATTTTACATATTAAAAGTTTGTGGCAACCCTACATTGCCAGATGATAGTTAACACTTTTTAGCCATAAAGTTTTAAAATTGAGCTATGTAGATTGTTTTTTAGATATAATGCTATTGCATACTTAATAGGCTACAATATAGTATAAACATAACTTTTATATACACTGGGAAACCAAAAATAAGTGTGACTCACTTTATTGTGGTGGTCCTGAACAGAAGCCCCAATCTCTGAGGTATCCCTGTATTTAAAGTTTTGGGGAAAAAAAAAACACTCTCTTGGGACTTCCCTGGTGGTGCAGCGGTTAAGAATCTGCCTGCCAATGCAGGGGACATGGGTTTGAGCCCTGGTCCGGAAGGATCCCATATGCCATGGAGCGACTAAGCCCATGCACCACAACTACTGAGCCTGCGCTCTAGAGCCCGCGAGCCACAATTACTGGGCCCGTGTGCCACAACTAATGAAGCCCGCACATCTAGAGCCCATGCTCCACAACAAGAGAGGCCACTGCAATGAGAAACCTGTGCACCACAACGAGGGGTAGCCCCTACTTGCTGCAACCAGAGAAGCCCACACGCAGCAATGAAGACCCAACATAGTGAACAATAAATAAATAAAATAAATAAATTTTAAAAAAGAAAGAATAAAGTATGGTTCTTTAAAAAAAAGACCCAAAACTCTTAGTTTTCAAATCCCAAAGCTAGTCCTTTGAAAATATTAATTTAATAAAATTGATAAACATCTAATCAAGACAACTGAGAAAAGAAGAAAAACGGAAATTACTAAATCAGAAATAAAAGGAGGAGGAAATAACCATGAAAAAAGATTTGACAACATCCAACATCCATTTATGTAACAAACTAGAAATTGAGCGGAAGGCTCTCTTCTTAAAAAAGAACAACTACACAACACCTGTAGGTAAGATCATACTGAGTCGTGAGACGCTGGATGCTTTACTGTTAAGAGGGGAATAGGGCAAGGAAGTTTCCTTTCACTGCTCCTATTAAACAATGTACTGGAAGTCCTAGCCAATGCAGTAAGGTAAGAAAAAGAAATAAAAGGTATACATAGTGGGAAACAACAAATAAAACTTTGTTCCTTATGATACAATTGTTTATGCAAAACATCTGATAGCATCCACAACAACAGAGATAACCCCTGGAATTAGTAACAGTGTATAGCAAGGTTGAAGGATACACAAGTCAATTGGTTTCCTATAGACCCAAGCAAATACAGTCAATTGATCTTTGACAAAGGAGTAAAGGCAATTCAACAGAAAAAGTAAAGTCTTTTCAACAGTGCTATAAATAATGGATATTCACATAGAAACACACATGAGCATAAACAAAATGAAAGTCGACACACACCTTACACCTTTCACAAAAATTAAAACAAATCATATATCTAAATGTAAAATGAAAAAGCAAAAACATTCTAGAAGATAACATATGAGAAACTACAGGTGACCTTGGTTTCGGTAATAAATTTTTCAATAAGACACACACACAAAAATCCCCAAGAGAAAAAATGCTAAGTTTCACTTCATTAAAATGAAAAACTCCCGTTCTGGAAAAAGTGTTTAGAGAATGAAAAGGCAAGTCACACACCAGGAGAAAATCCTTTGTAAAACACTTATCTGATAAATGACTGATACCCAAAACAACTAAAGAACTCTTAAAGCACAACAATAAGATTACAGATACTCCAAATAAAAATGGGCAAAAGATGTGAACAGACAAGTCACCAAAGAAAGACAGATGGAAAATAAGGAATTTGAAAACATGCTCAACATACATCACTGGGGGATTACAAATAAAACAATGAGCTATCACTACATACTTATTAAACGCCAAAAATTTTGAAACACTCAGAACACCAGCCATTGGTGAAGACGTGAAGCTATAGATAATCCTTATTCATTGTTGGTGGGAATGAAATTTGATATGCCTGTATTGGAAGACAGAATTTTCTGTCAAAACTAAATACACTCTTACTTCTCATACTAAGATCCAACAATCACACTTGTTGGTATTGACCTAAATGAGTTGAACTCACGATCTCACATTTTCACAAAACCCTACATATGAATGTTTGTAGGAACTTTATTCATACTTGGCAAGGGTTAAGAGTTAAGCAAGATATCTTTCAAGAGTCAAATGGATAAATCAGTGGTATATCCTTACAATGAAACACTGTTCAGTGATAAAAGGAAATGAGGTATCAAGCCATGAAAACACATGGAGGAACCTTAAAAGTATACTGCTAAGTGAAAGAAGCCAATCTCACAAGGCCACACACTGTATGATTCCAAGTGAATAACACCCTGGAAAAGACAAAACTATGGGCCAGTAAAAAGACCTCAGGCTGTGAAGGATTTGAGGGTTGGAGGGAGGGATGAATGAAAGGTGGGGCATAAAAGATGTTTAGGGAAGTGAAACTACTGTATGTGATACAGAAATGAAGGACACAGGTCATTAAACATTTGCCAAACCCACAGATCTTATAATGCAGAGTCAATGCTAATGTAAACCATGCAATTTACTGTATCAGTGTTTGCTGAGCAATTTTAACAAATGTACCAGTTAAACAAGAAGTAAAAAATAGTGCAAACTGTGGATGCAGAGGGGTTATGTGGAAATTCGCTATACTTTCTGTAAACCTAAAACTACCCTAAAACAACTGAAGTGTATTAGAAAAAAAAAGATGAAGACAAACGAATTACAATTCACCCCTGATTTGACTGACTGATGACTGAAACAGGACACCTTTCATTCAACTGACTTGAACTTATTCAATAAGGCAGTATGGTGCTCCATGAGCCTGAGACCAGTAAGAGAGGTAAAACTTCCACTGAATGCCATGTTGAAGAGAACTGCACTGCATATTCTGAGAAGTGCCATGGTTACTATCAATAGTGTCTAGAACTCCAACATGGATGAGGATTGTTCTGGCAAGACCGTGTGTTCTGGACCTAGGGCATGTTAGACGAGATTTACCTTGATTTGTATTTTTGGTATCTCTTGAGTTCAAAGGTTCCTAAAATTCTTCTACCACAAAGGGGCAACTCTTAGACAATCGTCCAAAAGTCTGTGAATACAAGTAGATGAGGCCAGTTTTGGTCAGTAGTAAGACGACTGCCTGATGTTTGGTTTGTGTGACCCTGGGGTTTGGTCATTCATCAGGGATATCACAATTAAGGGATGAAGAGCAGCAACTCTCCACAGAGCTCATCATGTAGGAATGCATATTGTCATCCTTAAAGTCTGTGCACTCCCAAAAGCTGTGCATTCCGTCAATCCCAGGGAAGCCTCCATCTGGGGAAGTGGTGACCTTTTCCAACACCAAAGCAACTTTCAAGGGACTGAATAGGGAAGAGGCCACCCTCCTGCAGGAGGCATAGGCCAGGACAAGTTTGACTCCATCATGTCACATGGAGGTGTTGGTAGGCATGCCGACCCGAGGCATAATGGGCAGCTCAGCAGAGGATCGCATGCTCAGCACTTGTGAGAGCCTCTATTTTCAATAGAGCCCGGTACATGGTGATAATTGAAGTTCTAAGGCAGTTCCTTGCACCAGAAGCCTATAGATAACTTAAGGCCATCATGGGTAATTCCAGGAGGCATTAGCCTCTATACTGAGGGAGACTCCAAAGGAACTAACAGGAATGCCTGTTGTATGGCCATTTAAACATAGTCCAGAGTCTTCTGTAGTAGGGGTGCCCTCAAGGTAGGGGCCAATTTCCAAGTAATAGTAAAAATGGGCTCAAGTAAAATTCGTAAATAAGGAATATGCTGTCTCCCCAACACCAAAAGAACCTAGTAGATCTTGTAGGTGCTGAGAGGGATTACAGATATTTCTTCACATTGTCAGGGAGGGAAAAGCTGTTTAATTACCAAAAAACATTCAGAAACTTAACCAAGGGCCTCACATATGTGTGGGGTCAATGGCCCATACACTTTTCGCAAGCTCCTTTTTTCAGTAATTGTATGTTCTGAATGAATGAGAAATGAATGTCCTCAGAGGAGGATGTCGTTAGTGTGATGTCATATCTGTGCTCCTGGAACAAAGTGCATGCAGTTCAGATCTTCCTGCAGAGACTGTGGGATGGCCACGCTGCTGAGGTTCCCTGAGGGTAACCAGGTAAACGTGTATCATGTCCCTTCAGAGGTGAAGGCAACTGCAGCTGAGAGGGTGTTGAAATAGGCACTGAACGGAACAGACTTATCAAATCTGTGAGAGCAGGGTATTTACCAGCCGCTGATTGGATGGAGTAAGTAATTTCCATAATGTTGGAGACTAGGAATAGGGGCTAATTTGATGCAACCACAACTCGGGTTGCTGTAATCCACTCTGAGGTGTCATTCATCCTTTCCAGGTTTAAGGGCAGACCAAATAAGGCTATTAAAGAAGAAAATTGGCGGTAAACACTTCTCCCTAAATACATTTCTTATAATGGCTTTCAATAATTCAAGGCCTTGTTTAATTTAAATCAGGCCATATTAACTAATTTAACTGATAGTTAAGGTCTCTCTCTGGGGTCTCATTTTGTCTAGCCAATTTGGAAGTAGAAGACAATTTAATTTTACTTAATGAACCATGGGTTCAGAGCTTTCCTGCTCACTATGGGATATTTTGGGACAATGGGCGATATGACTATGAGAAATTTAGGCAACATGAGAGTTCTGCTGCTGAAGGCAAATTATACCTATTTGTCCTTTATATTATATTCAGTAATTCTTCCTAAGATGATGAGGTAAATTGTTTAAACTTAGTGGGATCCCCAGGTACACCTGTAATTTGAAACCTAGTTTGATTAATTACATGAAGTTTTGTGAATTAGTGCAGTACAGGAGATGTTAATATTAAATCAAACCCATATTATAGAGGACCAAAAGCTAAGCAGGCCCCTTCCATCTTTTGCTATGCAAATTTTTTAGCATAATTGCAAATTATGCAAAAATGCAAATTTTTTTCACAGTTGAGTGAAATTGTGTTCCTTTATTTCAGTACCTTTCTTCTCTTGTTCCCTCCCTCCAGTTCTTCCTTGTTTTGCATCTTAGGTCACTGGATATACTCTGGGGGAGAGGGTGTCCTCTCTTCTCTTGTATTGATAATTTTTTTCCTCCAGAGAGCCTCACCACAGTGCCATCAGGGTCAGAGGCCTCCTTCATGATAACTGGTTACTTTATAGAAATTAAGCACCCTGGGCTTCCCTGGTGGCGCAGTGGTTGGGAGTCCACCTGCCGATGCAGGGGATGCGGATTCGTGCCCCGGTCTGGGAGGATCCCACGTGCCGCGGAGCGGCTGGGCCCGTGAGCTGTGGCCGCTGAGCTTGCGCTTCCGGAGCCTGTGCTCCGCGGCCCGCATACCGCAAATTAAAAAAAAAGAAATTAAGCACCCTAGGCTTAAATTGTTTTAAGTTAATCCCTTTGCTGTGCCACAGTGAGGCTATGGGTTTTGTCCACCATAACTCAGAGGGTCAGGATCTTTGTTGCAGTAGAGGCAGGGGCAGCAGCAGCAGAGGTACTTAAGGGGCCTGGTGAGCCCTTTGGTATTAGGAGCGGACTCAGCCTGGCACCTACTGGCTACCTTTACCCTCTCTTCTCTCTCTCTGGAATAATTGTTCTTTTTGGAGTGATCATCCAAGGGGCTCACCTCATTCACAGGGTATAATCATCCGAGTACTCCCCAAAGATCACCCCCCGCCCCAAGGTCTGGGTGAACCCAGCCTCAGTCACACCTTCACTCCAAACACAAATAGGTTCCATCCACGCCATGGACTCAGGACCACTACAAGGAGGGCCCCAGGGCTCCTGCTCTCAAAAGACAAGGAATTACCAAAACTGTCTCTGTATATAGAGCCCAGGCTTGGTGGATCAGCAACGCCACACAGGGCAGCACAGCGCACAGGAGGAGACCCCAGCAAACAGCAGCTCACAGGGCAGGAGCCTCCAGGCTTTCTAATCAGCCTGTCCTGATAAGAAGCACTAGGGGAAAAGGGAGAGGTGAGGCTTACCTTTCAGTAGTCAAACATCAAATATGTGGATCCTGACTACTCATTATAAAAACAAACCCAGGGCTTCCCTGGTGGCGCAGCGGTTGAGAGTCCACCTGCCGATGCGGGGGACACAGGTTCGTGCCCCGCTGCGGGAAGATCCCACATGCCGCGGAGCAGCTAGGCCAGTGAGCCATGGCCGCTGAACCTGCGCGTCCGGAGCCTGTTGCCCCCGCAACGGGAGAGGCCACAACAGTGGGAGGCCCGAAAAGAACAAACCCAGGTAAGAGAAACACGCATTCGCACTAGCTTCTTTTTATATAAAGAAACATTAACAGGATGATCAAGAAGTAATCAAAAACTGGTATTTTGAGAGTGGGTGGAGTAAGAGTACAGGAGTGGAGGAGGATATGTAGGTAGGGAGTCTTCTTAAGTTTCTTATTTTAGGAATATTTTTTAACCCTCATGTGCATCATTTATTTAAAAGCAGGAGAGAAATTGATATGCGTCATATTTTCCCATGCTTAATCATTATTTTAAATTAATTTTTGTTTTTTAAAATTAATTTTAACTTTTCTACATAGGAAACCACTCCAAGATTTAATCCTTTAAATGCTAACAGATATAAAACTGCACACCGTCAAAGATTTACAAATCCCCTTCTAACTGAAAGGACAAGAACATTATAGTTTGTCCCTCCACTACATTTCACGCTGGGGATATTTTCAGGAATGAGTGGCATAATGAAAAATATTAGGGGGTTGCAATTAAACCCTGAAATAGACTAGGAATTTAAAAGATGTATATAAGCTTTAAGGTGTTTCTTCATATCAACAGAAATATAATATCATATATCTTCATATCAACAGAAATTATAATTTTTTCCTCATATCCATTAAAATAAGACTTTATTTGCTTTAGGAATAGCATGACCTTTTTAAATGTCAAAGTTCCCTAGGGACAGGAGAGCATTACGCTAAATGAAATAAGTCAGAGAAAGATAAATACTTAATAACTGTAAATGGAGTATAACCTTTAAAAATTGTATAATAAATAAATAAATTTTTTAATGGAAAAAGCACCTGAGCACTTAAATACATCCATCTCATGTTGAAGTTCTTTTGTCTAAATGGAACAAAATTCTAATTGGTTCCACAATTTTCTTGCTTTACTCACATTGTATCTCTCAATCAACTTACACACTAAAAGCCCCAAAGCTAATGGAAACTAGAGTCAAAGAACTGCAATCTTCAGTTGAGAAAGAAATCCAAAGAAAGAAACACATATTTGAAATGACTGTGTGATTTTGAGGATTCCAGTATTTATGTGAAAAATTTAACAATTTTTGCAAAGTACTTGGAAATTGATATTGGCTTATTAAACCTCCTTAAGGTAGAATTTTAAAGCTTTGTACGCATTGGAACTCTACCTGGTTTTGGACCAACCCCAGAACAAAACAGAGCCACCTCTTACACACACATACACACACACACACACACACACACACACACACACACACACACACACACACACGACTGCAATAAACCTGGAGAACTTGCATGAGGGAACTCACCTTAAAAGGAGAAATTGTATAGTTTTTAAAATTGTATAAAATAAAATCGTTTGCTCTGCTATAAACCACCATTAAAAATCACAGTGTTTCAATTTGGTACTCAAATACCATTTTTGGATTAAAAATTGTCACGGAAGTAATAAATGATTCCAACAACAACAACAACAAAAGAAACACAAATACTGGAATCAACACAGATAAGCAGCCTTCTAGCTACAGTTCAGAAGAAAAACCCACTTTCAGAAAGATGACCAAATTCCCAGACTTGGGGTCTAAGATATAACCCCTAGAGTGGGTTAGTCACTGGAGAAGGAGGGTAGGGACAGCTGAGGAGCCACATGAATGAATTCTGGGAGCTCACACGCCCTCCCTCATCCTGTAAGCACGGAAGTGCTGCCTACACTAGGTTCTAGTCTCACAAGTGAGGAAACTCTCAGCCTCATTCAGTTTAAGGTTCTGACCCAAATTTATAAACCCTTTGTCCACAAGACAGAGGATGTGATCGTAACAGACTCTCTCAATGTGCACAAATTACACTGAGTGCACCTACACTGTGGATGTACAACTCAAACATGACGTCTAGAAATGTCTAGGCCTATGGAACCACAACTACAACCTCAGAAAGGGAATCAATCCCACCTCCTTGCAGGTGCACCCCCAGCTTTCCAGGGCTCTGTAGCTTCTCTCAGCATAAGTCTCCTTCTGTGATGGGTGTAAGCAGGTAGGACACCTGCAGGGGAGGCTCCCCAGGAAGAACAACTGGGCCTGCAAGTCCTTCTCTTTACAGGCTCAAGGAAGCGTGGATCACTGACTATAGGCCTCTGCTCTGCACTGGAGTTGCTTTGGAACATGGTTGATGTTTTAACTGACACAAACCTGGTGTTTGAACAATCCAGCAAAATAATTTAAACCCATCGTTTATGTGGAAAGGAGATAAGAAAATTGTAAGCCACTGTTACTAGTTCAACCAGAAAACACAAAATATCTACTCGTTTCAGAAGAAAAGATGTCAGTTAATGATTATTTCCAAAGCAAGAAACTGGTTTGAAAATAATTAATCGCACTTGAACACTTGGTCTGCAAGTCTCAGCAGACACCACACAATCTGAGAATTTCATTTGAAATCACCCAAAAGTAAAGAATAGTCCTCAGAAACTTACTACACATGCTTGGGGGAAGAAAAAAAGCAAAACAAGAATTTGTAAATGGAATGTAATCCTGGAATATTTTATTTTTTCTGAGATTCACCACTTCTGCTTCTTTGGAAATATTTTATACTACTGTCTTTGAAGCTGTATTGATTAAATACATTTTATCTGATTGAAAAACGATGCTTAAATACATGAATAAATCTTTTAAAGGTGACAATCCCAGGGAGGGCCAACGCTGACAGCACATATCACCCAGGAAAGTTTTAAAGAGGAACCTCCACCCATAGGATGTCTGTGCCCAGGAATGAGGCTGGGAGGAGAGGCACAAGGATTTTGAACAACCTAATTCCAGGAGGTTATTCTTTGCTTTCTTCTCATGGAAAACACCCACAGACAAAAGTAAACTGAAAAAAAAGGGCCATCCAGGGCTCTGGGGGAAAATGATAAAGTTAAAATACTGGGTCTGTTTGAAAGGTACCACGGAGGACAAATAGTTGATAATGATGCTGTGAATCAGAGAAGGAAAGATGGCTTTGGGAATGTGGGGTGGATTGTGAAAATTTAGGGGTTTATTACCAGCCCTAGAAAGAGCTAGGCTGAGGGGACAGGGTCGTGGACTTGAGACTCTGCTACCCAAATAATTGGAAAACTCAAAGAGAAAACGGGTGCCCCCTGGGAGAAAGTAAGGACTGGGGACCCCCTAGACCACAGCTCCTCTCACGCACGAACCACGGAGACCGAGTCACGATGGTCCCCTGATGACCCTCCCGGTGGTCACCACACAATCTGGGGCGGACGCGGGGCTGCGGGGCCGGGGCCGAAGCCGCGGCTTGCAGTGACGGGACAGGACGCCGGGGTCCCGGCTGCCGGCCCCGCCCCCACGCGGCAGGACGGAGGGGACCGAGGTCCGAGCGGCGCCACTCGCGTCCTCAAGACTCCGGAGTTGACAGCGGGGAGGCCCGGTACCATCACAGCTGGTTCGGATCAATTCCAACCAACGCCTCCTTCCCTCCCGCTCCAACTCCGCACCCTGGTAACCCACACTCACCATTTCTAGGTTTCCTGGGTCTCTCTGAATCCTTCCTACGACTCCCACGACCACCGCAGGTCACAGCGCGACAGACTCTGAGGCACTGCCACCTCCGTCATTGAAGGATAGGAAACCGGATCGCTAGCCTGGCCTGAGGGAGTGAAAACGCCCGAGCTAGAGCAGTGCGTCGCCCCACCCACCTGCCCAAGCGGCGCCCCTGATTGGACAGTTTGCAAGGCCGCATCCCCCAGTGCTTGAGTGACAGCTGGGCGGGAGGACGTGTGACTCTTGGAAACTAGCTTCCGCCCCGCCCCTGCCCCGACCCGTGCTGAGGGCAGCGGGTGGGGCGGAAACCTGACCCAGCCTGATTGCTTTGCGTTGAAACAGAACTTTTTCGTCCAGCTCTATATGAACACATGAGCGCAGGGAATTTCTGACTGAGTTTCCCAATGGAGCAACTAAGCACAGATCATGAGGGTAGCCCAGGCAGGTGTATGACCAGGCCACCTAAGATGGCTGTTCTCTTGCTCTCTGTACATCCCCTGCTCTACCAGGCCCTGCTTCACCTACACCCTATTCACATGACTGATCCTCCCTCTTAATCTTAGAGCCTAATCAGTAAATGCTTAGGTACTTGCCCCTGGCTACTGATTGTTCTAATCTTCACATCAGACTATCTCCACTTTCATAGCTTATCAAAGGGGTGGTGAGGTTTCATGGTAACTGATGAGCCAATCTGAGGTCAGTTTCCTCCGTTATTGGTAACTCCCACCCAACGAAGACGGTTCTGCCTGACATCTGCTGTCTACAGTGCGGTGTAGCTCCAGGGGCCTTCTGCTTCGGACATGTAAGATCCCCTATCCGTTAAACCATTGATTTCTCTACGGCTGATTCCGGGCTCTTTCTTTGGTCTTGAGACTGGGCAGTTAATGGGTTTGCAAACCTGCAGGGTGCAACCCAACACCTGGCCACACTGGAAAAGAGGGTCTTGTGTTCTCTAGGGGCCAAGGGTGTCGACCAAAAAAAAATTCACCACCTAAAAGTTGAGAGTTATGTTTTATTCGGCAGACATACTGAGGACTTCAAGCCTGGGAGGCAGCATTTTAAGCAACCCTGAGAAGATTGCTCTGAGGAGGTGAGGGGGTAGCTAGGATATATAGGAGTTTTGCAACAAAGGGCAGGTAGTAGGAACAAAAGATTACTGTTAATAAAAGAAAACTAGATATCTCAAGTTAAGGAATTTAGCACTTTTCTATCTATGGGAAGATGCAAGAGTGTGAACTCACTGAAATCATTCCTTTGATGTGTACCTCAGCTACAGTATCCTACGTTTTCACATCCTGAGTTTCTTCAGGGCTCACCACTGTTGAGAGTGGCTGCAGTCTGATGGCTGCTAGATGGCAGGTATTCTTTGTTTCCTTCCTGAGTTCCCGCAGGGCTCCCCGGCTCACTGCAGTTGCTGATAAATGTAACATCCTTTGTTTACTGACATGGCAGGCAGGCAGTATTTTATTTCTCAAGGGTTTGGTGTAAGGCTGGGAGGCCACTCATGGAACTGTGACCCTTTTTCAGAAACCGAAATGTGACCTCACCATCTGTAATAAAGAATCTGGCTTCATCTTAATCTTCAGTTTTAAGTTATTTTTTATTTTTTTAAAATTTGGCTGCGCTGCGCAGCTTGCGGAATCTTAGTTCCCTGACCAGGGATTGAACCTGCACCCTCGGCAGTGAAAGTATGGCGTCCTAACCACTGGACTGCCAGGGAATTCCATCCATTTTAATCTTTGATCCTTGACAGCGCTGAGCCTTCGTCCATCCATCCGTGGTCCAACCCCACTCATTTGGTACTTAAGAGACGGAATCCCAAGCACTTGGCTCTAGTGGGAAGTTTGAACCCTACAGTCCCAGTTGGGCTCAAGGACTCTTTTCAGTCTAAGCATAGGGTGTGAGATGTATTCATTAAATTCTCAGGTAAGGAAATTTATTTTAGATTAGTTTTTGCCTTTGTCCCTAGAGAACTTGAAATGTAAGTGACTATAATATCCCTAAGACAACTGATTCCTATTTCACTAAGAAAACAATAAATCGTTATGTAAATTTGAGATGCACCTAGAACCTCTTCCCCCGCCCCCAGATTTGTTGAGGTATAATTGATTAATAAAATTGTCTATATTTAAAGATTACAATGTGATGATTTTCTGATCTACATATACTATATTGTACATTTGTTAAGACAGTGGATTAAGAATTCTCACAACACATACACACAAACAATGTGAGGTGATGGACGTGTTAACCTGGAAACTCCAAGATGCTGAAGAGACTGGATTGCAAAACTCTTGCATTGCAAAGTGCTTAATGCATTTATTTACTTATTTCAACAGCTTTATTATGATATAATGTACATACTATACACTGCACCACTTTAAAGTGTATAATTCAGTGTTTTTTGGTATATTTACAGATAAATGCAATCATCACCACAATTTTTGAACACTTGGGTCACATCAAACAGAAAACTGTCTCCCCTTTATCTGTCACCCGCAATTGTCCCATCTTCCTCCTCCAAACCCCAGCCTTAGGCAACGCCTAATTTACGTTCTGTCTCTATAAATTTCCCTTTTCAGGGTTTTCATATGAAAAGAATCCTAGTATCTAGGGTTTTTGTGACTGACTTCATTGATGTAGCATAATTTTTTTAAAAGGGACAACCGTGTTCTAGCAGGTATCAATTGTTCATTCATTTTTGTGGCTGAAATATATTCCATTGGATGGATAAAACATGTTTTGTTTATATATTCGTCTGTTCATGGATATTTGGTATGTTTTCACCTTCTGGCTACTATGAATAACATTGCTATAAATTTCACGTACAAGTTTTTGTTCCAACATGTATTTTTCTTGGGCATATACCTAGGAGAGGAACTAATGGATCATATGATAATGCTAGGTTTAATATTTGAGGAACTCCAAGACTGCTTTACAAAGTGGCTACACCAGTTTATATTCACACCATCAGTTTATGAGGGTCAAATTTCCCCCCATAAACCTGAAATTTGTTATCCCACTTTTTGATTCCAGCCATCCTAGTGGGTTTTTTTGGTTTGTTTTTAATAAATTTATTTATTTATTTAGTTTTGGCTGCGTTGGGTCTTCGTTGCTGCACGCGGGCTTTCTCTAGTTGTGGCGCGCCGGCTTCTCATTGCGGTGGCTTCTCTTGTTGTGGAGCACAGGCTCTAGGTGCACGGGCTCTAGGTGCACGGGCTTCAGTATTTGTGGCGCGCGGGCTTAGTTGTTCCATGGCATGTGGGATCTTCCCGGACCAGGGCTCGAGCCCGTGTCTCCTGCATTGGCAGGTGGATTCTCAACCACTGTGCCAACAGGGAAGCCCCCTAGTGGTTTTGAAGTGGTATCTCCCTGGGGTTTTGATTTTCATTTCCTTGATAACTAATGATGTCCAGCACCTTTTCATATACTCTGGGCCATCTTTGTATATCCTCCTTGGAAAAATGTGTGTATTCAATCCTTTGCCACTTTTAAATTGACTCATTTGACTTTTTATAATTAAGTTATAAGAGGTATTTAGATATTTTCGAGACAAGTTTCTTATCAGATATATGACTTGCAGACTTTTCCTCCATTCTGTGGGTTGTGTTTCCATTCTCCTGCTTTAAAATTTTTGCTTTTAATTCTGGTAATGTATACATGCCATAAAGTTTACATTTTCAACATTTTAAAACTGTACGGTTCAGTGGTGGGAAGTAAATTGACATTGTGAAACTAATCTCCAACTATTTTCATCTTGCAAAACTGAAACTCTTTTCCCATTAGAAAAAACCCTCTTCATTATCCCGTTACCCCAGCCCCTGGTAGCGGCCGTGGCTCACGGGCCCAGCCGCTCCGCGGCATGTGGGATCCTCCCAGACCGGGGCACGAACCCGTGTCCCCTGCATCGGCAGGCGGACTCTCAACCAGTGTGCCACCAGGGAAGCCCACAACCACTCTTTTTATTTCTATAAATCTGACGACTCTAGGTCCTCATACAAATGGAATCATACAGGGTTTAACCTTTTTTGACAGGCTGATTTCACTTAGCATAATGTTCGTAAGGTTCATCCATGTTGTAGCACGTCTGAATTTGCTTTCTTTTTAAAGCCAAGTAACACTCCATGGAATGTTAAGTGCCACGTTTTTTTTTTTAATTTTTTAAAAATTTTACTTTCTTTAGGCTGTGTTGGTTCTTCGCTGTGGTGCGCGGGCTTCTCACTGTGGTGGCATCGCTTGTTGCAGAGCATGGGCTCTAGGCATGCGGGCTGCAGTAGCTGTGGCACTTGGGCTCAATAGTTGTGGTTCGTCGGTTCCAGAGCACAGGCTCAGTAGTTGTGGCGCACGGGCTTAGTTGCTCCGTGGCATGTGGGATCTTCCTGGACCAGGGCTCAAACCCGAGTCCCCTGCATTTGGCAGGCGGATTCTTAACCACTGTGCCACCGGGGAAGCCCCAGTGCCAAGTTGTTTTGATCCATTCATCTGTTGATGGACATTTGGGTTACTTCCACCTTTTGGCTATTGTGAATAATGCTAATAGACACACGAGTGGACATATATCTTTTTGAGTTACTGCTTTTAATTCTTTTGAGTACTTACCCAGAAGTAGAGTTGCTAGATCAAACGGTAACTCAGTTCCAAATTTTTGATGAACTGCCGTGTTGTTTTTCATCCTGGAGACACAATTTAATAGCCTTAGCAATAGCACACAAGGATTCCTAAGGATGTTTTCACTTTCTGGTGTCCTTTTTCTTTCTTTGGCCGAGCGGCATGCGGATCTTAGTTCCCCAACGAGGGATCAAACCTGTGCTCCCTGCAGTGGAAGATCGGAGTCCTAACCACTGGATGACCAGGGAATTCCTTGATGGTGTCCTTTGAAGCACAAAAGTCATTAATTTGATGAAGTCCAATTTACCTATTTTTCCTATTCCTACCTACTATTTCCTATTTCCTACCTATTATTGCTCTTGGTGTCATATCTAACAGTATTTTGCCAAATCCAAGGTCATAAAGTGTTCCTTATGTTTTATCAAAGTATTTTATATATTTATTTTTTAACATCTTTATTGGTATTATATTGTTTTATGTTTAGGTCTTTGATCTTTTTTGGTAAATTATTGATTATGGTATGATGTAACGGTACAACCTCTTTCTTTGCATATGGCTGTCTAGTTGGCCCAGCAGCAATTTATGAAAAGAATATTCTTTCCCCATTTTTGGTACCTTTGTCAAAGATCAGTTGACCACAGATATAGGGGCTTATTTCTCAGTTCTCAATCTGTTCCATAAATGTTTATGGTCTAGCCTTGTGTCAATTTCATACTATCTTGATTACTTTTGCTTAGTATAATGCTTTTGTAAGAGGGGAGAGCCAAATCTGACTACACGTGGGATCTATTTCTTTTACTTTAACCTTTGTTTTCCTCTGCTTTTGTTCACTAAAAGGATACTGTCTATACATAATGGCATGCCTTGGGGAACGCTGCCCCTCTGCCTGAATGTTGGACCAAAGTGCCTTTGTTCAGGGAAACATCTGGAACCTGTCCACCTGTGGATGGCTACAAGAAAGAAGAAATTAACACATCCCCTCCGAGGCTGGCCATTCCAGGTGATATTTGCAAAACTTATGGCCTTTTTACTTTACTTCCTCATCTCCACCCCCTCTCTGTGTTATAAAAGAAACTGGCATCCAAACCCCAATAAAATGGTTATATTGAGACTTTGGTCTGCCATCTTCTCCATCGGCCGGCTTTCCTTGTCTCAACACCTCGTCTCCGATTCATTGGCTGTCGTGCGGCGAGCAGAGCGAGAGCTTGGGCTCGGTAACACTTTGATGTCAGGAAATGTTAATACTACTACTTGGTTTTTCTTTCTTTTTTTTTTTTAGGCCGCACTGAGCAGCTTGCGGAATCTTATTTCCCTGATGAGGGATTGAACCCAGACCCTTGGCAATGGAATCTCGGAGTCCTAACCATCGGACCACCAGGGAATTTCCTGTTTATCTTTCTCAAGATTGGTCTGGCTAATCTAGTTCCCTTGAAATTCCGCATAAATTTATGAAACAGCTTGCCAATATCTATAAAGATTACAGCTGGGATTATGATAGGTATTTTGAATCTCTAGATCATTTTGTGGAGTAGCAGCAATTCAACAATGTGAAGTCTTCTGAACCATGAAATTGGGAGTTTTCCCACTTATTTATACATTTCTTAATTTCTTTTACCATGTTTTGTAGTTTTCAGAGGATTTGTTTTATACTTTGAGTTTAGTTTCTTGTTCTTTTTCTAGTTCCCTGAGGTGTTAGGTTGTTAATTTGATATCTTTCTTTCTTAATGTAGATGTTTATCACTATAAACTTCCCTTTTACTACTACTTATACTGCATACGAGTGTCCTGTTTGGGTATCCCTAGAAAGCCTATCTTAAGTAGCCTGTGTCTAGCAACTCTCTGTTTCAATTCACTCTTTATACTGGAGCCCTGTTGATATGGTGGGAAGGTATTTGGGTGGGAAAACGTTCTTTTATGTTATGATTAAACTTGTAATGTTTTGGTGGGACAAAATCCCTTGACTATAAACTTCAGAACAGTTTCTTAGCAAAAGATTTATTCCTCATCTTTTGTAGAGAGGAAATTTGAAGGGTCTGGGAGTTATCCTCTTTCCCCAATAAGATAAGGTTTTAGCAAATAAGTTTTCTTTAAGGAATGGTCTAAGTTACAGAGAACAGAACGCTTTGTGTGTTTATCATTTTCTGCATGAAGAATGAGGTCATTTTTTTCCATTCTTCAAGGTGAGAACCTGCTTCGGATCCTGCAGGAAAAAATTGATGAGTTTGTGGGGTTCCTTAGGACTGAACTCACTAAAGCTTTTAACTCTCAAGCAAGTCCAATCTGGGTCTCCAGTAAATTCATTGTTAACAGTTTCTGTGCTCCTAGAGTTTGTGGACTCCAGTTGTTTCTCCTCCAGGTAAGTGGTTATTCTCTGTATTCACCTGTCTCTCATTTTGGGGAACATTGTTATGCCATGTAATCTCAAATCTCTCTTAAATCTAAGAACAGGTATTGCTTTTCAGGTTCATCAGGTATTTTCTTGTTGTGAAGACAAGAATGATCACTCTGAGTTTTTATATATTGGAACAGAAACCATCCATTCACTTGTGTTGCTCACTTGTGAGACTACAGCCTTTTTACTTATTCATTCTACTGCTAGAGCCACGTAGGAAGCTTCAAAGGTTTTCTTTTGTGACCAATGCATCTAAAAACATTATCATACGTGGATATCTGTATTTGGATTTCTTTTCCTCGTCTTATAAAAATCCCCTACCCTGAATGTGTGTTTATAACCCCAAAGACATATTCCATTGTAACCACTTTCTGTTTTATCACTGCCCTTTGGAGGCAGGATCAACCCCCTACCTAAAATGAATCAGATGTTAAGACTGCTGTCGCCACATGCATCAAGCAAAGTTTTAAAAAATTATTACACAAAGGTACTTTCTAAGGAATGTAGGGTAAGTGGTTTGAGGTGGCTTGAGCAAAGGAGAATGAGTTGGTCCTTTAATGTGTACAGAGGTAGAGGCTGTAGGTTTTCAAGTTTGGATCATACTACCTGCTGACACAAAAAAGACAGGGGCATACGTCAACCTTCCTAACTTGTTTACCCATTGTGGGCCAGGCAGGGTGAGCAGTTGTCTCAAGCAGATTGAGTCAGATATGAAAAATGAAGTCAGTGTTTTTTCTAATGTTTACTCCTTAGGTTTACTGACTGAATGACGACACATCTCTGTAAAAAATTAACAAATAGAAACCACAATTAAAATAGAGTTGAGAGACCAGAAGGGGGAGTTCTCACACTCTAGGACATAGCCAAGCCCAACAAGGAAAAAAAAAGACTCCTCTTGGTTCCTGGCAAGGACTCATTCAATGAAAAGCCATGGACTCTTTGTTTCCTACAGCCCTCCCATCTTCCTTTCCCTCTCTCTGAAAGTGTTCTGTCCTTGCTGTGTGGGGACTTGCCTATGGCTTGCCATAGTTCCAGACCCTGAATTGTGGTCCTCTGCTGATCCCAAATAGACCCATCTTTGCTGCAGAAATATGTAGCACAAGCAACATAATTCAGATGACAATGCCTGAAGAAAAGATTTGAATTCAGTCATCCCAGGGTGTTGGAGAGAGCCAGGAAAGTGTCAGTATACTTCCCGAATTTGTTCAAATATTTTAGTAATCTAATTACTTATTTTGTTTTTTGCCCTTTAAAATTTTTTTTTAATTTTACATTAGAGTACAGTTGATTTACAATGCTGTGTTAGTTTCAGGTACCAGCAAAGTGATTCATTTATACATATACATATATCCATTATTTTTCAGATTATTTTCCCATATAAGCTATTACAGAATACTGAGTAGAGTTCCCTGTGCTATACAGTAGGTCCTTGTTGATTATTTTATATATAGTAGTGTGTATTTGTTAATCCCAAACCCCTAATTTATCCCTTCCCCCCCCGTTTCCACTTTAGTAACCATAAATTTGTTTTCAAAGTCTGTGAGTCTTTCTGTTTTGCAAATAAGTTCATTTGTATCACTTTTTAAAGATTTCACATATAAACGATATCATATGATGTTTGTTTTTGTCTAGTTTACTTCACTTAGTATGATAATCTCTAGGTCAATCCATGTTGCTTCAAATAGCATTATTTCATTCTTTTTTATGGCTGATTAATATTCCATTGTGTGTGTGTGTATATATATATATATACCACATCTTCTTCTTCCATTCCTCTGTCAATGGACATCTAGGTTGCTTCCGTGTCTTGGCTATTGTAGATAGTGCTGCAATGAACACTGGGGTGCATATATCATTTTGAAGTACGGTTTTCTCCGTATATATGCCCAGGAGTGGGATTGCTGGATAATACGGTACTTCTATTTTCAGTTTTTTAAGGAACCTCCATACTGTTCTCCATAGTGGTTGTACTAATTTACATTCCTACCAACAGTGTAAGACGGTTCCCTTTTCTCCACACCCTCTCCAGCAATTACTGTTTGTAGACTTTTTGATGATGGCCGTTCTGACCGGTGTGAGGTGATACCTCATTGTAGTTTTGATTTGCATTTCTCTAATAATTAGTGATGTTGAGGATCTCTTCATGTGCTTCTTGGCCATCTGTATGTCTTCTTTGGATTTAGATCTTCTGCCCATTTTTTGGTTGGTTTTTTTTTTTCAATATAGAGCTGCATGAGCTGTTTGTGTTTTTAGAGATTAACCTCTTGTCAGTTGCTTCATTTTGCAATTACCTATCTTAATTTGTTGTCTCATTTGTTGTGTTCCTGGGGCACTTTGCTAGTGGAGCCTACCCACATGCAGCCAATAACGCTTTTAGGGGAACAGAACTCTCTCTGATGGCTAATAGTCAAAAGCCAAGTGGTCATCAGCTACCATGACTGCCAAGGAGTTTTCCTTCAAGGAAAACATCTGAAGGATTAGCTGTCTGCCACCTATAATTAGAGTGTTTTGGACATTTCACGATTGGTATTAATGGTGTGTTTGTTGAATGATATCATGTGTGACCAGGTCAGTGCCAGTGACTTTCAGTACAACGAGCACCTGAGTGCAAATGGTAGGAAAACAGCACATTCATGTGGGATGAGCTGGAGGGATTTTGAAGGAGGGTGCCCCAAATGAAATACTGACATGCAGGGTACACAGTTTACAGGTGATGTTAGGAAGAAGAGCAGGGAGTGAGATAAAACAGTGGTGGCCAGGGTGCACCATGACCATCAACTGAAGACCTGCATGAGTGACCAGTCTGACAGAAATGTCTGGTATAGAAAGGCCTCTACTTATAAGGTGCCAGTAAGTTTGATGATCAGACCAAGTTATTGGTCCCAAAGACTGGGGGAGTGAATCTAAGTAATGCCTCAAGCAGCAGGAAGACCTAACTCTAAGAAAGCAAGGTTTAAGTGGGCATTAAGATAACCTATGAGGGTTGTATACTAGGGTTGTAAGAGAGGTACAAGGTCTACCAAATGCCTTTTTCAAGAACCCAGTGTTTTTTTTTCATAATTCAGTTGATAATATCAATAATATATAGAGTGTCTTGGTGAGTCATTTCATTTCGGTTTCAGTAGGTTCACGTATGATAGAAAGAGTAATTACTCTATATAAGTATCTACCATAGTCAGAGCATAGCAAGTAGTCAGTAGAGGGGGTGAGGGGCCCTAGAAAGTCTGTTTGACCTTCTGACTTCCCTGGTGGCGCAGTGGTTAAGAATCCGCCTGCCAATGCAGGGGACATGGTTTCGAGCCCTGGTCCGGGAAGATCCCACAAGCTGCGGAGCAACTAAGCCTGTGAGCCACAACTACTGAGCCCACGCGTCACAACTACTGAAGCCTGCACGCCTAGAGCCCATGCTCCGCAACAAGAAGCCACCGCAATGAGAAGCCCGTGCACCGCAACGAAGAGTAGCCCCTGCTCGCCGCAACTAGAGAAAGCCCACGTGCAGCAATGAAGACCCAATGCAGCCAAAAGTAAATAAATAAAATAAATTTATAAAAACAAAACAAAACAAAAAAACAATGGATCTCCATTTCCTTAAAAAAAAAGAAAGTCTGTTTGCCATCAGCTGTAGGGACCCTTTCCTTTGTCAGGAAAGTTATGTCCCTTGATTATATTATCAGTGTTGTGTTTGTTCACATCAAGTGTATCATTGGTCGGTCACTAAGTTAGCCATGGCAGAAAAGGGAAGTCCTTTGTTTTTTTTGTTTTTTGGGGTTTTTTTAAACATCTTTATTGGGGTATAATTGCTTTACAATGGTGTGTTAGTTTCTGCTTTATAACAAAGTGAATCAGCTATACATATACATATGTTCCCATATCTCTTCTCTCTTGCGTCTCCCTCCCTCCCATCCTCCCTATCCCACCCCTCCAGGTGGTCACAAGGGAAGTCCTTTGAATTTTGCTTAACCTTTAGAAGTCTCTACATGGTTATGATTACAGGGGCTCACAGGGCCAAGGTTAATACCATCAGATCTCAGGTGCAATGATATGAGCCTCTGCAGACTGAGGTTTAATATGTGCAGTATAAGCAGTGGCATTTGATTTGTACTTCGGTATTGTGAGGCAAATTATTCTCAGAGTTCTTAATGCCAAAGGGGGCGACCTTGTTTTTATTGGTGAGACCAGACAGGTAGATCATGGGCAATGGCCAAGTGATCTGTAACACTGTGCAGGAGAGTTAGATTGATTCTTGGGCAGCGACTTATCTATTGCTAGCATAGTTGCCTGGATTTTGACCAGTCTCATGCCTGGGTCCAGTCTTAATCATGGATGGCCCGTTTGATCTCGGGACAGAATGCAGCATCTCTGCAATGGAACCCATCAGAATTGGTTATGGCACATTGTCCATAAAAAATATCAACTTCCTGGTCATTCATCTGCTCCCAAGTGACTCCCAAAGTGGATAATGTGCCTAGAAAGTTGGCCTCTTCCAGAATGGATTGCATCAGACAATACGGGAACACACTTTCTTGTCTCGGTGGGATATGCCAGAGGTGCCATTTTTGACTCTATTCTGTACGCACCAATGGAAATTTAATGAGGAGACCTTTGGTTGGAAAGCCTGAAGGGTCCTGCATTCATGACCAGCCCCAAGACCACTGCAGCCCCGCAGCCTTCTGTGGCAGGACCCAGCCCACTCACTAGCAGGCTGGCACCAGCCCCAGGACTCCCTGGGCCTCGGCCCTGCCCACCAGAAGGCCAACACCAGCTTTGAGCCACTTTGGGCCCCTCAGCCAGCTGCCACGGGATCCAGTTCCACCCACCAGCAGGCTGACACAAGATTTGGAGCACCCTGAGCCCTGCAGCCAGCTGTGTGAGGAACCAGCACTGCCCATCAGCAGGCTAACACCAGCTCCAGGACCCTCAGAGCTCTGCAGGCAGAATTCCCAGGATAGGGCTCTACCCACCAGTGAGCCAGCACTGGCCCCAGAAATCCTTGGGCCTTGGCCCTACCCACCAATAGGCTGACACCAGCTCTGGGACCCCTGGACCCTTCAGCCAGAGACTCCAGGATGAGCTCTGCCTGCCAGTGGTCCAGCACCAGCCCTAGGACCTGATTTCACCCCCCCCCAGTGGATAGGCACCAGCCCCAGGATCTCCTGGGCACTAACCCTGCCCACCGGCGGGTAGACACTAGCACAGAACTACCATAGTCCTACAACATGCTGTAGCAGGGCCCAGCCCACCCACCGGCAGGCCAGCACCAGCTCTGAGACACCTCAGGTCCCTAAGCCACCTGCCCAGGGATCTGGTCCCACCACAAGCTGGCTGACACAAGCTTTGGGAAACCCCAGACACTGCAGCCAGCTGTGCCACCAACTGGTCCTGCCTACCAGTGGGCCAACACCAGCTCTAGGATCCCCAGGGCCCTGCAACCAGAGATCCTGGGACCTGGCTCTACCCATCAGTGAGCCAGCAGTAGCCACAGGACACCCATAACTATATCTACTTGCTTTAGACTGTCGTATAAAGTCAAACATATTCTAAAAGATCTATTAATGCATTTTTTACTGCCCTCCTCCACATTTTGTGATTCTGATGTCCTATTTTACATCTTCATGTTTACCCTTTTGCTGTTGATTGTAGCTATCATTGCTTTTACAAAAGTTTTTTGATTGTTTTTTAATCTACGTACTGGCTTATTAAATGATCTTCAATCCCTTTGTATATTTGCCTTTCCTATGGTGATTTTCCCTTTCCTATAGATTCATGCTACTTTTCTATTTAGAAAAGACCTTTCAATATTTCTTTTAGGTTAGGTTTAGTGTTGCTGTATTCTTTTAGTTTTTGCTTGTCTAAGAAATTCTTTATTTCTCCTTCTATTCTAAATGGTAATCTTGCTGGGTAGAGTATCCTACGTTACAGGTTTTTCCTTTTCAGGATTTTGAATATATCATGCCACTCCTTCCTGGACTGCAAAGTGTCTGCAGAGAAATCAACTGATAGCCTTATGCAGGGTCCCTTGTAACGGACTCTTTGTTTTTCTCTTGCTGCCTTTAGAATCCTCTATCTTTAACTTTTGCCATTTTAATTATGATATGTCTTGGTATGGGTCTGTTTGGGTTCATCTTGTTTAGGACCCTCTGTGCTTCCTATACCTGGACATCTATTTCCTTCTTTAGGTTTGCGAAGTTGGCAGCCATAATTTCTTCAAATACATTTTTCAATCCCCGCTCTCTCTTTCTTCTGGAAACCCTATGATGCACAGGTCGGCATGCTTCATATTATCCCATAGATCTCATATGTTGCTTTCATTTTTTAAAATTTGTCTTTCTGTCTGCTGTTACGATTGGGTGATTTCCATTATTCCATCTTCCAGATCACTTATTCGTTCTACTGTGTTATTTACTCTGCTATTCATTGCTTCCAGATTGTTTTTTATCTCAGCAATTGAGTTGTCTAATTTTGACTGTTTCCTCTTTACAGTTTCTAGTTCCTTGCTACAGTTATCTGCATTTCTATAAGTAATCTTTCTTAATTCCTTTAGCATTTTTATTACCTCCTTTTTGAACTTGGGGTCTAGTAGACTAGTGAGATCTGTTTCATTATTTTTTCTTTTTTTTCTTTCTTTTTTTTTTTTTTTGCGGTATGCGGGCCTCTCACTGTTGTGGCCTCTCCCGTTGCGGAGCACAGGCTCCAGACGCGCAGGCTCAGCGGCCATGGCCCACGGGCCCAGCCACTCTGCGGCACATGGGATCTTCTCAGGCTGGGGTACGAACCCGTGTCCCCTGCATCGGCAGGCAGACTCCCAGCCACTGCGCCACCAGGGGAGTCCCATGTTTATTGTTTTTGCAGTTTATCTCTTTACAGTGTTTGAAGCATAAAGAAACCTATTTTTTATTGAATTACTCAGCCATAAAAGGGAACAAAATTGGGTCATTTGTAGAGATGTGGATGGACGTAGAGTCTGTCATACAGAGTGAAGTAAGCCAGAAAGAGAAAAACAAATATCTCATATTAACGCATATATGTGGAATCTAGAACAATGGTATAGATGAACCTATTTGAGGGCAGGAATAGAGACGTAGACATAGAGAACGGACATGTGGACACGGTGGGGAAGGGGAGGGTGGGATGCATTGGGAGATTAGGATGGACATATATACACTACCATGAATAAAATAGATAGCTAGTGGGAACAAGCTATAAAGCACAGGAAGCTCAGCTCCGTGCCCCGTGATGACCTAGATGGGTGGGATGGGGGTGGGGAGGGAGGTCCAAGAAGGAGGGGATATAGGTATCCATATAGCTGATTCACTTCATTGTACAGCAGAAGTTAACACAACATTGTAAAGCAATTATACTCCAAGTAAAAAAAAAAACTATTTTATGTTGTCTTCAAATGTGCATGTACATGGAAAGATATCTATCTCTCCTGCTCTCAAATCCAACATTTACCTGTTTTCTGCTTGAAATTCCCGTTGGCTAATACCTGACCAGGGACCACGAGACTATGGAAAATATTCAAAATGCTTGCTTATGGAAAAATTAAACCAAAACAATTTTAGCCAAGAAGTGAAACCAGGAAGCACATATGTTATATAAATTCCAGGACTTCCCTGGTGGCACAATGGTTAAGAATCCTCCTGCCAATGCAGGGGACAGCCACAGCTACTGAGCCTGTGCTCTAGAGCCCGCGAGCCACAGCTACTGAAGCCTGCATGCCTAGAGCCTGTGCTCCACAACAAGAGAAGCCACAGCAATAAGAAGCCCGCGCACCGCAACGAAGAGTAGCCCCCGCTCGCCGCAGCTAGAGAAAGCCTGTGTGCAGCAAAGAAGACCCAACACAGCCAAAAATAAATAAATTCCAAATATTACGAGTTTTCACAATAAGAGCTGAGGTAAATAGGCCTTTAGTGTGATGTTTCATGTTTCCTTGACTACGAATTAGACTGTTTTGTGTTTTTGCTTGTGTGTTTGTTTGCAGGATGTTCCCCAGCCAGGGATTGAACCCAGGCCATGGCAGTGAGAGCACCGAGTTCTAACCACTAGGCCACCAGGGAAGTGCAGAATTAGACTATGTTTAATATTTGCTGTAGTGGTTAAGTGTCAGGGGCTTCAATATCCCCTAGTATCCTTGTATTTTTCCCTGCTACTGTGTTTGGGTATCCCTAGAAATTCATTTATAGGTAGAGTCTGTGTCTGGTATTTGTTTTAATCCACTCTTTTTATACTGGAACGCTGTTGATATGGTGGTCAGGTGTGTGATGGGAAAATGTTCTCATGTTATGATTAAACCTGTTATGTTTTGCGGGGAGAGAATCCTGGACTATGTATGTCAGAGAGGTTCCTGGCTTTTATTCCTCACCTTTTGTTAGATCAGAAACCTGAAGGGTCAGGAAGTGGTCTGGCTGCCCTTCCCCCAGTCAGATAAGACTTCGGCAAATTAGTTTTTCTTGAGGGATGACCTCAGTTACAGAGAACAGAATGCTTTGTGTGTGTATCAAAACGTTTTCCCCCCATTTCCTGCATGAAGCATGAGTCCATTTTTCCCAATCTTCCCACTGAGAACTTGCTTGGGCTCCTGTAGGAAAAACTAATGAATTTTGGGGGGCTCCAGAAGACTGGCTCCTCTTAGAGCTTTTAACTCTCAAGCTAGTCTATACTGTGTATCCAGCAATTCTTCTGTTAAACTTTATGACTTCCTAGAAGTTGCTGGCTCCAGTGGCTTCCACTTTCAGTAATTCTCTATACTCAACCAACTCTCATTTGGGGGGCACTGGTTTACCATATAACCTCAAGTATCTTATGGAGGGAATTCCCTGGCGGTCCGGTGGTGAGGACTCCACGCTTCCACAGCTGGGGGCATGAGTTCGATCCCTGTCAGGGAACTAAGACCCCACATGCCATGCGGCATGGCCAAAAAAAAAAAAAAAATCTTATGGATCTAAGAAGGGGTGTGGATTTCTGGTTTGTTCAGTACTTTTTTGTTCTAAAAAGGAGAAGCATGAACAGAATCCATCTACTCACCTCTGTTGCTCTATACTTTTCCCTTTTGAGACTAAATCATTTTCACTTACTGATTCTACTGCTAGTGCCCATGCGGTTGGTTTCAAAGTTTTTCTTTTGTGACCAATGACAAAACAATATCATTGGGATCTTTCTATTTGGGTTTCTCTCCTCATCTTATAAAAATTCCCTACACTGAACACCTGTTTGTCACCCAAAAGACATTATCCATTTGTTACTTTCTGTGTTACCACTGCAGTATTTGGGGGCAGGATTAACACCCTACCTGAACTGGGATCTGTTGTCCATAGTAATGTTGTCACATTCATCAGAAAACAGAAAAAGATTTATTACCCGAGTACTTTCAAAGGAGAGTAGGGCAAGGGTAGGTGGGTTCAGATGGCTTGTGCAAAGGAGAATGGGCTGGCCCTTTAATGCGTGTAGGGGTAGAAGCCGCAGGTTTTCAATGTTTGGCCCTCTTACCTGTTGCCACAAAAATAAAAGGCTCATGTGTCAACCTTTGTAAATACTTAACTCACTGTGAGCCAGGCAGGGTGAGCAGGTATCTGAAGCAATTAAGACTCCAATATCAAGTTGAGGCCAATGTCTTTTATTAAAGTTCACTCCTGAGGTTTATTGACTGAATGATGAAACATCTCACTTAAATAAATTAGAATATTAATTGAAAAGCCATGTGTAAGGCACAAGAACATATTACAATTAAGATGACAAAGCCTCGGGAATTCCCTGGTGGTCCAGTGGTTTGGTCTCTGTGCTCTCAATGCTGAGAGCCTGGGTTTGATTCCTGGTTGGGGAACTAAGATCCCACAAGCCGTGTGGCGCAGCTAGAAAAAAAAAAAAAAAGATGACGAATCCTCAAAAAAAAAAAATTGAGTCTAGTCATCGCAGGGTGTAGTAGAGATACAGGGATGTGTCAGTAGGACCCCAGAATTCTGTTCATGTATTTTCAAAATGTTATTTTTTAATTTGTTGTCTCATTTGTTGTGTAATAGGTGGCACCTTGACAGCGTAGCCTACCCACGTGCAGCAAACAGCTCTTTTACAGGAAGAGGACTCTCCCTGGCTGGCTAATAAACAGTCCAAAGCCAAGTGAACATCAGCTACCGTGGCTGCCAGGGAGTTGCTCTTCATGGAAAACATCTAAGACATTAGCTGTCTGCTACATGTATTTTGAGTGTCTTGGACATTTCATGATTGGCATTAATGATGTGCTCGTTGAATGACATCATGTGTGCACAGTTCGGTGTCTGTGTCTCCTATGATAATGAGCATGTGAGTGCAAATGGTAGAAAAACGGCACATTTGTGTTGGGTGGGCCAGGGGGGTTTTGAAGGAGGGTGCCCAAAATGAAATATTGACACACAGGTTGCACAGGCTACGGGTGATGGTAGGAGGGGGACCAGGGAGTTGGATATAACAGTGGTGTCCAGAGTGCACTATGACAATAAACCAAAGACCTGTAGAGGTGACCATTCTGATAGAAATGGCTAGTATAGAAGGGCTTCTACTTATAAGGTGCCCGTAAGCCTGATGACCAGAACAAAGTAATAGGCTCCAAAGACTGGTGATTGAATCTAATTAATGGCTCCAACAGGAGGAAGACCTATCTATAAGAAAGCAAGGTGGGGGCTTCCCTGGTGGCACAGTGGTTAAGAATCCGCCTGCCAATGCAGGGGACATGGGTTCGAGCCCTGGTCTGGGAAGATCCCACATGCTGCGGAGCAACTAAGCCCGTGCACCACAACTACTGAGCCTGTGCTCTAGAGCCCACGAGCCACAACTACTGAGCCCGTGTGCCACAATTACTGAGCCCGCACGCCTAGAGCCCGTGCTCTGCAACAAGAGAGCCACTGCAATGAGAAGCCCGTGCACCGCAACAAAGAGTAGCCCCTGCTCGCCGCAACTAGAGAAAGCCCACGCGCGGCAAAGAAGAACAAACGCAGCCAAAAATTAAAAAAGAAAGAAAGAAAGGTGGGACTTCATGGTGGTCCAGTGGTTAGGATTCCATGCTTCCACTGCAGGGGGCACGGGTTCAATCCCTGGTCGGGGAACTGAGATCCCACAGTGTGGCAGAAAAAAAAAAAAAGAAAAAGAAGAAAGCAAGGTATAAGTAAGCCATTAGGCCACTATGAGTGTTATAACCTGAGGTCATTAGGGGAGGTCCTCTGAATGTCTTTTTCAAGAGCCCAGTGTTGTGTAGTCCCAGAATTCAGTTGATAATATCAATAATTTCTAGGGTGTCTTGGTGGCTCCTTGTATCTTGGGTCATGGTGACAGCATAACAAGTAGCCAACAGAGAGCATGAGGGTCTGTTTTTCAAAAGCTGTAGGAACCCCTTCCTTGCTCTGTAAAGTAAGTCCATCAGTTATATCACCAGTGGTATGTTTTTCCACCTCAGGTGCATCGGTCAGTCACTAAGTTAGCTGTGGTAGAGCAGGGAAGTCCCTTGAATTTTGCCTAACCTTTCGATTAGAGGCCACTTGGAACTTCCCTGGTGATCCAGTGGTTAAGACTGTGCACTTCCACTGCAGGGGGCACGGGTTCGATACCTGGTTGGGGAACTAAGATCTCGCATGCTGTGCAACGCAGCTGAAAAAAAAAAAGATTAGAGACCACTAAATGGTTATAGATTACCATTTACTCACAGGTCAAATTTAATACCATTAGAGCTCAGGCACAAGTATGTGGTCTTAAAGTTGAGTAAATTTATTACCCTGAACAGTGAAATGAGCCTCTTCAGATTAGGGTTTAATATGTGAAGAGTAAGGATGCCACTGGTTTGTACATGGATTTTGTGAGGCAAGTTAATCTCAGAGTTCTTTATGCCAAAGGGGGAAACCTTGGATAAGGAGTTGTTATTGGTGTAATCAAACAGGTGGATCATGGGCAACTGCCAAAGGATCTGTAACAATGTGCAGATGAGTTTGATTCTTGGCAAGGGAATTCTCTACTGCTAGCATGATTGCCTGGAGTTTGACTAATCCATCTGATGCCTGGGTCCAATCTTCCGTCTCGGATGGCCTGTTTGACCTAGAGACAAAATGCAGCATCTCTGCAGTGGACCCCGTCAGGTGTGGTGACGGCACACTCTAGATAAAGTATGTGAGCTACCTGGTCACTAATGTGATCCCAAGTGACTCGCCAAATGGCCAATGTGTCTAGAAAAGTGACCTACTTCAAAACAGATGGCATCCATCAGAGAACAGGGCAACACACTTCCTCCTCTGGATGGGATATGCCAGCAGCACCATGTTTGGCTCTATTCTGTAAATACCAATATATGTTCAAAGAGAAGGCCTCTGGTTAGAAAGCCTGAGGGGCCCTGCATTTATGACCCAATGCCAAACGGGAAGCTGACTTTAAGCGATCATCAGCTCAGGTCCTGGGAGGTCCTCCATTACACAAAGACTCTCAGCTGCCGGCAGTGGGGTCTGTATTTGTGCGCAGTAACAGCTAAGAATAGTTTCTGGCATAAGGATGCCTTAGGTAACTTATGTCCACCATGGAATGTTTAAAGACTCTTGGATGCATAATAGTAGGCTGCTAAAGCCTCTATAATAAAGCAATGTGGGGAGATAATGTTGAGCGTTATTTCGAAAAATACTACAGCTGCTTGTTTCCCACTTCGAGGCCAGTTACTTTTTAGTGTTGTACGAATAAGTAAGCAAGCAGATCTGGTAAACATGTGATGCCTGTGGTCTCAGTGGCTGATGGAATGTGCCTGTGACATGGGTTCTGCCAATTGCTTCTGTCACCCTTGCAACTCACAGCTCCCTGGTGTTGCCTCAGAAGGATATTCCAGAGTGAGACGTGTGTGAATTTCTAAAGATGTTTCCACGTAAGTAAGCACAGAGTAGGCTTGAGAGGGGGAAAGGGTCTCTGGATGGCCGTGAAGGAAATGATGCTGATACACACAAATGAGGATGTCCCCAGGAAGATCCCACTTGGGATACACCTTTCTGTTTCAGAACCACAGTATTTCAATAGATCTGTCCGAGGAACCCGATTTAAACTCAGAAGAGATCTGGGAACCCTCCCACTTCACTCCTAGTTATATGCATGAGGCGACGGCAGGTGTAGCCCTAGAGGGTGTTTTTTCAATTAAGACAGGGTTGTAAGAAAGGCCTCTTGTGGCCCATGTCCTTTCTTCCTAAGCAAGATCCCACAGTGGTGGAAAAAAGAGTTGAACACATAATCAAAGTTCAGGAGAGTTTAACATTCTCCTAGCATATGAAAACGTTTGTTATATAATTTTAAGTATACTTGTTGAGTTTTCACAAATGTATAGTAATACTGTCATCAAAAGATGGAAAATATCCATCACCCCAGAAAGAACACTCTTGTGGTACCCATTTTAATGAAACCCCTTCAATACATAAGGTAACATTTTTTTTAAAAAAAGGAAAAGGTTGAATTTCCTTCACTGTTTTAAACTTCAAAGCTGTTACTGTTGTTTCCCACCTGTGAATAGCAAAACAGGCTATGGATTGTGGATCACTGAAACAAAAGAACCCGAGCCACCCGTGCGATGCAAAGACATTGAAAATTTCCCACTTCTCCTTTTAGACTCCTTTCGGGTATTACTTAAAATGATATGCTCTCTCCCTCTGCAGGTCATCTCAATTATACCTTGAATGATTTCCTCTAAAGAAGCACAGCTCTTTTTGGTGTTTCCACTGAGAAGTACAGTGGAAACCTACTCATAGAATAAACTCAGGATGGGCTACAATGGTGCAGAGAAATATAACTCTTTCTCCAATTGAGAAGAACTCCACAGCTTAATGGGGTATACACTGTGTTAGTCTGTACAGCAGTAAAATGTTAATGCCAAATAGTACAATATTTTGAATATTTATATAAAAGTGAAAATCCTCTCAAATGATGTTAAACACAACCCTAACCCTAACCCTAACCTAGACTGAATGGTGGAAGTATCTGTGCCCAAATCAACAGGAAGTCTCCAGTCCCAGATAACAATGTCCACACTCATGACCACATATTATACAAACAAAATTTGTAATGACTGCAAAAATGAAAATGAACCACATCCATATCTTTATCTTTATGGGGAATCTTTATGTTAGTCAAGGAAAGCAGGATGTTCTATGTTGCCCCCTCTACTTCCACACTCAAGCAGTTCCTGAAGAGTGTTTAATATGTATTACACGGCAGAAACATAAGTGATCAGTAATGACATCTTCATTCACTGAGACCCATACCAGGATAGAAGAGATACGTATACACCTCAGCCTTTTATATCACATGTCATTTTTCACTTTCCTTCAAAGCCCTTATTTCCATCTTATAAACCAAAGCTTTACCATTTGTTAACCATGTCTCTTTTCCCACAAAAATATAAGCGACAGGACTGCAAGAAGTTGTTTGTCTCACACAGCTATAACCAAATCATACAGTGCCTTGATTATCTATGCTAAATGAGGTACCTTGACTCTAAACTGCATGGCAATGAGGGATGTTGAAACATTAGCATCAAAAGTAGAGTCTCTGAAAGAAAAATACCATATGATATCACTTATATGTAGAATCTAAAATATGACAAATGCACTTATCTACAAAACAGAAACAGACTCACAGATACAGAGAACAGACTTGTGGTTGCCAAGGGGGAGGGGGTCGGTGAGAAGGGAAGGATTGGTGTTTGGGATTAGCAGATGCAAACTATTATATATAGAATAGATAAACAACAAGGACCTACTGTATAGCACAGGGAACTATATTCAATAACCTGTAGAATAGATAAACAACAAGGACCTACTGTATAGCACAGGGAACTATATTCAATAACCTGTGATAAACTATAATGGAAAAGAATATGAAAAAGAATGTTTGTGTATACATATATATGTATATATGCAAATAACTTTCCTGTACAGCAGAAATTAACACACTGTAAATTAACTATACTTCAATAAAATAAATTCAAAAAGTAAAATTTCCTTAGTATATGAAAATAAAAAAAGAGTACAGTCTCTGAGAAAGAAAGACGCGATTGGAACAGAGGTCCTGTCTTTCTCACCTGCTAGGTTTATGTTCTCTCACAATTTAACTAAACTTATAGATCTTAGTTGAGTCATAAAGGAGATATTAAAAATATTATGTGGTATACTAAGAAGTGAATTCATGTGTTTTAACTGAGGTGCTTTATAGTAAATGGTGTGTAATACACTGTGGGAAACACATCAATATTTAGATAACAAGTAGGAAAGGCAGAAGCTGTTCCATAGGACCGGGAGTTGGCCTGCATTCACTGCAAGGCCCAGTCTTATCCTGTTGAAGAGATAAGGTACACAGTGACCATGACAAATCAAGACAAGAATAAGGGTGTTTTGTAACCATGTCTCTAAAAATGATAAAAGTGACAATTCCAAATTATAGAAATGACCAATATATCCCTCTTCTTACTAATATGACTAATTAGGGCTTCTCATGAATTAAGTTTAGTTCCACTACATTGTTTTTGTCTTCTAGAAAGGTTTACAATTACCAATGACAAAATAAGTTTACCTCCTCATAGCACTCAGTACACAAAAACATCTTGGTACCTTGAATAGCAATCGAATCATCCAATATGAGCCAAAATCCTTCAAAACTCCTAGCAACCTTTTATGTTACACCCCGCAGTCACGTGTACTTGTGGTCATTCTGCTTATTAGAATTCATTACACCCGCCTCTTTGACTTTAAGTATGATTCTGAGGATCAATGGAAGGATGATACCGAAAAAAACCATGATCTATGTTTTTGGTATTAAGAATGAATGAGAAATTAGTTTCATGATAAAATTAACTAGAAAAGAATAAAAAATAAAATTTGCCTGAGGGAAAAAATACCTGAACTTATATGTAAACAATAATATTGACTCAATGTATAATGATTAAATGAAGAAAACTGCAAAGATCATTTGAAAACCTATAATTAAAATGAGATATATTAATATATCCTCTCAGGAAATGAAAATTTGTTAGCATATTATGGTTTAGAAAAGTTTCACTTCCTGAGAGGATATATTAATATATCTCATTTTACATATGTTTGGCATTTGTTTGACAAAAAAATGTACATACTCTTAATCACATACAAACACAACTGAAAACATATTGAGGGATTATAGTTAGCTATAACTAACAGAAAACACCCAGTCTTCTCCATATGAGAAAGATGCTTATTCTCACACTGAAGGACTGAGTCAAGGCAGCCACTGCACAATGCAGCAGAGAAACAAACTCCCATGTTGCTCTTTTTGGCTGCACCATTGTGAATGTCATGGTGAATCAGGAAAATATACTCACTAGCACTGTTAACAACATAAGGTGTTTCCTATACAAGTTAGACTTTCCACAGACATAGTCTAGAGGACAGGGTAAATACTCCCAACCATGAAAGCCTAAATTAGTTTCCTGGTGGATACATGAGGCCTTACAAAAAAAATCCAAACTCTCATGAATCTTTGAGGTGGAACTAGTGAAGACATCAGTGGAAAGCTACACCTCTACGAAAATGGAAATGAAATAGCTGGTCATCGTTTTGAGTACACTCTTCACTGGAAGGAAAAAGAATCTGGAAAATGGGCTAGAAGATTGCTTTCTCAAAGCTCCTATGTATCTGTCTCTCCCTCTGCTGGCTACAAAGTCTGAGTAATGTCTTCTTTGCTTCTGCCTTTCAAATCTCACGCAAGTAAGGCTATTGGGAAATTCTGACAAGGAACCATTAAGAGGATGGATTCTGGAAAATCTAGTTCCTTAAATTACTCTGGATATCTCCAACTCCAGATTCTTTGTCCCATCACAGGCCTTCTTCTTTTTTTTTCTTTGCCATGCTGCATGGCTTGTGGGATCTTAGTTCCCTGACCAGGGATTAAACCCAGGACCATGCCTGGGTTCACTCAGTGAAAGTGCCGAGTCCTAACCACTGGAGCACCAGGGAATTCCCACAGGCCACTCTTCTTAATTCAAAGTCTATTCACCAAATTATATTCAGAAGGAAAGATATAAAGCAAAGGCCCAAATATGAAAATAATAATTCACAGGAAACTATATTCTTTCATAAATGAGGCATACATAAATATTTATTCAACTGTTTACTAGTATGGAAAATGGAAAAAGACTCTTATACCTGTCACCCTAAAAAAGGAGCTTTTCAGTAAGAAAGGTAGACTATACCTAATAAACTAGAGACATCAAGGAACTTTCACAAGGCCAGTAGGAAAATCCCAACAAATACCACACTGTCATTTTTCAGTGGCCACTTAACACAGAACAAATAAAATGTTATTAAAAAATTAAACCTAACTGCATATTGGAAATACACTTCAATTTACCCATCAGTTCAAGAGGCTTCAAAATACAAAGAGAAAATATCATTAACTCATTTAACAAAAAAGAACTACCTATTAATCTTATGTATTACTATTGAAAGGCAACTCACAGAATTACCTCACTTCAATCACCGTTTCTAAAAGTAATTGGTAGGCAGGTATAAAATAAGCTACAAGGATATATGGTACAAACAAGGAATACAGTCAATATTTTATAATAACTACAAATGAAGTATAAAAATTGTGAATAACTATATTGTATGCCTGTAACGTATAATATTGTACAGCAACTATACTTCAATAAAAATAAAAATAAAATAATAAAAACAATAATTGGTAAAAATCCACAGTCCAATGATGTCCTTTAAGAAAGAGGCTTAGCAAACATATTTAAATTTTTATAATTCTTTCATATTGAAATTTTTCTTATGCTTTATACATAGATTAATTTCCAGCAAGTTTTCTAATGTTACCCACATTTTTTTTTTCTTTTCCATGAGAGTTTTAATATGTAGGGATGGGGTCAAATGAAATCTTTCCCATGTTGTTTACATTCAAGAGTATCCAGTGACTCCTTTCATGCCTTTGGGATGAACTGGGACCACTAGTCTTTCCCACATTCTTCACATCTGTATGGTTTCTCTCCAGTGTGAAGTCTCATATGTCTTTGAAAGTTTGTGTGATAAATGAAGGCTTTCCCACATTTATCACATTTAAAGGGTTTCTTTCAGGACTTCCTTGGTGGCACAGTGGTTAAGAATCCACCTGCCAATGCAGGGGACACGGGTTTGAGCCTTGGTCCAGGAAGATCCCACCTGCTGCGGAGCAACTAAGCCCGTGTGACACAGCTACTGAACCTGCACTCTAGAGCCCACGAGCCACAACTACTGAAGCCCACACACCTAGAGCCCATGCTCTGCAACAAGAGAAGCCACTGCAATGAGAAACCCGTGCACTGCAATGAAGAGTAGCCCCCGCTCGCCACAACTAGAGAAAGCCCACGTGCAGTAACAAAGACCCAATGCAGTCAAAAAGAAAAGAATAAAAATGTTTTAAAAAATAAATAAATAAAATAAAGGGTTTCTCTCCAGTATGAATTCTTTCATGTACTTGCACATAACTGGAACAACTGAAGCCTTTACCACATATTTTACATTCATAGGGTTTCTCTCCAGTGTGTCTCCTTTCTTGTATTTGAAATGAACTGGGAGAAAAGAATGTTCTCTCACATTCCTTACATTTATAAGGTCCATCTCCACTGTGAATGATCATGTGTGCTCAGAAGCTAGAAAGAGAAAGGCTTTCCCACACTGCTTACATTCATAGGGTTTCTCTCCTTTGTGAGTCCTCTTGTGTGTATGTAAGGAACTCTGGTATCTGTAGGCTTTCCCACATGCCTTACATTGATAGGGTTTCTCTCCAGTATGAATTCTTCCATGTCTTTGAAGAGAACTGGGGCAGCTGAATGCTTTGGTATGTTTTTTACATTCATATGGTTTCTCGCCACTGTGATTTCTTTCATGTATTTTGAAACCTAGATGAGAATTGAAAGCTTTACCACATTCGTTACATTTGTAGGGTTTCTCTCCAGTGTGATTTCTTTCATGTATTTTTAAACCTCAAAGGGAAATATAAGCCTTACTACATTGCTTACATTCATAGAACTGCTCTACTGTGCCAGTTCTGTCATGTGTTTGATATCTATAGGCTCTTCCAGAGTGTTTACAATGATAGGGTTTCTTTTCAGTGTGAGTTCTTTCATGCACTCAAAGTGTAACTGGAGGGCTTCCCTGGTGGCGCAGTGGTTGAGAGTCCGCCTGCCGATGCAGGGGACACGGGTTCGTGCCCCGGCCCGGGAGGATCCCACGTGCTGCGGAGTGGCTGGGCCTGTGAGCCATGGCCGCTGAGCCTGTGCGTCCAGAGCCTGTGCTCCGCAGCGGAAGAGGCCACAGCAGTGAGGGACCCGCATACCGCACAAAAAAAAAAAAAAAAAAAAAAAGTGTAACTGGAACAACTGAGGGCTTTCCAACATTCCTTACATTTATAAGGAGCATCTCCAGTATGCGTTATCACGTGTCTTCGAAGGGTTTTGCGACACATAATAAAAGCTTTCCCACAGTCTTTACATTTATACATTTTCTCTCCATTGTGATTTTTCATGTTTTTTAAAACACTGCAGATAACTAAAGGCTTTCCCACATGCCTTACATTTATACGTCTTCTCTCCATATTTCTGATACTCATATGGTTTGTGTTCAGTGTGACATCTCATATGTCTATTAAGGGATGAATGACATGTAAAGATTTTTTCACATGCACCGCATTCATGTGGTTTTACTCCAGTAGTTTTCTTGTTCAGACTGAGATTTGGAATAAGGCTGAAGTTTTCTCCACATGGACTACCCTCTTTATTTTCACAGAGTGCCTCAACCATATGACTTCTGTAAATAATGAGAAGCACACTGTTAATTATTTCTTTATTAATGATTTTATACTTATTATATTTATTATGATTTATAGGGATAGTGTAGAGTTTCTCCCTCGCCTGAATTGTTTGAAATTGAATATACTGAATGCTCTGCAAGAGAACTTCACCCTTGAGACTATTTAAACGGTAACATTCATAGGTAGGGTTTACTAATACTGTTTCCAAGAGAAATATTTTGCAAACACTGAATGACTATGTCACATTTCAGACAGTATTTTGGGGAAATTTTTTCTTTCTTTTGTTTTTGTTTTTGAAAAATTTCTAATAAATACATTTAAAGCAGGGATTATTTGTTGTTTGCTTCTATTTATTTATTTATTTATTTATTTAACATCTTTATTGGAGTATAATTGCTTTACAATCGTGTGTTAGTTTCTGTGTTTACTTTTTTAAAAAATATCATAACATACTAGGATGCTCACATGAGATACTGCTTCTCAATGTGAGTGCAACTCAGCTTAGTTTTCTCTCCTAGTTTTTGTACTGATCTTCAATGACATGATCTTCCCATGTTTTCCCTAAAATGTAGACCCAGAAAAATAATTCCAAAGTATTAGAAGTTACAGAAAAACTATTAGAGTCTAGGTCCATGCCTAGAGCTGTGACCATGTCTAGTTTACTTACCAACATTCTTCCTTTTCCACGTTCCACATCTTGGAACAACGTCAGTGGGCAAGAAAACTCATTCTCAAACTGACAAAGTGAAGGAAAATGTTGTCGTCCTTACCTATTGAGGCCAGGTTCCAGAAGATTTCCAGCATCACATCTCTGTAGTTTCTTCTGTGAAGGATCCAGTAAAGCCCACTCTTTCAGGGTGAAGTTCACAGCCACATCCTCAAAAGCTACTGAGTCCTAAAAATATCCCAAATAAATGTACAGTCAGATGCATGACACTGACAGCACTAGACATCTATACTCCATCTATAGGAGGGTTATGTGTGAGTCTGTCTTCTCCAAACATTTATCTATGACTTTTATCTAACTATGATCATCAAAATCTTACTCTCTGTCCACACTTACTCCTTCGTAAGTTTTTTTGGGGTTTTTTTCCCGCCATGCTGTGCAGCGTGCAGGATCTTGGTTCCCCGACGAGGGATCAAACCCGGGCCCCCTGCAGTGGAAGCACAGGGTCCTAACCACTGGGCCAATAGGGAAGTCCCACTCCTTTTTAGAGTTTAATGGCACGATGAGCACATGCAAATTATTTACACATTTTTACTGTGATCACATTTTTTCTCTCTAACATCTCATTTCTCTCTAAGAGCATGGTGCGCAGCATGTTGGGAAATGGTTGGGAAATGCTATAGGAATGAAACAAATATTATCACTTTAAGACCACTAATTCCTTGTGAGAAAGATTCTTTCATCTTCTTCCTTACCGCCCCACCATTCACAGCACTCCATTAGGCAAAGGGTCAAATCTGCATGAGGTTTCAATAAATAAAAACACAGTGAAGAACTGGAAGCTTTTTCTTCTAGTCCCATGACCCAACATGCGAGTCCAGGAGGCCTGTAGAAATCAAACTTGTAAAAAAGCCCAGCTGGTCACACTGTCCTAAAGTCATCCAGGCCATTAGAAGTAATCAGAAGCAGCTGCCTGAATGTAAATATTCCTGTGGGGAAGTGTTGCTTTTAACTTGTGTAATATTTGTCACAGACACAATTCTTCACTTTTTCCCCTGATTTGATAGGTTAAAACATTATTTGAAACTTAGAGCTCAGACATGAGGAAGAGGCATGACAACTTAGAACGAAAGAATCCCTAAACTCATGTGCCTCGGGGCTGCTTCCAGGCATTTTTTAGAACAGCTAATGAGATGATGTACCAAAAGGTCTCTTTCCAGTCAATCCTGAATGGTGCACCCTGGTCCTTGTTGCACTTGAGGAACAGGTTAAGAGCTGTAGATTGCAAGTTCCCTGAAGTCCACAATGGCTTGATTGTAAATTAGCCCACGATTATAAAATATGTAAAAATGTCAGCAGTGCTTTCCTCCAAAAGAATATAAAATCTCCATCCTCCAATTTCAGGAAGAAGCTATTCCCAACCAGCCAATGTTGATGGTGTCCTGCTAACTTCCAGTCTGGAATTTAGGGAACTTAGAATATGTCATTCTCGGTCTCACTAGAAGAAAATGAAAGACCTTGAAATGAACAACCCTTCTTAGATCCATGTGTGCATTGAGGTCAAAGGGCAAGTCAGTGTCTCCAAAATTGGGAAAGAGAAAAGGAAGATGGAATTTTGAAATGTGCCCCAAATATTGTTCCTAATAAAGCCTATACTGACAAAAAAGTCTATTTATTTACTAGGCCAGAATCTAATACAAAGACAAAAAAAAACCCCCAAAAAGACAGAATACAACATCCATGAACCCCAGGATAATGTTCTTGAACAGAATGCTTAAAATACACATAATGCTAATACCTGAAGGAAAAAATGGAAAGAAACAGAAAAAATAAGTGAATTAATAAACACCAAAATTTTGGACTTCCCTGTTGGTGCAGTGGTTAAGAAACTGCCTGCCAGTGCAGGGGACATGGGTTTGAGTCCTGGTCCGGGAAGATCCCACATGCCATGGAACAACTAAGCCCATGCGCCACAACTACTGAGCCTGCACTCTAGAGCCCGCAAGCCACAACTACTGAAGCCCACATGCCTAGAGCCCGTGCTCCACAACAAGAGAAGCCACCGCAATGAGAAGCCCGTGCACCACAACGAAGAGTAGCCCCTGCTTGCAGCAACTAGAGAAAGCTCGAACTCAGCAACAAAGACCAAACGCAGCCAAAAATTAATTAATTAATTAACCCAGAAAAAAACAACACCACCAAAATTTCCTAAAATTAATGACAGACTGCAAACTGTAGATACAGAAACACTAAATATGAAAACATCAGAAGTGCACACCCAAGTACAGTAGACCCTTGAACAACATGGTGTGAACTGTATGGGTCCACCTATATGTATATTTTTTCAATAAATATACAGTCAGCCCTCCATACTTATGGATGTGCATCCCATGAATACGGAAGGCCAACTATGGGACTTGAGCATTCATGGATTTCAGTATCCGTGGCAGATTCTGGAACCAATCCCTCAAGGGCACCAAGGGATGACTATATATCATATTCAAACTAGTGAAAAATCAAAGACAAAAAGGATGTATTGAAAGAAGCCAGAGGGGAAAACACTTCTTAGGTTCAGAGAAACAAAAATTTGAATTAATCAGACTTCTTTTCAGACGTTGTGCAAACAAGAACAGAATGGCACAAAATATTTAAAGTTTTGAAATTAAAAAAAACACTCTCCTAGAATTTTTAAAAATTAATTAATTTCTGGCCGTGTTGGGTCTTCATTGCTGTGCGCGGGCTTTCTCTAGTTCCGGCAAGCGGGGGTTACTCTTCGTTGCGGTGCGCAGGCTTCTCATTGTGGTGGCTTCTCTTGTTGCGGAGCACAGCTCTAGGTGCATGGGCTTCAGTAGTTGTGGCACGCAGACTCAGTAGCTGTGGCTCGCAGGCTCTAGAGCGTAGGCTCAGTAGCTGTGGCACACTGGCTTAGTTGTTCCATGGCATGTGGGATCTTCCTGGACCAGGGCTCAAGCCCATGTCCGCTGCATTGGCAGGTGGATTCTTAACCAGTGCACCACCAGGGAAGCCCACTCTCGTAGAATTGTGTCAAGAAAAATCATTCTTCAAAAATAAAGAAGAAATAAGGGGGACTTCCCTGGTGGTCCAGTGGCTAAGACTCCATGCTCCCAATGCAGGGGGTTTGGGTTCAATTCCTGGTCAGGGAACTAGATCCCACATGCTGCAACTAAGAGTTTGTATGCTGCAACTAAAGATCCTGCATGCCGCAACTAAAGATCCTGTATGCTGCAATGAAGATCCCATGTGCTGCAACTAAGAACCGACGCAGCCAAGTAAATAAATTTTTTTTTTTTTTTTTTTTTTGGTAGGCTGGTCTCTCACCGCTGTGGCCTCTCCCGTCACGGAGCACAGGCTCTGGACGCGCCGGCTCAGCGGCCATGGCCCACGGGCCCAGCCGCTCCGCGGCATGTGGGATCTTCCCGGACCGGGGCACGAACCCGTGTCCCCTGCATCGCCAGGCCGACTCTCTACCACTGCGCCACCAGGGAAGCCCCTAAATAAATATTTTTAAAAAAAGAATAAGGACCTTCTGAGACAAAAATTGAAGGAATTTGTCATTAGTACACCTACTTTGAATGAATGTTCAAAAATTCATCAGAAAAAATGTAAATGACAACAGTGGAGGATTATAAAAGGAATAAAGGATGGTAAAGTATCTTTGAGATTTACTGTCATTAATGTAACAGATGGTACTTTTTTAAAAATAATATTAGCAACAATGTATTTGGTAATAATAAGCTTATAGATAAGTGAAATAAATGACAGCAATATGACAAGGGACAGGGGAGGGGGAATTGGGAACAATGTGGTATGAGCTACCTGTACAACCAGTGAAATGGTATAATGGTACAGACACACCTTGAAGTTATTTTGGGCGTGGTTCCAGACCACCGTGGTAAAATGAATATTGCAGTGAAGCCATTAACATGAATTTTTTGGTTTCCCAGTGCATATAAAAGTTATATAAACACTATACTGTAGGGAATTCCCTGTTGTCCAGTAGTTAAGACTTGGTGCTTTCACTGCCAAGGGCCCAGGTTTAATCCCTAGTCGGGTAATTAAGATCCCACAAGCTGCATGGTGTAGCCAAACAAACGAACAAATGAAAAACTATACTGTAATCTGTTAAGTTGCAATAACATTATGCCTAGAAAAAATGAACATATCTTAATTAAAAGATAATGGTGTTAGGGCTTCCCTGGTGGCGCAGTGGTTGAGAATCTGCCTGCTAATGCAGGGGACACAGGTTCGAGCCCTGGTCTGGGAAGATCCCACATGCTGCGGAGCAACTATGCCCATGAGCCACAACTACTGAGCCTGTGCGTCTGGAGCCTGTGCTCCACAACAAGAGAGGCCGCGATAGTGAGAGGCCTGTGCACTGCAATGAAGAGTGGCCCCTGCTTTCCACAACTAGAGAAATCCCTCGCACAGAAACGAAGACCCAACACAGCCAAAAATAAAAAAAAAGAAAAAGAAAAAGATAATGCTGTTAGAAAAATGGTGCCAATAGCTTGCCTGCCAGAGTTGCTACAAATGCAATATCTGCAAAGTGCAATAAAGCAAAGCACAGTAAAATGAGGTATGCCTATACTTGACAGAGAATGTGGCTTAGTTGTAAATGTACACTGCAAACTCAAAGGCAACCACAAAAAATATTTTTAAAAAATGTGTTATTGATATGTTAAGAGCAGATAAAAAAAATGAGTCATGCAAATTGCTCAATTAAAGCCAGAGAAGGCAGGAAAAAGGTGGAAGACAGAAACAAAAAACAAGGACAAGGGACTTCCCTGGTAGCGCAGTGGTTAAGAATCCACCTGCCAATGCAGGGGACACGGGTTTGAGCCCTGGTCCAGGAAGATCCCACATGCCATGGAGCAACTAAGCCTGTGCTCTAGAGCCTGCAGGCCACAACTGCTGAGCCTGTGTGCCAAAACTACTGAAGCCTGCATGCCTAAAGCCGGTGCTCCACAACAAGAGAAGCCACTGCAATGAGGAGCCTGTGCACCGCAACGAAGAGTAGCCCCTACTCGCCACAACTAGAGAAAGCCCGTGTGCAGAAGACCCAACACAGCCAAAAATAAATAAAAATTAAATGAACAAACAAACAAAAACAAGGGCAAGAAAGAGAAAACAGTAACAGGTGTGGTTAATATTCACCTGACCTGATCAACAACTTTAATCATCAATGCTCTCAATACAGTTGAAAGACAGATGCAGTAATATCAGATATAAAAAATCACAGTTATATGTTGCCTATAAGAAACCCACTTTAGGGATTTCCCTCGTGGTCCAGTGACTAAGACTCCATGCTCACAATGCAGGGGGTCCGGGTTCGATCCCTGGTCAGGGAACTAGATGCAACATGCTGCAACTAAGAGTTTGCAGGCCACAACTAAAGGTTCCACATGCTGCAACTAAAAGATTTGGCATGCTGCAACTAAAAACTCTCACATGTTGCAACTAAAGACCCCGCATCCCACAACTAAAGATCCCGCATGCTGCAATGAAGATCCCATGTGCTGTAACTAAGACCAGGTGCAGCCAAATAAATATTTAAAAAAAAGAAACCCACTTAATTTTATTTATTTATTAATTTTTTAATTTTTTATTTTTGGCTGCATTGGGTCTTCATTGCTGTGTGTGGGCTTTCTCTAGTTGTGGTGAGCAGGGGCCACTCTTCCTTGCGGTGTGTGGGCTCTAGGTGCGCAGGCTTCAGTAATTGTGGCATGTGGGCTTAGTAGTTGTGGCTCACAGGCTCTAGAGCGCAGGCTCAGTAGTTGTGGCGCACGGGCTTAATTGCTCTGCAGCATGTGGGATCTTCCTGGACCAGGGCTCGAACCCGTGTCCTCTTTATTGGCAGGGGGATTCTTAACCACTGCGCCACCAGGGAAGCCCAAGCAACCCACTTTAAATATATAAAGACTCAGATGAAAGGTAAAGGAATGGAGAAAAATGTCCCACGCCAACACTAATGAAGGAAAGCTGGTGTAGGCGTATGAATTTCAGGCAATGCAGATTTCAGACCAAGGAAAACTCACAGATGAAGAGGGCATTACATAAAGACAAAGGGGCCCATTCTCCATGAAGGCATAGCAATCCTTCATGTGTACATGCATAACAACAGAGGGGCATTAGAATGCAAGGAGAAAGGAGCTGATAGAATGCAAGGAGAAACAGATGAATCCACTACTATAGTGGAAGACTTCAATGCCCCCTTACCATAAATTATAATTTCCAACAGGAGAAAATCAGGACAGTTAAACTGATCAGCACAATAAAACAACTAGATTTAACTGTGATCTATGGAATACTTAAGGCAATAACAGCAGAATATACATTCTTTATAAGTTCACATGGAACGTTCACCAAGACAGACTACATTTTGTAACACAGAACACACCTTAATAAACTGAAAGAAAAGAAACCATATGAAATATGCTCTCAGTCCACATTGACATATTCTAGAGATAAATGACAGGAAGATAGCTGGAAACCCCTAATATACATGGCAATTCAATAACAGAATTCTAATAATACATGGGATCACAGAAGAAGTCTCAAGAGAGACTATTTTGTGACTAAAGGAAATGAAAATACACCTTATTAAAGGCTGTGGGATGCAGCATAACTAATGTAAAGAGGGAAGTTTAGGCTATCAAGTTTCTAGGCTACACGAGAAGTTTCTAGGCTACACTAGAAAAACCCAAAGATCTATATTCAATAACGTAAGCATCTAACTGAGGAAGCAATAAAAATAACAGCAAATTAAAATGGGAGTAAGCAGAAGAAAAGAAACATTTAAAGTTAAAAGAGGAATCAGTGTAATTATGGGAAAGCAATAGAGAAAATTAACAAAACCAAAAGCTGGTTCTTTGAAAGATTAATTTAATAAAATTGATAAACATCTAGTCAAGATTACCAGGCAAAGAGGGAAGACAGAAATTATTAATATCAAAAATGAAAGGAGAGGGAAATAAAAAATGAAAAAAGATTTGATACAATCTAACATCCACTATGATAATAAACTAATAATAGAAGGGAATTCTCTGTTCTTAAAAATCTACACAACACTTGTAGTTAATATTGTACTTAATGGTAAGAAACTGGATGCTTCACGGGGAATATAAGAACAGGGCAAGGAAGCATCCATCCAACATTGTACTGGAAGCTCTGGCCAATGCAGTAAGACATGAAAAGAAAATAAAAGGTACATAGACTGGTAAGCAAGAAATAAGACTGTCTTTGTTCTATATGACATGATTTTCTATGTAAAACATCTGATAGCATCCACAACAAACAGACATAACTCTGGGAATTAATAAAAGTGTACAGCAAGGCTGAAGAATATAAATATCAATTGCTTTCCTGTAAACACACAAAAAATGTATTCAACTGATCTTTGACAAAGAAGTAAAGGCAATTCAACGGACACAAGAAAACTTAAAAAAATAGTTATGGAAATAACAGATAGCCACATACAAAGCACACACACACTCACATATGTACATACAAAAGGAAGGTAAACACAAGCTTTTCACAAAAATTAACTCAAAATAGATCAGAGATCTAAATGTGAAATGCAAAAGTAAAAAATCCTAGATATAACATAAGAGAAAATCTAGGTGACCTTGTCTGTAGTGATGACTTTTCAGATACAACACCAAAAAAACAAAAAGTCCACAAAGAAAAAAAAGTTATACTTCTTTAATATGAAAAACTTGTGTCCTGGGAAAGTGTTAAGACAGGTCACAGACAAGGCTAAAATCTTTGTAAATATCTGATAAATGACTGGTATCCAAAATATACAAAGAACTCAAACTCAACAGTAAAAATACCAACAACCCAGTTAAAAATGGGCTAAAGATCAGAACAGACACCTCACTAAAGAAAATACACAAATGGGAAATAAGCAGTATGAAAACATGCTCAACATATGTTCTTGGAGAATTACCAAAAAAGAGAGAGAAAGAGATGTCCCTACACACTTATACATGGCTAAAATGAAAAGACTCAGAACACCAGATACAGCCAAGACGTGAAGCTGCAGGTAATTCTCATTCACTGCTGGTGGGAACAGAATTTGGTATGCCTACGTTTGAATTTAGGAATTTTATGTCAAAACTAATAATACTCTTATATAGTAAGATCCAGCAATCACACCTTGGTATTGACCTAAATGAGCTGAAACCTTATATTCACAAAAAACCTGCATATGAATGTTTGTATGTACTTTATATTCATAATTGCAAGAGTTAGAGGTAAGCAAGATATTCTTCAAGAGTCGAATGGATAAACAATCAGTGGCATATCCATACGATAAAATATTGTTCAGTTAAAAAAAAAAGAAATGAGGTATCAAGCCATGAAAACACATGGAGGAAACACAAAAGCATATTGCTAAGTGAAGGAAGACAATCTGACAAGGCTATATACTGTATGATTTCAAAGGTAAGACATTCTGAAAAAGACAAAATTACAAGCTAGTAAAAAGATCTTTGGTTGATAAGGACTTGGGGGTTGGAGGGAGGAACGGATGAACCAACAGGTGGAGCTTAAGGGATTTGACGGAAATGAAACTACTCTATATACTACAGAAATGATGGATATATGTCATTAAACGTTTGCAACCCCAGAGAGCATATAACACAAATAGTCAAGAGTAATGTAAACTGTGGACTTTAACACACGAATATGGGTTCAGTAATTGTAACAAATGTACTGTAGTAATACAAGATGTAAAAAGTAGTGCAAACTGTGTGGATGCAGAGGGGTTATTTTTCTACTAAGGAAAAGAAGAATTACAGGAACACAATATTCAATAGATAAAGGAATCCAAAGGAAAGAAAGCAAATATTTGAATCAGCTGAGATAAGCACACCACTTCCCTACAGTTCAAAACAAAAACTCACATTCAGAAAGTTAAACATGTTCTTAAAATTGTGGTCCAGACACTCCTGGCTGAGATAGAAACCCTAGAAGTGAGTCTGTCCCTGGTGAAGAAGAGTAGGGACCCAAAAATAAAACTCTGGCAGCAGTACATACTCTTCTCTTGCCTGGCGGTATGCAAGCCCTTCCTCCCTCAGGCTTCCATTCTCACAAGTGAGGATTTCTCAGCAGGTTCCAACCCAAATGAACTCCCAAATTCCTAAACACTTTGACAAGGAGACAGAACACCAACCTCCACAGACTACCCTGTGCACAAATTACACTGAATGCACCGACATTATGGATGCGACACTCAAAAAAATAATGTCTAAAAATGTCTAGGTCTAAGGAAACCACAACTACAACCCCCTCGCCCCCATGTGCACTTGCTTTCCCAGATTTCCAGGGCTCTGTAGTTTCACTCCTTCCATGGTGGGTGCGACCAGGTAGGAGGTAGGCTCCCCAAGAAGAACCAACTGGACCTTCAAGTACTTCCCTTTGCAGACTTAAGGAGGCATTAACTTGGGTCGCTGACCACAGTCCTCTACACCCCACTGGATTTGTTTGGGACCTACTTTTACATTTTAAACGACACAAACCCAGTGTTTGAACAATTCAGCAAAATCATTCAAACCCAGTATTTTTGCAGAAAGGAAGGAAGAAAATCATAAGGCACTTTTACTAGTTCAACCAGAAAACTCCAAATATCTATTTATTTGTAAAAGAAGATGTCAGTTATTATCATTTTCATGGTAATACACTGTTTTGTAAATAATTAACCACACTTGAACACTTCTGATTTTCAAGTCTAAGTCCTGGAATTCCTATTGAAATCATCCAAAAATAAAGTACGCACCTCAGAAACTTACTACCCATTCTCAGGGGAAGAAAAAAGTGAAACCACAATCCTTTCCTTTTTTGAGAAAAGAAAGCATAAAGCGCTTTTATTGCAATAATAAAACTTGAAACTCATATGTAGTGTAGGGGGTGGGGATAGGGGTGGAGGAGTAGGCAGAAATTTCTCTCACCAAATCGCTACACCGGACAGCAAAGGGGTGAGGGGGGGAAGGCAAAGCCAGGAAACTCTGAGATCAGCAGGCGGAGATGAGCATCAAAAAACAAGAGATGCTGAAGCTGTGATGACCAACATCATTTTCTTAAGACAACACTCAAGGATTTGTCATGATGGCTGGGGTTTCATGGGTGTTAAGTGTCCACAAACAGCAACTTCAATTTAACTTTCAATCAAAGTTCTTAAAATTTACAAGTGGAGCTTGGATAGCTATGAGATTACAAAAATCCTGAATATCCATTAGAAAAACTACAGGATGAAAAAAAAAAAAGCCAGGCCCTGAAGAAGGCTTCAGAGGTCCCTGCTGGCCCAGGGACAGACACCTGTAGTGTCCAACATCTCAGTGAAAACGATCTGCTTTCAAAAGGCAGAGGGTTTAAGGGGAGGGTGAAGGTGGGGCAGTGGAGGCAAAGACTCTCCCCCTTCCCACTTTAGTGAAACCACAATTCTTAACAAATGGAATGTAATCCTGGGATATTTTCTTTTGGCTTAAATTCACCTCGTTCTTGCCTCTTCGAAAATCTCTTACATTGTCTTTCAAGCTCTATAAATTAGATACATTTCACCTCTATTGAAAGAGAGACTTAAATAAGTGAATAAATCTTTTCAAGGTGACAAACTCAGAGGGGGTAGTTCTTACAGGACAGTTCGCCCAGGAAAGTTCTAAAGAAGAACCTCATCAAAGGATTTCCCATAGGATGTTTGTCCCTAGAAAATAAATTTGGAGAAAAGATTTCATACAACAAATTCCAGGTGGTTATTCTCTGCTTTCCTCTCACGTAAAATACCCACAGACAAAAAAAAAAAAAAAAAGCCAACCATGGCTCAGTGTTAAAGGATATACAGTTAAAATATTGGACCTCTTTGAGATGAACCCCGAAAATGGACAGTTGGTAATGCTGTTGTGAGTCAGTGTGGTGAAGAGTGTTTTGGGAATGCGGGGAGCGATCTGGAAATTTAGGCATTTGTTGCCAGCTACTCTGGGGGGACAGCATCGTGGATTTGAAATTTTGCTTCCCAAACAGTTGGAAAACACAGGAGGAAAGTGGTCCCCGTGTCAAAAAGGAGAGGCTGGGAACCCACAGACCACAGATCCTTCCATGCACGAACCCCTGGAGACCTAGTCAGTACTGTCCCCTGATGACCCTCCCCGTGGTCACAGCACAATCTGAGGGATACGCGGGGCTGCGGGCACAGAGCTGCCCAGAGAAGCCCCGGGGTCAGGGCCCCAGTCGCCGCGCGCAGGCCCCGCTACCGGCCCCGCCCCCACGCTGCGAGCCGGAGGGAATGAGGTCTGAGCGGCGCCGCAGGGGTGGACTCGGTCCGCAGACTCGGGAGTTGACCGCGGGGAGGCCCGGGTCCCGCCACGGCCGGTTCCAACCAGCCTCTCCTCTCCGTCTCCGCACGCCAAGGGGCAGCACACTCACCATTTCTAGGTTTCCTGGGTCCCTCCTAACGACCAGTGCAGATCACAGCGCTACAGAGACTGTGGCAAAGGAACTAGCAACGGTGAAGGGCACAGAAGAGTCGACCCTGGGGTGGGCCAAAGCGAGTGGATAAAACCAAGTCGGGAAGCTGTGTAGCACCACTCACCTGGCCCACCGGCGCCCCTGATTGGATAGACGTATGCTGCACCCCTTGGAGAAAGCTTTGCTCTGCAGAATTCTCTGTGGCCTGTGGGGAGAGCCTGTCTCCACCTGGCACATTTGATTTTTTTTTAAAATTTATTTATTTGGCTGCCTGGGGTCTTAATTGCCGCATGCGGGATCTTCCGTTGTGGCATGTGGGCTCTTTCATTGCAGCTGCGTGGGCTCTGTGTTGCAGCGTGCGGGCTTCTCTCTAGTTGTGGTGCGGGGGCTCCAGAGCGTCTGGCCTCTGTAGTTGAAGCATGGGCTCTCTAGCTGTGGCATGCAGGCTCAGTTGCCACGCGGCATGTGGGATCTTAGTTCCCGGACCAGGGATGGAACCCGCGTCCCCTGCATTGGAAGGTGGATTCTTAACCATTGGACCACCAGGGAAGTGCGGGTACATTTGATTTTAAACCGAACTTTTATCTGGTCTGGGCTACTTTTGATTGTGGTAATATACATGCAATAAAAATTTACATTGTCATTATTTTTAAAGTATATGGGTAAACATTGTGAAATACATTAACATTGTGAAACCAACCTCCGGAACTATTTTCGTCTTCCAAAACCACAACTCCATACCCACTAGACAACAACTCCTCATTCTCCCTGTCACCCAGCCCCTGGCCAAAAGCCATTCTACTTTATGTCTTTATGAATTTGACTATGCCAGGTAACTCATACAAGTGGAATCATACTGTTTCAACTTTTTTGACAGGCTGATTACAATTAGCATAATGTCCTCAAGGTTCATCCATGTTGCAGCAGGTGTCAGATTTGCTTTCTTTTAAAAGCCTAACAACACTCTGATGTGTGTATGTGCCTCATTTCTTTGATCCATTCAACCATTGATGGATGCTTGAGTTACCTCCACCTTTTGGTTATTGGGAATAATGCTGATATGAACACAATTGGATATGTATCTTTCAATTCTAGTCACTGTTTTCAATTCTATTTCAATTCCCTGAAGTAAATTTGCCAGATGGTAACTCAGTTGAAATTTTTTGAGGAATCGCCTTGTTGTTTTTCATACCATCAACAAGATTTTATATTCCCAATAACAGTGCACAAGGGTTCTGAAGGGTGTTTTCACTTTCTGGATGGTTATCTTTGAAGCACAAAAGTCATTAATTTTTTTCTTCCAGTTTCATTGAGATATAATTGATATGCACCACTGTGTAAGTTTAAGGTGTACAGCATGATTTGACTTACATTCATCTTGAATCGATTATCACAATAAGTTTGGTAAACATCAATCATTACATGTAGATACAAAATTAAAGAAATAAATTTTTTTCTTTGTGATGAGAACTCTTGGATTTACCCTCTTAACAACTTTCATCATATATATCATATATTTATCTATTGTATATTACATTCCTAGTAATTACTTATAACTGGAAGTTTGTACCTTTTGACTACCTTCGTCCAATGACGCCTCCCCCATCACTACACCCCTGCATCCCCCACCTATGGTAACCACAAATCTGATCTGTTTTTCTGTGAGTTTGTTTGTTTTTGAAGTATAATTTACCTACAACACTATGTTAGTTCCTGTTATGCAACATACTGATAGATATTTCTATACATTTCAAAAGGATCACTGTAAGTCTAATTACCAACTGTCGCCATGCAAAGATTTTACATAATTATTGGCTGTACATTTCATACCAGTGACATTTATTATTACTATTTTTTAAATTATCTCCCCTCTCTCTTTTTTTAAAGATTTTTCTTTTGTGATGTGGACCATTTTTTTTTTAAAGTCTTTATTGAATTTGTTACAATACTGCTTCTCTTTTATGTTTTGTTTTCTTGGCTGAAAGGTATGTGGGATCCTAGCTCCCTGATCAGGGATCGAAACTGCACCCCCTGCATTGGAAGGTGAAGTCCCAACCACTGGACCGCCAGGGAAGTCCCTATACCAGTGATATTTATTTTGTAACTTAAAGTTTGTACCTCTTAATCTCCCTCACCTATTTCTCTCCTCCCCTCACTTCCCTCCCCTCTGGCAATCACCTGTTAGTACCTGTATCTATGACTCTGTTTTTGTTTAGTTATGTTTGTTCATTTGTTTTTTAGATTTCACATATAAGTGAAATCAGAGTATTTGTCTTTCTGTGTCTGACTAATTTCACTTAGCATAATACCCTCTAGGTCCATCCATGTTGTCTCAAATGACAAGATTTAATTCCCTTTTTGGCTGAGTATTATTTCATTTTACATATATATACAGTCTTCTTTATCCATTAATCTATTGATAAGTACTTAGGTTGCTTTCATATATTGGCTATTGTAAATAATGCTGCAATGAACATATGGGTGCAAATATCTTTTTGAATTAGTATTTTCACTTTCTTTGGATAAATACCCAGGAATGGAGTTGCTGCATTGTATGGTAATTCTATTTTTAATTTTTTGAGGAATCTTCATACTGTTTTCCATAGCAGCTACACCAATTTACACTCCCACCAACAGCACACAACAGTTCCGTTTTCTCCATGTCATCACCAACACTTGTTATTTGTCGTTTTGAAAATGGTCATTCTGAAAGGTGTGTGGTGATATCTCATTGTGGTTTTGATTTGCATTTCCATGATGATTAGTGATGTGGAGCATATTTTCATGTGCCTGTCGGCCATGTGTATGTCTTCTTTGGAAAAATGTCTATTCAGATCGTCTGCCCACTTTTTAACTTTTTTTTATGTTGAGTTGATTGATTTATTTTTATATTCTGGATATCAATCCCTTATTGAACATATCATGTGCGAATATCCTCTCTCATTCTGTAGGCGGCATTTATGTTTAGTGGATAGTTTCCTTCACTGTGCAAAAGCTTTTTAGTTTGATGTGGTCCTATATGATTATTTTTGCTTTTGTTTTCCTTGCCAGAGGAGATGTATCCAAAAAAAATATTGCTGAGACCAATGTAAAAGGTCAGAATGACTATATTTTCTTCTAGAAGTTTCATCATTTCAGGTCTTACATTTAAGTCTCTAATCCATTCTGAGTTTATCTTTGTATATGGTATGAGAAAGTAGTCCACTATGATTCTTTTTGCATGTAGCTGTCCAGTTTCCCCAACACCATTTTATTCCCCTATTATATATTCTTTCCTCCTTTGTCATAGCTTATTTGCCTATGTAAGCATAGGTCCACCTCTGGGCTATCTATTCTGACCCATTGATCTATGTGTCCGTTTTTCTGGCAGTACCATACTGTTTTGATTACTGTAGCTTTATAGTATAATTTGAAATCAAGAAGCATAATACCTCCAGCTTTGTTCTTTTTTTTTAAGATTGTTTTGGCTCTTCAGGATCTTTTGTGTTTCTATACAAATTTTAGAATCATTTGTTCTAGTTCTGTGAAAAAATGTCATTGGTATTTTGATCGGAATTACATTGAATCTGTAGAATGCCTTCAGTGGTATGGTCATTTAAACACTGTTAATTTTTCCATTCCATGAGCACAGTATATCTTCAGTTTCTTTCATCAGTGTCTTATAGATCTGAGTCAGGGCTTTTCCTCCTTAGTTAGATTTATTCCGAGGTATTTTATTCTTTTTGATTCAGTTGTAAGTGGGATTGTTTTCTTAAATTCTCTTTTGGATACTTTGTTGTTAGTGCATAGAAGTGCAACAGATTTCTGTATATTAATTTTGTAGCCTGCAAATGTATGCATTTATTGATGAGTTCTAGTAGTTTTTTGGTGGTATCACTAGGGTTTCCTATGTGTAGTATTATGTCATCTGCAAACAGGGACAGTTTTATTTCTTCCTTTCCAGTTTGGATTCCTTTTGTTTCTTTTTCCTGTCTGATGTGGCCAGAACTTCCAATACTATGTTGAATAAAAGTGGTGAGAGTGGGCATCTTTCTGTTCTTGATCTTAGAGGAAACTTTCAGCTTTTCACTGTTAAGTATTTAATATTAGCTCTGGGCTTGTCATATATGGCCTCTATTATGTTGAGGTATGTTCCATCTATACCTCCTTTGCAGAGAGTTTCTATCATAAATGGATGTTGAATTTTGTCAAAAGCCTTTTCTGCATTTGATGAGATGATCATATGGTTTTTATTCTTCAATTTGTTAATGTGGTGCATCACATTGATTGATTTATGATATTGAACCATCCTTGAATCCCTGGGATAAATCTCACTTGATCATGGTATATTATCTTTTTAATGTATTGTTGAATACTGTTTGCTAATATTTTATTGAGGATTTTTGCATCTGTGTTCCTCAATGATATTGGCATGTAATTTTCTTTTTTGTGATATCTTTGATCTGGTTTTGGTATCAGGGTGGTGCTGGTCCCATAGAATGAGTTTGGAAGCATTCATTCTTCTGAAATTTTTAGAAATAGTTTAAGAAGGTTAGGTATTAACTCTTCACCTGTGAAGCTATCTGGTCCTGGATTTTTTTAAATTAATTAACTAATTTATTTATTTTTGGCTGTGTTGGGTCTTTGTTTCTGTGCGAGGGCTTTCTCCAGTTGCGGCAAGTGGGGGCCACTCTTCATCGTGATGCGTGGGCCAATCACTGTCGTGGCCTCTCCCATTGCAGAGCACAGGCTCCAGATGTGCAGGCTCAGTAGTTGTGGCTCACGGGCCTAGCTGCTTTGTGGCATGTGGGATCTTCCGGACCAGGGCTTGAACCCGTGTCCCCTGCATTGGCAGGCAGATTCTTAACCACTGCACCACCAGGGAAGCCCTGGTCCTGGATTTTTGTTTGTTGGGATTTTTAAAAATCACTGATTCAATTTTTTTTACTGGTAATGGGTCCGTTCATACATTCTTGATTCAGTCTTGGGAGAATGTACATTTCTAGGAATTTGTCCATTTCTTATAAAAATTAGCTTATAATTGTTCATAGTAATCTCTTAGGATACTTCCTTTTTTTTCTGTGGTGTTGGTTATAACTTCTTTTTCATTTCTGATTTTATTGATTTGAGCCCTCTCTTTTTCTTTTCTTTCTTTTTTTAAATTTATTTTTGGCTGTGTTGGGTCTTCATTTTTGCACACGTGCTTTCTCTAGTTGTGGCAGTTGGGTGCTACTCTTCGTTGTGGTGCACAGGCTTCTCATTGTAGTGGCTTTTCTTGTTGCAGAGTATGGACTCTAGGCATGCAGGCTTCAGTAGTTGTGGCACTCAGTCTCAGTAGTTGTGGCACATGAGCTCAGTAGTTGTGGTGCACAGGCTCTAGGGCATTCAGACTTCAATAGCTGTGGCACATGGGCTCAGTAGTTGTGGCATGTGGGTTCAGCAGTTGTGGCTCAGGGGATCTAGAGAGCAGGCTCAGTAGTTGTGGTGCATGGGCTTAGTTGCTCCATGGCATGTGGGATCTTCCTGGACCAGGGATTGAACCCGTGTCCCCTGCATTGGCAGGTGGATTCTTAACCACTGTGCCACGAGGGAAGTCCCACTCTTTTTTTCTTTATGAGTCTTCCTAAAGGTTTATTAACTTTTTATCTTTTCAAGAAACCAGCTCTTAGTTTCATTGATCTTTTCTATTGCTATTTTAGTCTCTATTTCATTTATTTCTGCTCTGGTCTTTATGATTCTTTTCCTTTTACTAACTTTGGGTTCTGTTTGTTCTTCTTTTTCTAGTTCCTTTAGGTGTAAGGTTAGGTTGCTTAGTTGAGATTTTTCTTGTTTCCTGAGGTAGGCCTCTATCACTATAAACTTCCCTCTCAGAACTTCTTTTGCTGCACCCCATAGATTTTGGATCTCTGTGTTTTCATTTTTACTTCTCTACAGGTATTTTTTGTTTCCCTCTTTGATTTATTCAGTGACCCACATGTTGTTTAGCCTCCACATGTTTGTGTTGTTTGCATTATTTTAATTGTAGTTGATTTCTAGTCTCATAGCTTTTTTTTTTTTTTTTTTTTTTTTTTGTGGTACACGGGCCCCTCACTGTTGTGGCCTCTCCCGTTGCAGAGCACAGGCTCTAGACGTGCAGCTTCAGTGACCATGGCTCACGGGCCCAGCGCTCTGCGGCATGTGGGATCTTCCCGGACTGGGGCACGAACCCGTGTCCCCTCCATCGGCAGGTGGACTCTCAACCACTGCGCCACCAGGGAAGCCCTCTAGTCTCATAGCTTTGTGGTTGGAAAAGATGCTTGCTATGATCTCAGTCTTGTTAAATTTACTGAGACTTGTTTTGTGGCCTAGCCTGTCATATGTCCTGGAGAATGTTCCATGTGCACTTGAAAGGAATGTGTATTCTGTGGCTTTTGGATAGAACGTTCTAGATATAGCTATTAAGTTCACCTGCTCCAATGTGTCATTAAAGGTCAATGTTTCCTTATTGATTTTCTTTTTTTCTTTTAAAAATATTTATTTTGGCTGTGCTGGGTCTTAGTTGCAACACATGGGATCTTTGTTGCAGCATGCGGGATCTTTAGTTACAGCATGTGGGATTTTTTTTTTAGTTGTGGCATGAAGGCTTCTTAGTTGTGGCACGAGGACTTCTTAGTTGCGGCATGTGGACTTCTTAGTTGTGGCATGCGGTCTTCTTAGTTGTGACGTGCAAAGTCTTAGTTGTGGCATGAATGTGGGATCTAGTTCCCCACCCAGGGATCGAACCTAGGCTCCCTGCATTGGGAATGTGGAGTCTTACTCACTGGACCACCAGGGAAGTCCCTTGATTTTCTTTTTGGATGATCTGTTCATTGATGTAAGTGGGGTGTTAAAGTTTCCTACTATGTTTGTGTTTCTGTCACTTTCTCCTTTTATGTCTGTTAATATATTTAAAAAATATATTTAGGTTCTTCTATGTCAGGTGCATATATATTCACAATTGTTATATCTTCTTGAATTGATCCCTTGATTGTTATGTAATGTCTTTCTTTGTCTTTTGTCCAGTCTTTGTTTTCACGTCTATTTTGTCTAAGTATTGCTACCCTTTTTTGTTTGTTTTTTTCCATTTGCATGTAATACTTTTCCATCCCCTCACTTTCAGTTCATGTGTGTATTTAGATCTGACGTGAGTCCCTTCGAGGCAGCATATATATGGGTCTTGTTTTTGTATCCATTCACCCATTCTATGTCTTTTTATTGGAGAATTTAGTCCATTTACATTTAAAGTAATTGATAGGTATGTATCTATTGCCATTTTGTTATTTATTTTTGGATTTTTTTGTAGTTCTTTTTTGTCCCTTGCTTCTTCCTTTGCTCTCTCCTCTTGTGCTTTGATGACTATCTTTAGTGTTATGTTTGAATTCCTTTATCCTTTTTGTGTGTGTATCTATTATAGATTTTTGGTTTGTGGTTGCCATGTGGTTTATATGTAGTCATATAAGACTATTTTAAGTTGCTGATCTCTTAAGTTCAAATGCATTTTAACAACCCTGCATTTTTACTACCCCCATCAATGTTTACTGTTTTTGACATCATACTTTATATCTTTTGTTTTGTGTATCCCTCAACTACTTACTGTGAATATAGATGATTTTACTACTTTTGTCTTTTACACTTCCTACTGGCTTTATAAGTAGTTCATCTATTACCTTTACTGTATATTTGCCTTTGCCAATGAGATTTTTCCTCTTGTAACTTTCATATTTCTAATTGTGGTGTTTTCTTTTCCACTAGAGAAGTCCCTTTAACATTTCTTGTAAAGTTGATTTGGTGGTGTGTTGGGGAAGCTAGTAAAGTAGTCTTATTCAGGCTTCAGAGGTGGCACTACACCTCTCTCTGACCGGGCAACAAGCCTAAAAACTGGTTATGTGTCAAGCTACATGCAGGCCAGCAGGGGTGGTGCCAGCACACCTTGTAAATCATTAGATAAGATAGGGAGTAAGTCTGGAGGCTTCTTGAACGCTGAGGGCCTGGCCAGCCCCAGGGGATCAGAGAACACTCCAAGACTTTATGAGTTAAGACCAAGGCATTTATAACAATAACCAGAGCTGCAAATTTGCACGTAGGCCGATTGTTATCACTCTGGGCCTGGTGCCAGAAGTGGGACTCCTTTGAGTAACAAACTGAAGTCTCACCTGTGGGGTAGACACACTGCTTGGGGCTTTTTCCCACATGGGACTCCAGATTGCTCTTCCAGGGACTTCCCAGTGCTGCTTGGATCTGGATGTAGGTGCTTCACCAATTTGGTGATGTATAAACGTCTATTATTCTTTCTTAATTAGTTATAATACTCTTTTCTTAATTGATATACTGTATTCTTGTGTTAATCCAATAAACTCTTTAAATTTTTGCTTAACTTAGTGTGGAGTGGTTATTTGCCAGTGAATCCTATTAATCTGAAATGAAAGTAAAACTTTCAGCAAAACATGGTGCTAAACCCTTTTAGATTTTTCTTCTCTACAAAACTTTCGATCTCTTCATGAAATTTAAATGAAAGCCTTACCAGGTAGAGTATTCTTGGTTGTAGATTTTTCTCTTCAGCACCTTAAATATATTGTGGCACTCCCTTCTGTCCTGCAGAGATTCTGCTGAAAAGTCAGCTGATAGCCTTGTATGCAATTTAGAGCTTTGCCCTTACTGTTTTTAATATTCTCTTTAAGTTTTTCCATTTTAATTACAATATGTCTTGTGATCCTTTTTAGGTTAATCCTGTTTGGGACTCTCTGTGCTTCTTGAACCTGTATGTCTGTTTCCTGTCCCAGTTTATGGATGTTTTCAGCTACTATGTCTTTAAATACATTTCTGCCCCCTTTCACTCTCTTTTCCTTCTGGGACCCCTATAATGTGAACATTAGTAGGCTGTATGTTGTATCTTATACTGTCCTTATTTTAAAAGATTTTTTTGTTGTTTTTCTGTTCAGCTTGAGTAATCTCCACTGCTCTCTCTTCCAGTTTGCTAACCTGTTCCTCTGTATCAACTAAACTACTGTGCCTTCCTTCCAGTGTATTTTTTATTCCAGTTATTGTATTTTCAGCTCTTTTTGATTCTTTATATTTTTTTGCCTTTGTTAGAAAATTCTAACTTCTCACTGTGTTCACCCATTCTTCTCTGGAGTTCTTTGAGCACCATTATGATTATTACCTTGAACTTTTTATCAGGTAGATTGCTTATATGAACTTCACTTAGTTCTACTTCTGGGGTTTTATTTTGCTCCTTCATTTGGAAAATTTTCCTCCATTGCTGCATTTTGCTTAATTCACTGTTTTTATATCAATGAATTTGGTAGGTTGCTTATGTTTCCCAATCTTGGAGAAGTGGCCTTATGTAGAAGACATCCTGTGTTGCCCAGCAGCACACTCCCTTCTGGTCACTAGAGCTATAGGCTCTAGGGGTGCTATCCATGTGGGCTGTGTGGGTCTTTCTGTTTTAGTTGGATGACTACTATGGGCGTGTTGGTAGGTATGGCTGGCCCATGGTCTAGTTGGTTGCCAGGAAAGCCTTGTGCAGAGAGGTTGATAGCTGCTGACGGTTGAGGCCAGGTCATGGCACATCCAGGGGAGTCTTGGTCCTGGCCCATTGGTGGGCAGGGCCAGGTCATGACAAGACTGGCTGTGGAGCCCATGGGTTCTGGGGGCTAGTGCTGGCCCACTGGTTTGTGGAGTCATGTCCTGGGGTGCCTGGCTGCAGGGCCAGTGTTCTTGGAGCTAGTGTCAGCCTGAAGGTGGATGGGACTATGGCACAGAGAAGGGGTCCTGGGGCTGGTGTCAGCCTGCTAGTGGTTGGTGCTGGTTCCTGAAACAGCTGGCTGTGTGGTCCAGGGAGTCCCAGAGCAGGTCTTGGCCTTCCAGTGAGTGGGGCCATGGCCCAGGGAAACCCAGAGTGGTACTAGCCTGCTGATTGTAGGCCAGGTCTTCACACAGCTGGCTGCAGTGGTCCTGGGGTTTGTATCTGCCAATTGGTGGGTGTGGCTAGGGCTCAGGGTTTCTCAGTGCTGGTGCCCACCCTCTAGTGTGTGAAGTCAGGTCCTGGGGCTAGTATCAGCCCATTGGTGGGTGGAGCCAGGTCCAGAAATCTCTGGCTGTGAGCCTGTAGGAATCCTGGTACTACTTCCAGTTCACCGGTGCATAAGATTGGGTCTTGGACCCTCTGGTGGGTAGGGTCAGGTCTCAGGGCAGCTGGAGGTTCAGGGGGTCTTAGAGCACCTGGCCTGCTGGTTGGTGGGGCTGTGTCCCTGCTTGGCTAGCTGCTTGGCCTGGGGTGTGCTAGGACTGGTGCCAACCAGCTGGTATGTGGGGCCAGGTCCTGGCACTAATAAGCTAGAGGGAGGATTCCAAAATGGTGTTTGCCAACACCAGTGTCGTCATGCTAATATGAGCCCACCAAAATGGCTGCTGCCAGCGCCTTGTCCCCAGCATGAGTCCCAATTGCCTCCTGCCTCTCTGGGAGACTCTCCAATGTCAGTAAGTGGGTCTGACCCAGGTTCCTTTCAAATTACTGTGTCTACCCTGGGTCTTGGAGCATGTAAGATTTTGTATAAGCCCTTTAAGACTGGTCTCTCTTTCCCACAACCCTCTAGCTCTCCCCAAAGTAAGCCCCCATGACTTTCAAAGACAAATGTTCTGGGGGTTCTTCAACCTGGTGCAGTATCCCCGGGCTGGGGAGCCCAATGTGAGGATTGGACCCTTGCTCCTTGGGAAGAACCTCTGAAATTGTAATTATCTTCATGTTTGTGAGTCATCTATCTATGGGCATGGGTCTTGACTATACTGCATCTCTGCTCTTCCTACCCAACGTGTTGTGGTTTCTTCTTTATATCTTTAGTTTGTAGAAGATCTTTTTTGCTAGTCTTCAGGTTGTTCTCATCAATAGTTTCTCTGTAAATACTTGTAATTTTGGTGTGCCCATGGGAGGAGGTGAATTCAGGGTCTTCCTACTCTGCCATCTTTGCCAAACCCCAAAAGTCATTGATTTGATGAAGTCCAAACTACCTATTTTTTCCCCCATTTTTGCTCCAGCACTGCTCCCCTTTGGGGCAAAAGTGCCAATACTGAGAGGGGGGAGAGCACACACTTAGAGGGAATGGAACCAACTTGAACTGGACCCTGAGGGTTTCTGCTCCAGTACCTTTGGACGTGATCCCACCCTGATAGGGCAGTATTGTCTACTCAGCATATGAGAAGCCCTGGCTCACACCCAGCTCTGGCTTCAGCCCCTCTGCCTCTAGCCCCATTGACCACCAAGGTGATAGCTGCCAACACACCCTGAGGTGACGTGATGAGATAAAACTAGTGGTCACTTCAGGTCCAGCTCTCAAACCAAAGCCACTGGGCACACAAGAATGTATAGGGACTTTCCCACACAAGACACACATTTAACCTTGGGATAAGTAACTGTTTCACCCAATATCATAGAGACAGAGAAAGTTAAGCAAAATGAAAAGACAGAGAAATATGTTTCAAACAAAAGAACAACAACAAAAAAGAAACCCCTGAAAAAACAACTAATGAAACAGAGGTGAATAATTTACCAGTTAAAGAGTTCAAAGCATTAGTAATAAGAATGCTAACTGGGGACCTCCCTGGTGGCACAGTGGATAAGACCCCATGCTCCCAATGCAGGGGGCCCGGGTTCAATCCCTGGTCAGGGAACTAGACCCCACATGCATGCCACATCTAAGAGTTCTCACGTCACAACTAAGGAGCCTGTAAACCACAACTAAGGAGCCCACTTGCCACAAATAAGACCCAGCACAACCAAAAAAAAAAAAAAAAAGAATGCTAGCTGAACAAGGAAAAAGAATAGATGGACAGATGGACACAGTGACAATTTTAATAAGGAGCTAGAAAATATAAAAAAGAAGCAGTCAGAGCCAAAGAATACAATAACCAAAATGAAAAATACACTAGAAGGAATTAACAGCAGACCAGGTGATACAGAAGAATGGATAAGGGATCTGGAAGATAGAATAATGGAAATAATCCAGAACAGCAAAAAGAAAAACAAATTAAAAAAATAAGAACAGTAAAAGGGACCTCTGAGACAACAAAAAGCATACTAAAATTTGCATTATAAGAGTCCCAGAAGGAGAAAAGAGGGAGAAAATGGCCAAATATGTATTTGATAAAATTATGGTTGAAAATATCCTGAACCTGAAGAAGGAAACAGATACCTAGGTACAGGAAGCACAAAGAGTCTCAAATCAGTTGAACCCAAACAGACCCGCACAAAGACATATCATAATTAAAATGGCAAAATTTAAAGATAAAGAGAGAATTCTAAAGGCAGCAAGAGAAAAACAAAGAGGGGACTTCCCTGGAAGTCCAGTGGTTCCACTGCAAGGGGTGTGGGTGCAAACCCTGGTCAGGGAACTAGGATCCTACATGCCACACAGCATGGCCAGAGAGAGAGAGAGAGAGAGAGAGAGAAACAAAGAGTCACATAAAAGGAAACCCCTGCAATGCTATCAGCTGATTTTTCTTCAGTAACTTTGCAGGCTAGAAGGGAGTAGCAAGATACATTTAAAGTACTGAAAGGAAAAAACCTACAACCTAGAATACTCTACCCAGCAAGATTATCATTCAAAATGAAAGGAGAGATAAAGAACTCAGACAAGAAAAAACTAAAAGATTCATCAATATTAGACTGATTCTAAAAGAAATGTTAAAAGATCTCCTCTAAGTGGAAAAGAGAAGGCTGATATAAGAAGTAAGAATTCATAGAAAAGGAAAAATCTCTGCAGTAAAAACAAATATACAGTAAAGGCTGTGGATCAACCACTTAAATAAGCTAGTATGAAGATTAAAAGAACTTAAATGACTATCAGTTTAAAACAAGTAGATCTAGTTAGCAGTCAACATATATAAACTCCATGGTAACCACAAACCCAAAATCTACAAAACACAAAAGCTAAGGAGAAAGGAACACAAGTATACCACTAAAGAAAATCATCAAACCAAAAGAAAAAGAAAATAACAGAGAAGAACTACAAAAACAACCAGAAAACAAGGAACAAATGGCAATAAGTACATACTAATCAATAATCATTTTAATAAAATAATGATTTAAACGTCAATGGACTAAGGCTTCAGTCAGAAGACATGTTATCTGATTGGATAAAAAAACAAGACCCATCTATATGATGCTTACAAGAGACTCACTTAAGATCAAAAGACACACAGGACTGAAAGTGAAGGGACAGAAAGATATTTCATGCAAATGGAGACAACAAGAGAGCCGGGGTAGCAATACTCATATCAGACAAAATATACCTGAAAACAAAGTCTATAACAAAAGACAAAGGAAGGCATTATATAATGATAAAGGGTTCGATACAAGAAGAGGATATAACACTGGTTAACATATATGCACCTAATATAGGAGCACCTAAATAAATATAGCAAATCTCAACAGTCATAAAAGGAAAAATTTACAGTCATACAATAATAGTAGGGGACTTTAACATCCCAGTTACATCAATGGACAGATCTTCCAGAGAGGAAATTAATATGGAAACAGTGGTCTTAAATGACACATTAGACCAATTGAACTTAATAGATATCTACAGGACACTACATCTCAAAATAGCAGAATACACATTCTTTTAAGTGCACATGGAATGTACTCCAGGATAGATCACATGCTAGGCCACAAAACAGATCTCAACAAATTTAAGAGAACAGAAATTATATCAAGGATTTTTTCCTGACCACATGGTATGAAACTAGAAATTACAGGAAGAAAAATGGGAAAAACACAAACACATGGAGACTAAACAACATGCTACTAAAAAAAACAATGAATCAATGAAGAAATCAAAGAGGAAATCAGAAAATACCTCAAGACAAATGAAAATAAAAAGACAACTTGGGAATTCCCTGGTGGTCCAGTGGTTAGGACTCCACGCTTTCACTGCAGGGGGCACGGGTTTGATCCCTGGTTGGGGAATTAAGATCCCACAAGCCATGTGGTGTGGCACAAAAAAAAAGAAAAGAAAAGAAAAAAAAGACAACTTTCCAAAATCTATGGGAGCAGCAAAAAGAGTTTTAAGAGGGAAATTTATAGTGATATAGGCTTACCTCAAGAAACAAGAAAAATCTCAAATAAAAAACCTAACCTACCATCTAAAGGAATGAGGAAAAAAAAAAAAACCCAAAGTCAGCAGGAGGAGAGAAATGATAAAGATCAAAGAGGAAATACATAAAACAGAGAGAAAAAACAAGAGAAAGAAAAATCAAGCAAGAGTTGATTTTTTGAAAATATAAACAAAATTGATAAGCCTTTAGCCAGGCTCATCAAGAAGAAAAGAAAGGTGACCCAAATAAAATAAGTAATAGGGCTTTCCTGGTGGTGAAGTGGTAGAGAATCTGCCTGCCAATGCAGGGGACACAGGTTCAATCCCTGGTCTGGCAAGATCCCACATGCCGTTGAGCAACTAAGCCCATGCACTACAACTACTGAGCCTGCATTCTAGAACCCATGAGCCACAACTACTGAGCCCACGTGTCACAACTACTGAAGCCCACATGGCTAGAGCCTGTGCACTGTAACAATAGAAGCTACCACAATGAGAAGCCCACACACCACAATGAAGAGTAGCCCCCGCTCGTCGCAACTAGAGAAAGTCATGCGCAGCAACGAAGACTCAACACAGCCAAAAATAAATAAATTTATTTAAAAAATTAAGTAATAAAAGAAGAGAAATTACAACTGATATCACAGAGACACAAAAATATCATAAGAGAACACTACAAACAGTTATATGTCAAAAAATTGGACAACACAGAAGAAATGGATAAATTTCTAGAAACTTACAATCTTCCAAGACTGAATCAGGAAGAAACAGACAATCTAAACAGACTGATCACTAATTGTGAAATTGAATTAGTAATTTAAAAAACTCTCCTAAACCAAAGTCCAGGACTGTGCAGCTTTAAAGGGAAATTCTACCAAACATATGAAGAAAAGCTAATAACTATCCTTCTCAAACTATTCCAAAAAATTGAAAAGGTGGGAACACTCCCAAATTCATTCTGTGAGGGCACCATTACCCTGACACCAAAATCAGAAAAAGACATTACAAAAAAATTTACAGGTCAATATCACTGAGGAATATAGACACAAAAATCCTCAACATAATATTAGCAACTGAATTTAACAATGTATAAAAAGGATCAAACACCATGATTAAATGCAATTTATTCCAGGGATGCAAGGATGGTTCAATATCTGCAAATCAATCAGTCTGATACACCACATTAACAAAAGGAAGGATAAAAATCATGTGATCATCTCAATGGAAGCATAAAAAGCATTTAATAAAATTCAACATCCATTCATGATAAAAACTTTACCAGAGTTGGTATAGAAGGAAATATCTCAACATAATAAAGGCCATTTATGACAAACTCACAGCTAATATCAAACTCTGTGGTGAAAAGCTGAAACCTTTTCCTCTAAGATCAGGAACAAGACAAGGATGCTCACTCTCACTACTTTTATTCAACATAGTACTGGAAGTCCTTGCCACGAAAGTCAGAAAAGAAAAAGAAATAAAAGGCATCCACACTGAAAGGGAAGAAGTAAAACTGCTACTATTTGCTGATATGATACTTTACTTAGAATACACTAAAGTCTCCACCAAAATCTATTAAAACTAAGAAATAAATTTGTAAAGTTGCAGGATTCAAGATTAATATACAGAAATTTGTTGCATTTCCATACACTAATAATGAAATATCAGAAAGAGAATTTAAGAAAATAATACCATTTACAATTGCATCAAAAAGAACAAAATACTTGAGAATAAATTTAACCAAGGAGGTTAAAGACCTAGAGTCTGAAAATGATAAGACAGTGATGAAGGAAATTGAAGACAATACAAATAAATGGAAAGATACCACATGTTCAAGGATTGGAAGAATTAATATAGTTAAAATGTTCCTATTATGGCAAGCAATCTACAAATTTAATGCAACCCCTATCAAAATACCCATGACATTTTTCACAGAACTAGAACAAATAATCCTAAAATTTACTAAAATTAATAAACTATTAATAGAATAAACGTTAAAATCTAAATGATCATCTCATTAGATGCAAAAAGCTATTGACAAAGTTCAGTACCCCTTGACGAGGAAAATGCAATAAACTATGACTAGAAGAGAATTTCCTCGACATGAAAAAAGGCATCATTAGAAAGCTCAGAGGTAACAACATACTTCACAGTGAGCCTGAACACCTTCTCTGTAAGATCAGAAGCAAGACAAAGATGTCTGCTCTAACCAGTTCTATTTAACATTGTAAGGGAAGTGCTACCAGGGAAATTAGGCAAGAATATGAAATAAAAGCATTCCAGATTTCATAGGATATATACACATAACTCCACAGGCAGACACACAAAATCAAACGGATGTTGTCAAGGCACATACAGGAGGACACACGCAGACACAGACCCAAAATCCTCAGAGTCAATGGCTCAGACACACAGATGCTCCCATAGACACATGGATCTCAAGCCCTCTGCACTCCTCCCCAGTTTTCTTTCTCTGTTTAGGACTAATCACAATCAGATATGCTATAATTTTACTTAGATATCTTCTTTCTTCTCTATTAGAATGTCAGCTTTTAAGCACACAGGGATATTTCTTTGGCTTTGTTCACCACACCACCTACTAGTAGGGCACCCACGCTTCTATAATCACTTCCAGAAAAGCACCGGTCACAATGTGACCGTTCCTCACTTTATTTTCCCATTGGAAGCTCATGAGGGCGACAAAGGTTTCTGTGTTCTCACTCGGCCTCCATGTCCTTGTCCTCTGAGAGGTCTCCTCCGTACGGTATCCATCACCCCCCAGGTCTCACCTGCCCACTGAGGTCGCTCCGGTCCGCCTCACAGGCCGTCCCCACCGAGCCCTTGATCGCTGTCCCCTACTTGAACTTCCACTGATGGGGAGAGAGGCGGCCTCCAGACCTCAGACCCCAGGTTTCCCAGCCACACAGAGAGCACTTTCTGGGACCCTGGAAAGCACTGAAAGCTGTTGCAAGAGCAGGTGGGGACATGGCTCCGCCCATTTCTGCCTCTTGAGAAACCTGGAGCTTGTCCTCCGATTAAGGAGGAGGCACCACCTCCTGCGCCTGTGCACTTCAGGGATCCCGGGCGTTTCGCGCATCTTATTTGGAGACAGTGTCGCGTTGCATTCTAGAGTTCTGGGAAGCAAAGGGGCCCCAGAGGCGGAGGGTCTGGCTGAGATCACCATTTCCCACAGGCCACGGGTCAGGAGTTCTGCAGAGATTTTCCTGCACCAGGAAAGGGTAGACACCAGCCTCAGCAGCAGAGAGCCAACTCTCTGTGGAGGCAGACACTGAGGTGAGGAAGCCGCGCGTGGTCGGTGCATACGCTGCCGAAAGCACGGGGTAGTATGTGCCAGAGAACAAAGGGAGGGTGGTTTGCTGACAGTGGGGTCTGCCTGAGTGATTACTAGACTTAGGACAAGGCAGGGTGTCCCTTTATGACATTATTGTTTTGAGACTATTGTGGAACCATGCTTGTTGGTGCAACGCTGTTGTTTATGTGACAACGGGGAATATTGTGTCTGAGGGCGCTGAGCTTCATGACATGGGTTCTGGGTTTTGTCACTGCTTCACCTCACAGTCACCTGGAGTTACAACAAAGAAAACTGCCAGAGTGAGACAGTGTTGCATTTAAACGTGTTTACTGCTAAGAAGGTGCAGAGTATGCTAGAGAAGGGAAACATAAGCTGGAAATGGTCTCAAGACCAGCTCTGGGAACACGTGATGTTGATGTCCAAGGATTAGATTAGGACACACCCAGCCATATTCCACTTGGGGAGGTCTGTTACATGCACCTTTCTGTCAGGCCACAGCATTGCCAAGATATGACTCGAGAAACCTGGAGTCAACTCAGAGGTGGACTCCGAGAGCCCTATTACTTTCTCACCAGTTATGTGAATGACAGCGAGAGCAGACGTAGCCCTGGAGCGATTTTCCTAAATCAGATTTGGTACCAAGAAAAGTCCTGTTGTGGCCCATTCCTTTCCTAGTCCTTCCATTCTTCTGAAGAACGATCCCAGAGGGTAGAAGAAATTGTGGAACATGTAAAAATCATGGTTTCGGAGAGTTTAACATTCTCCTAGCACGTGAAAGCGTTTTTGTTGCTTTCTATTAGTTATTAAGTAGTATACACTGTTGGGGCCAAAATGTGCCTCAATTTTATATTGATTAATTTGGATTTTTTTTTTTTTTTGGCCACACCATGCAGCATGTAGATCTTCCCCAGCCAGGGATCGAAGCTGTGCCCCCTGCATTGGGAGCAGGGAGTCTTAACCACTGGACCACCAGGGAAGTCCTAATTTGAATTAAAGTTACTTAAGAAATGGATAGGGGCCTCCCGGGTGGCACAGTGGTTAAGAATCTGCCCGCCAATGCTGGGGACACGGGTTCAGAGCCCTGGTCTGGGAAGATCCTGCATGCCGCGGAGCAACTAAGCCCATGTGCCACAACTACTGAGCCTGCGCTCTAGAGCCCGCAAGCCACAACTACTGAGCTCACGTGCCACGACTACTGAAGCTTGTGGGCCTAGAACCCGTGCTCCGCAACGAGAAGCCACCACAATGAGAAGCCTGCGCACCACAACAAAGAGTAGCCCCCGCTTGCGCACAACCAGCCCCCCCCACAGCAACGAAAACCCAACGCAGCCAGAAATAAAAAATTAATTAATTAAAAAAAAGAAAAAAGAAAAAAGAAATGGATAACGCAAGAGGGATACTTTGACTCTTCCTGAAAGCAGGAAAGAAATCTCTTACGTGAAGGGTCTACTGCTTGCATATGGAGGTAGCAGGATACCCTTATGACCCAAGATAGAGAATTCTGGTGAAGAAGCCTATAGAAATGAACCCTGTTACTTCTTTAATTCCCTACCCCAAGCCCAAACTCTGTTTAGATTCTTCACTAATTGGGCACCCAAAACCTAAGTTTCTTTGTCCTGTCAATTCCACACAAGTTTATTATTTCTTTGTCTAAAAAGTATAAAAGCTGCCTGCTTTGGCTACTTCTTAGGTCCCATTTCTATGGGACTTCCATGCGCGTGAATTAAAATGTTTTCTTTTCTCATGTTAATCTGTCTGCTATCAATTTTATTATTAGTTTAGCCACAAGAACTCAACACAGGTAGAGGGAGAAATTTCCCCCTCCTAACAATATATATACTATGTTAAGTGTAGTTGTTAGTTTTCACAAATGTATAGTTATACCACCATCAAGATGGAGGACACTGTCACCCCTAAAGAACTCTCCTGTTTGTACTGAACCCTTCCCACCCTTAACCACTGATCTGTTTTAGCTTCCTATACCTTTGCCTCTGCCAGAATGTCATACAAATTGACCAGCATATTGCCTTGAGTCTTAATGGAAAATTTGACTCTGTTATCTGTAAAACTGCATATTGATACAAACTTTGTGTTCTTCTGAGTTTGCGATTTTTGGCATTGCCCAAAAGAGTGGCACACATTATGCTTTCAAAACTGAGAGATTTCATTGTTATCAGCTATATGAATGAAGTTAAGACCCCATGCTTAACTTTCTTCATTTGTATGTGGGAGGAATGATGGGGACAGATCAAATGAGATACTAATAATTGTAAAGTCACATGTCAACACTGCTAAGAAAGCATAAATTAGTACTGAAAAATAAGGGGAGCAAGTTTGAACTTCCACCGCTGTCTAATGAAACCAAACTCACCTTTTACCCTACCTTCCATAACATGTGAAAATGTAAACACGGATATGATCCCTGAAAACAGAAAAAAAATGAGCTTTGAGGGCTTTGTGCATAAACCTCCCAGCTACTCCTCTTATAAGAAGGCATAGAAAATATCCTAGTTTGAGGACGTCAAATATACCTCTTTTCCCACTCCATTCAGATATTACTCAAAATGATACCTCTGATTGCAGCTTACCTCATTTACTCCTTGGATAATTGCCCTCTAAACAGCCATAGCTATTTTTGGTGTTTCAACGAGGAAATCATATTGGACTTGCACAGATATCACTCTACTCATAGGAAAACTAATGATGAGCTACAGCTGTGCAGATGACCTTTACTCAAACCCAAAGGAACTCGAAAGTTTCATGGGGTACAAATTGTGTCCCTCGGTCTAAATAGCAGCAAAATGATAATGCCAAATCAAAAGGCAATTTCAATTCCCTTCAAATGCTAATCAGAAACATAAATACTATGAAAACTGATAGCCAAAAGCAAAGGGGAAACTCACATCCCAGATACCCATGTCCAAACTCATGATCAAACAGCACATGCACTAAAACTTTTAACCATGGCTAAAATGAAGATGAACCATGTCTATACCAACCATTGCTGCTAATCCCAAGAACGCAGGACTGAAGTATTGTTTACATTCACATCCAAGCAGTTCCTCAGCATTTTAAGATGTTAGATGGTGGAAAAATGATCAGTGGTGACATCCTCACTCACTGAAGCCACTACCCTCCATAAAGAAGATACACAACATACCCTCCCTTCCCTATCATCTCACCTGTCATCCTTTCCTTTCCTTTCACACACTTATATTCTTTTATAAAAGCAAAGGTTTCTTATTTAACCATCTCTCTTTTCCCACAAAAATATAAGCACCCAGAAGTTCAAGAACTTCATTTATACTTCCATATCCAGAGCCTAGAGTGCCTGGAAAATTTTTGCTAAACTGGATATGTTTTCAGTCTACACTGCCTGGCATAGGAGGATGTTGAAAAATTAGCATCAAGAGATTAGTCTCTGAGCAAGAAGGTTTCACTGGACCAGGTATCCTGACTTTTTCCTTTGCTTGGTTTGTGTTCTCTGAAAATTTGTAAGCTTCACTTGACTCATAAAGGAAATAACAAAAGAAAATCTAATTTGCTAAGGAGTTTGTCATTACAAATACATATTTTAAGTGTGTACTTCTTTTAAAATCATCCAGTACACTGCAGGAAATATTTCAGTATTTAGACAAGAAAGGCAAAACCTGTTTCAGATGACTGGGAGCTGGCCTCACACTCCCCACATAGGCCTAGATATATCCTGTTGAAGAGAAAAATGTGACACACATCCATCATCAGACAAAGCTACTCTGTGACCATGATGGATCAAAATGAAAACCGTATCTCTATAAATAATAAAAGAGAACAGATTCTAAAGTTTTTGTTTTGTTTTTTGCTTTTTCTGGCCACACCAGAAAAACAGGATCTTAGTTGCAGCTTGCAGGATCTTAGTTCCCCAACCAGGGACTGAACCGGGGCCCTCTGCAGTGAAAGTGCGGAGTCATAACCACTGGACTGCCAGGGAATTCCCTAAAGATTTTAAATGACCCAAATTCCCCTCTTCTCACTAATGATCGGTACTTCTTAAAAATTAACTTCAGGGCTTCCCTGGTGGCACAGTGGTTGAGAGTCTGCCTGCCGATGCAGGGGACACGGGTTCGTGCCCTGTTCCGGGAAGATCCCACATGCCACAGAGCGGCTGGGCCCGTGAGCCGTGGCCACTGAGCCTGCGCGTCCAGAGCCTGTGCTCCGCAATGGGAGAGGCCACAACAGTGACAGGCCCGCGTACCGCAAAAAAGAAAAAAAAAAAATTAACTTCAGCATCACGCCATTCTTTCTGCCTTGTTAGATAATAACTATTATGATTACCCATGACAGAATTTGGCTCACTTCCTCACAGCATCCAATGTAGAATAATGCCTTGCTTCCTTGAATAGCAATCAAATCATCTAACACAAGTCAAAATCCAATAGGAAGTCCTCAAGTGCACATTTACTGTTACACCCCACATTTTGTGGTCATTCCTAGTATGAGAACTCATTACACCCCTCCTTCTCCTTGACAACAGACGTGATCATGGTGGTCTTGGCAAAACGGGACAGAAAACACCATGATTTAAGTGCTTGGTGTTATGAATGAATAAGAAACTAGTCTCATGACAGAAATTATAAGTATAAAAGAATAAAAAATAAAAAGTGCCTGAGGTAAAAAGACCTGCCCTTGTATGCACAATAATATTGACTCAATGTATAATGATTAGGTGGAGAAAATTACAAGTTGATCTGAAATTCCATAATTACAATGGGATATTTAATATACCCTCTCAGGAAATGAAAAACACAGTTATTTCCTAGCAGATGAGTGCTTGTTAAACAGCTAATAAAATATTTCTAAGAAAAAGCTACAAAAGCACTCATTACAGAAATTAACGCACATGCTTTGAATCATATACAATCAAAGAGAACTGAAAACATATTCAGGGATTACACTCAGATATGAGTAAAAGGAAACACTGAGAATCTGCCTGATATGAGGAAGGTGCTGATTCTACATGGAAGGACTGGGTCTGAGCAGTCACTGCACAGTGAAGAACAGGAACAAACTCACAAGCAGTTCTTTTGGACTGCAACACAAAGGGGAATCAGGAGCACAAAGTCAACAGCAGTATTAACAGACCAAGGTGTTATTACAAATTAGAGCTTATATGAATACAGTCTAGAGAACAGTGTTCAGAGGATATTCTCAACCACGACAGTCTAAATTTCTTGCCAGATGGACACAGTGGGCTTACAGGAAAATCCAAACTGTGCTGAATCTTCCATGTTGAACTTTGGAAAACACTGTGGAAGCCTACAGCTCTGATCAAATGGAAGTCAAACAGTCTGTGGTGGTTTTGAGGATATTCTCTTTTTTTCCAGTTTTATTGAGAAATAATTGACATACAGCAGTGTATAAATTTAAAGTGTACAGTATGATTTAACTTATATACATCGTGAAAGGATTATCACAATAAGGTTAGTGAACATCCTTCACTTCATATAGATACAAAATTTTAAAGAAATAGAAAAAAATTATTTTCCTTTTGATGAGAACTCTTAGGATTTACTCTCTTTAACAACTTTCTCATGTTGTACATTATGTCCCTAGTACTAATTATTTTATAACAGAAAGTGTGTACCTTTTGACTGTCTTCCTTCAATTTCCCCTTCCCCCCACACCTTGCCTCTGGTAATCAGAAATCTGATCTCTTTATGAGTTTGTTTTTGAAATATAAATGACCTACAACACTGTTAGTTCCTGTTACACAACATGGTGTTTTGATATTCCTATACATTTCAATATGATCACTAATATAAGTTTAGTTACAATCTCTCACCATACAAAGATATAATTATTGACTATATTTCCCACACCTTACACTTCATACCTGTGACTCATTTTGCAACTCTAAGTTTGCACCTCTTAGTCTCCCTCACCTATTTCTTTCCTCCCCTACCTCTTCTCCCTTTGCCAACTACCTGTTTGACACAGTATCTGTAACTCTGTTTCTGTTTTGCTATGTTTGTTCGTTTGTTTTGTTTTTTAGATTCCAAAAGTAAGTGAAATTATACAGTATTTGTCTTTCTCTGTCAGACTTATTTCACTCAGGATAATACCTTCTAGGCCCATGCACAATGTTGCAAATGGCAAAATTTCATTCTCTTTTATGGTTGAGTAATATTCCATAATATATTATAATATAAATATATACAATAATACATATATATATATATATATATATATATATATATATATATATATATATATATATATAGATTAGATTGGTCCTTTTGGGACTGTAATTCCTGAACCTGGATGTCTGTTTCCTTACCAGGTTACGGAAGTTCTTGGCTATTATGTCTTCAAATATGTCTTCTGCCCATTTTCTCTCCTTTCTTTCTGGGACTCCTATGATGAGAATGTTAGTATGCTTCTTCTTGTCTCAGAAGTCTCAAACTGTCATTTAAAGAAAATTCTTTTTCCTTATTTTCTGTTCAGATTGAGTGACTTCCACTACTCTGTCTTCCAGTTGCTGATTCATTCATTCCTCTGTATCATCTAATCTACTACTGATTCTTTCTAGTGTATTTAAAAGTATCACTTATTGTATTCTTCAATTGTTTGGTTCTTTGTATTTTTTAAATTTTTGTTAAAAATGACAAATTTCTCACTCTGTTCACCCATTCTTCTCCCAAGTTCTTTGAGCATCTTTATGATCATTACCTTGAACAAGCAGATTGCTTATTTCTGCTTCCTTAGTTCTACTTCTGGGGTTTTATCTTGTTCCTTGTTTGGAACATATTCCTGTCACCTCACTTTGCCTAATTTGCTTTTTAAATTTCTATGTATTTGGCACATTGCTTGTTTCCAGACGTTGGAGAAGTGGCCTTTTGTAGGAGACGTCCTATGTGTGCCAGCAGTGCTCTCTCCTCTGGACACCAGAGGTATATGCTCTAGGTGTGCCCTCTATGTGGGTCCTTCTCGTGCAGCGGGCTGACTAGGTGTGGCTGCCCCTTGGTCCACTTGGTTGCCAGGTCCTGCCTTGTGGGGAGGTTGCTGACTGTTCATAGGTAGGGTCAGGACATGAGGTGGCTGGCTATAGAGCCCCAGGGGGTCCGAGGGCCAGTGCTGGCCCACTGGTGGGTGGAGCTAGTTTCCAGGGTGGGAGGTCATGGGCTCGGGACCCCCAAATCTACTGTCAGCCTGGTGCTGACTGGGGCCAAATCCCAGGGTGGCTGGCTGAAGGGTCCAAGGTGTCTTAGAGTTGGTAGGTGGGGCTGAGGCCCAGGGGGTCCTGGGGTTAATGCCAGCTCACTGGTGGGTGGAGCCAGATCCTGAGGTCTTTGGCTACAGTAAGCTGGGGGTCTCAGAGTTGGTGTCAGCCCACTGGTGAGCAGGGCTTATTTCTGTCACAGATGGCTACAAGGTCTGGGGTGTCCCAAAGCTGGTACTGGCCCACTGGTGAATGGGGCTGGATCCTGGTGTAGGCCCACTGGTATATTGGGTTGGGCCCCAACAGCTGGCTGTGGGGCCTCAGGGGTCCCAGAGCCAGTGCCAGGGCAACTGGGGTCTCAATGTATCTTAAGGCAGCTGGCCATATGGTGGGTGGGGCTGCATCCCCACTTGGCTAGCTGCTTGGCCTGAGGTATCCCAATACTGGTGCCAACAGGCTGGTGGGTAGTGCAGGTCTCTTGTGCTAATAAGCTAGAAGGACAATTCCAAAACCACACTTGTCAGCACCAGTATCCTTGTGGACAGCCCCAAAAGGGCTGTCACAGTGTCTATGTCCTGAGAGTAAACACCAGTTGCCTCCTGCTTTTCTAGGAGTCTCTCCAAGATCAGCAGGTGGGTCAAACCTAGGCTCCTTTTAAATTACTGCTTTTGCCCTGGATTTTGGAGCACATGAGATGTTATGTGCATCCCTGAAGAGTGGCGTCTCTATTTTCTACAGCCCTCTGACTATCCTGAAAGTAAGCCCTGCTGGTCTTCAAAGCCAAATGTTCTCGGGGCTTGTCTTTCCAGTGCAGGGCCCTTAGGCTGGGGAGCAAGATGTGGGGTTTGGACACCCTTGCTCCTTGGGACAACTTCTGCAATTGTAATTATCCTCCTGTTTGTGGGTAATGGGTCTTGACTGTAACATTTCTCCACACTTCCTACTGGTCTCATTGTGGGTCCTTCTTCCTATCTTTACTTGTAGAAGATCTTTTCTGCTAGTGTTCAGGTCTTTCTCATCAATAGTTGCTTGGTAAACAGTTGTAATTTTGATGTGCCCATGGGAGGAGGTGAGCTCAGTGTCTTCCTACTCCACTGTCTTGGACTCTCTTCAGTTTTGAGAATATTCCTGACTGGCAGAGCAAAAAATGAGGAAAATGAGCTGGAAGCAAGTGTCTGCAAAGGCCCTATGCTTCTTGTGTGTCTCTTTCCATACAAGTGGCTCCAAAATCTACCTAATCCTATTTCACATCTGCATTTCAAGTTACCTGTAAATTAGGCTTTGGTGAATTCTAACATGGGGCCATAAAAGCAACAGAGTCTAGAAAATGTAATTCACAACATTACTCACATTGACGTAACAGAGTCAAAAAGGGTCATCTCCAACTCTAAATTTTATTGTCCTCTCACAGGTCTCTCTCTTTTTTTTTTTCAGTACGTGGGCCTCTCACTGCCGTGGCCTCTCCCGTCGCGGAGCACAGGCCCCGAACATGCAGGCCCAGTGGCCATTGCTCATGGGCCCAGCCGCTCCATGGCATGTGGGACCCTCCTGGACCAGGGCACGAACCTGTGTCCCCTGCATCGGCAGGTGGACCCTCAACCACTGCGCCACCAGGGAAGCCCTCACAGGTCTCTCTTAATGCAAATTCCATAGCCCAAATCCCAGCCAGAAGGAATGACAAATAACAAAGGACAAAAGATGAAAACAATAATTCACATGAGAGTATATGATGAACTTTGCATACTTACAAATATATGCCAACTCATTGTTAGCAAAGAAATGGAATAAAGCTCTTCAGGCCAATGAAAAGTTAGTTTTCTCTTAAGAAGTAAAGGTGGAATATGTATATAACGTATAAGGGATGTTGAGTACTTGCCGCAGGAGGCCAGTACAATAAACAAACAAGTACCAAAGTGTCATTTTTCAGTGTTCTCTTATTTGCAGAAGAGTATTATATAAAAATTAACCCCAATTACATATTAGAAATGCACTTCAATTCACCCATGGATCAAAGAGTCTTCAAAATAAAAACAAAAATTTTACTGAGTAAAGGATAAAATTACCTATTAAACTTAGGAACAATTGCCTAAAGAGTACCTACAGAATTATCTTACCTCAATATTTACTTGCAAAAGTAAGTACTACTCCATACTACAGATAATAACTTTAAGAATGTGCCACTGATAAGGACAATATATGTTTAAAGTTTGTAACACTTCTTCCATACTGTAACTTTGAGTATTCTACATGAATTAATTTGTACCAGGCTTACCCATATTACTTACATTAACATGAGTTTTTTCCAGTGCAGTTTTCACATAACTACAAAAATATTTGTTTCAACTGAATAGTTCGTTTTACTTTTCAGTTACTTGGTAGTATCCAGTGTACATTCTCACATGGTTTTGTAAGGATGTAGGGCAAATGAAGGTTTTCATATATTGTTTATATTTAACAGAATTCTCTCTAGAGTGAGTTCTCTCCCAAGAAAATGGGACTGAAAACTTCCCCAATTCCTCATGCTTACATGGTGTGCACCGTCTTGTGTCCTTAAAATGTTGTGTGATAAAGGCTTTCCAATATTCCTTACGTTCAGTTTCTGGTAAGGGTTCTTTCACATATTTGAACGTAATAGGAATTGTTGAGGGCTTTACCATACAGTTTGCATTCACAGGGTTTCTCTCCAGTGTGAATTCTTTTTTTGTATTCAGAATGAACTGGGACTACTGAAGGTTCTCCTACATTCCTGACATTCATAGGCCTACTTTCCATTATGAGGGTTTTCATGGTTTTGAACAGAACTGGGACAATCAAAGGCTTTCCTATAATTTTCACATTTGTGTGGTTTCGCTCCAGTGTGAGTTCTTTCATGATTTCATAATGAACTGAAAAAAAAATCGAAGGCCTTCCCACATTCCTTACACTATTAGGTCCATCTCCAGTGTGCTTCACCACATGTCTTGGAATTTTAGTGACAGAACTGAAGGCTTTCCCAAGTGCTACTCTCCAATATGAGTTCTTTCATGGTTTCGTAAAGAACGGAGATGACTGAAGGCTTTACTACAATTCTTACATTCATACGGTTTCTCTCCAGTGTGAGTTCTTTCATGGTTTTGTAATGAACTGGGACAATCGAACGCTTTCCCACATTTCTTACATGTAGAACGTCCAACTCCAGTGTGCTTTATCATGTGTAAATGAAATTTTGAGAGAAAAATGAATGCTTTCCCACATTCCTTACATTCATAGTGTTTCTCTCCACTATGAGTCCTTTCATGACTTCGAAGGGAACTGAGATAACTGACGGCTTTACCACATTGTTTACACTGATAGGGTTTCTCCCCAGTATGACTTCTTTCATGTTTTTGAAGGAAACTGGGATAACTGAAGGCTTTACCACATTCCTTATATGCATGAGGTTTCTCTCCAGTATGAGTTCTTTCATGTCTTCGAAGGGACCTAGGAGTACTGAAGGTTTTACAACATTCCTTACATTCATAGGGCTTTTCTACACTGTGAATCCTTTCATGACTTTGAAAGTAATTGGGACAATCAAAGACTTTCCCACACGCCTTACATTTATAAGGTCCATCTCCAGTGTGCTTCATCACGTGTCTTTGAAATCTGATGAGAGAACTGAAGGCTTTCTCACATTCTTTACATTCATAAGGTTTCTCTTCACCATGACTTCTTTCATGTTTTCGACAGGAATTTGGACAACTGAAGGCTTTACCACATTTTTTACATTCATAAGGCTTTTCTCCACTGTGTCTCCTTTCATGGCTTTGAAAGGATCTGGGACAACTGAAGGCTTTACCACATTGCCTACACTCATAGGGTTTCTCTACACTATGACTTTTTTCATGTCTGCGAATGGAAGTGGGCCAACTGAAAGTTTTCCCACATTGTTTACATTTATAAGGCTTCTCTCCTGTGTGAGTCCTTACATGTATTTGAAATGAACTGGGAGTAATGAATGCTTTCTTACATTCCTTACATTTATAAGGTCCATCTCCAGAGTGACTTATCATGTGTGCCCGAAGGCTTGAGAGAAAAATAAAACCTTTTCCACAATCCTTACATTCATAGGGTTTCTCTCCAGTATGATTTCTTTCATGTTTTCGAAGAGAACTGGAATAACTGAATGCTTTACTACATCTTTTACATTCATAGAATTTCTTTCCATTGTGATTTCTTTCATGGTTTTGTAATCCTACACGGGAAATAAAAGCTTTACCACATTGCTTACATTCATAGGGTTTCTCTCCTGTGTGAGTCCTTTCATGTGTTTGAAAAGCTCGACGATATCTAAAGGCTTTTCCACATTGTTTACATTGATAGGGTTTCTCTCCCATGTGGGTTTTTTCATGTATTTGTAGTGCACTTAAAAAAGTAAAGACTTTCCCACATTCCTTACATTTATAAGGAGCATCTCCAGTGTGTGTTATCATGTGTCTCCGAAAGGTTGTGAGCCACTTAAAGGGTTTCCCACATTCCTTACATTTATAAGGAGTATCTCCAGTGTGCGTTATCATATGTCTTTGAAAGGTTGTAAGCCACATAAAGGATTTCCCACATTCTTTACATTCATAGGGCTTTTCTCCTGTATGAATCCTTTTATGTGTTTGAAAGGATGTGCGAAAACGAAAAGCTTTCCCACATTCCTTACATTTATAGTTCTCCTGTCCACTGTGTTTTCTTTCATGTTTTTCAAAACACTGAAGATAACTGAAGGCTTTACCACATTCCTTACATTTATATGGCTTCTCTTCATATTTCTGATACTCATACAGTTTGTGCCCACTATGACGGTTGATATGCCTATTAAGGGATGAATGATGCATAAAGACTTTTCCACATGCACTGCATTCATGTAGTTTCACTCCAGTAGTTTTCTTCTTCAGACTGAGTTTTGGAATAAGGCTGAAGTTTCCTGCACATTGACTACCCTCTTTACTTTCACAGAGTCTCTCTACAACATGACTTCTGTAAAAAATGAGAATCACGTTAGTAATGATTTCTTTACCAACAATTTAATATTTATTAGTAGGATATTTGAACTACATTTTTATGATCTATAGCAAAACTGTAGGTTATCTCCCTTGTCTGAATTGTTTTTGATTGAATATAAGAAATGCCCTGCAAGAAGACTTCCCTCTTGGAATTATCAAAACACTGATATTCACATACAGGGCTTGTTAATACTGTTTCCAAGAGAACTATTTTCCAAACACTAAATATCTATGTCACATATTAGAAAGTATTTGGGGGAAAGTTTTTCTGAGAATAAATAAATGTCAAGCAGGCATTATGTGTTTAGGTCCCTTCTTTTAAAATTTCATCATGTACCAGGACCCTCATATAAGGCACTACTTTCTGTTGTGAGTGTGACTTACCTTAGTTTTCTCCCCTGGTTTTTGTACTGATCTTCAATGTCATGATCCTCCCATTTTTTCCCTAAATTGCAGATGCAGAAAAACGATTCCAAAATATTAGAAATTATAGAACAATTATTAGATTTTATATTCATTGTTGGTTGTGACCAGGCCTAGTTTATATACCAACATCCTCCTTTCCACATAGGACATCTTAGAAGACCATCAATGAGCAAGAAACATTTGTTCCCTAATTGACAAAGTAAAGGAAAGCTGTCACCCTTACCTACTGAGGCCAGGTTTCTGAAGGTTTCCCGCATCACATCTCTGTAGAGTTTCTTCTGTGAAGGATTCAGTAAAGCCCACTCCTCCAGGGTGAAATTCACAGCCACATCTTCAATGGCTACCGAGTCCTAAAATACCCCAAATATGTGTATAGCAGGATGAATGACACTGACAGGACTAGACATCTATACACCATTTTTGTTTTGTTTTGTTTTGTGTTTATTTTTGGCTGCTTTGGGTCTTCCTCTAGTTGCAGCAAGCAGGGGCTACTCTTCATTGCAGTGCACAGGCTTCCCATTGTGGTGGCTTCTCTTGTTGCAGAGCACAGGCTCTAGGCGCGTGGGCTTCAGTAGTCGTGGCACGCGGGCTCTAGAGTGCAGGCTCAGTAGTTGTGCCACACGGGCTTAGTTGCTCCATGGCACGTGGGATCTTCCTGGGCCAGGGATTGAACCCGTGTCCCCTGAATTGGCAGGCAGTTTCTTAACTGCTGTGCCACAAGGGAAGCCATATACACTATTTATATGAAGGTTATGTATGATCCTGTCATATCCAAACATTTATTCTATGACTTGATCATCAGGAACTTACTCTGTCTCTACTTCCTCACAAATTTAGCAGCATAATGAACATGGAAATATTTACTCTGATCACATTACATCTCATTTCTCACTAACAGCAGGGTCCAGAACATGTTGGGAAATGACAGACATGATATACAAATGAAACGAATGTTACCATTTTAAGACCATCAATACCTTGTGAGGAAAAACTCTTTCATCTCCTTTCTTTGTACATACCATTTATAGCACTTATGAGGCAGAGGGCCAAATCTGCACAAACTTTTATGAATAAGAACATAGTGATGAACTGGAAGCTTTTTCTTCTATTCCCATCACCAAACAAGAGTCCAAGAAAACTGTAAAACTTTTAATAGGATCCAACTGGCCAATTTGGCCGTAAAGTAATCCAGGCCTTCATAAGTAGTCAGATGTAGATGACAGAAAAAAAAATATTCTTGTGGGGAAATAGTGCTGTTAACTTGTGTAGTATTTACCACAGATTCAGTTTTTCCTTTCTCTTTGTTTGATCTGATGCACTAGAAAGTTAATTGGCGCCTACAGTTAATTGGTGCAGACGGTAGGAAGACAGCATGAAAACACAGACCACAAAATTCCTATAGTCATGTGCCTCAGGGCTGCTTAAGAGGCATACATAGGCACACAGAGTGAGACAATATGCCAGAAGAGCTCTTTATGGCAGATCTAAAACACAGTGCCCTGTGCCTTTCTAACCTTGAGGAACAGATTAAGAGTTGTAGATGGCAAGTGCATTCACTGAAAATCACAAGGGTTTGATGGTGAATCTGCCCAAAAGTATGAAATACACAAAGGATTCAACAGTGCTTTCCTCCTAAAGAACATAAAATCTCCATTTTCAAATTGCAGGAGGAAGTTATTTCCTGACCAGCCACTCTAGAGGCTGCCCTGCCAACTTCTCTAAGTTCCAAGCTCCCACAAGGTTTACAGGAACATGACAGCTTGACCCCTGGGGATAGGAATCCCTTTGCTGATGACAGCACACATTGCCAATAGTGTATGAAAGGTTTTATTACCTAAATAATTGAGGTATCTGAGGAAAGTAAGGCAGGCCTCTCCAGAGCTTTCAAGAAATGGCTTCACAAGCAAGGAAAGGTAATTGGACTTTTTAAAAACTGAAGTTAGGGGCTGGGTTAGGATGAGGGTTCACACACAAGAGCAGGATCTTAAGAGGATTGAATCTCTTGCCACTGCCAATGGAAGAAGGACTAAGGCTTTCTGATCACTTTGTATAGATGTGGGTAAAAGTGTAAAGAGGATGAATGAGGTTTTAAAGCAGTCAGCAATCACCAAAAATTGAAGACAGAGACTTACAGGTTCTAATCTGGCATTTAAGGAACTTAGAAGTCATCATTCCTGGCCTCAAAGAAAAAAAATGAAAAAAACTTGAACAAGTCTTCTTAGACCCATCAGAGCACTGAGGTCACAGGCAAAACACTCTCTCTAAAACTGGGAAAGAAGAAATAAAGATGGCATGTAAAAATAAGCACCAGGGACTTCCCTGGTGGTCCAGTGGTTAAGACTTCACCTTCCAATGTAGGGGTGCAGGTTTGATCCCTGGTTGGGGAGCTAAGATCCCATATGCCTCCCAGCCAAAAAACCAAAACATAAAAATAGAAATAATATCGTAACAAAATTCAATAAAGACTTTTAAAAATGTCCACATCAAAAAAAAGTAATAATAATAAAAAATACCAAATACTCTGTTCTTAACAAGGCCTGTACTGAAAACAATATATTTCACCAGAGGCTAAAACAAAGCCAAAAAAACAAAAACAAAACAAACAAAACAGAACACAATATCCATGAACTGTACAATGACAGGTTTAAAATACACAAAATGGGAATATCTGGGAAAAAAAAGATACACAGAAAGGAACAGAAAAAATGAAGTAATAATCATTGAGATTTTCCTAAAATTAATCATAAATGGCATGCTGTAGATCCAAAAAGCTTAAAGAACACTAAACGTCAAAAATGCATACCAAGGGCTTCCCTAGTGGTGCAGTGGTTGAGAGTCCGCCTGCCGATGCAGTGGACACGGGTTTGTGCCCCGGTCCGGGAAGATCCCACATGCTGTGGAGTGGCTAGGCCAGTGAGCCATGGCCTCTGAGCCTGCACGTCCGGAGTCTGCGCATCCAGAGCCTGTGCTCCGCAAGGGGAGAGGCCACAACAGTGAGAGGCCTGTGTACCGCAAAAAAAAAAAAAAAAAAAAAAAAAAAGCATACCAAATATATCATATTCTAACTAGAGAAAAATCAAAGAGAAAGAGAATATAGTGAAAAAAAGCCAGAGGGGAAACCCACCTTACTTATAGAGAAAAATGATTAGAATTAAATCAGACTTCTTTTCAGAAACCATGCAAGCAGGAAGAGAGCAGAGTGAAATATTTAAATTTTTGAAAGAAAAAACTACTCTTCTACTTTTCAAAACCAAAAGCTGGTCCGCAGAAAATATTAATTATAATAAAATTGATTGACGTCTAGTCAAGATAACGGAAAAGAGAAGGCAAAACAGAAATAATATCAGAAATGAAAGAAGGAGGAAATGAACATAAAAAGATTTGATACAATTCAACATCCATTTATGGTAACAAACTAATAATAGAAGGGAACTCTCTGTCCTTGAGAAAAATATCTACAGGACACCTGCAGCTAACATCATACTTAGATACAACACCAAAAACAAACAAACAAACCATGAAGGGAAAAAAATGATAAGTCTCACTTTATTAAAAGGAAAATTCCTGTGCTGGGAAAGTGTTAAGAGAATGAAAAGACAAGTCACAGACTAGGAGAATGTCTTTGTAACACACATATCTGATAAATGACTGGTATCCAGAATATACATAGAATTCTTGGGGACTTCCCTGGTGGTGCAGTGGATAAGACTCTGTGCTCCCAATGCAGGGGGCCCGAGTTTGATCCCTGGTCAGGGCACTAGATCCCAAATGCATGCCATAATTAAGAGTTCACATGCCACAACTAAGGAGCCCATGTACCGCAACTAAGGAGCCCTGGAGCCACAACTAAGAAGCCCTGGAGCCACAACTAAGAAGCCCATGTGCCGCAATTAAGGAGCCCACGAGCTGCAACTAAGACCCAGTGCAACCAAATAAATAAATAATTAAAAAAAAAACCCAAACTATATATATATATAATTCTTAAAACTCAACAGTAAGAAGACAAACAACTCAATTAAAAGTGGGAAAAAGATCTGAACAGACACCACACCAAACAAGATATACAGATGGGAAATAAGCAATATGAAAACATGCTCAACAAATGTCTTTGGGAAATTATAAAAAAAACAACAATGATATGTCACTACACACTTATCAAATGGCTAAATTCAAAATACTCAGAACACCAGATATTAGTGAAGATGTGAAGCTGCTGGTAATCCTCATTCCTTGGTGGTGGGAATGAAATTTGGTATGCCTACATTGGAAGATAAGAATTTTCCATCGATACTTAATATACTCTTATACATATAGTAAGATCCAGCAATCACATTCCTTGGTAGAGACCTAAATTAGTCTCTACCAAGCCTACACATTAATGTTTCTAGGTGTTTTATTCATAATGGGCAAGAGTTAGAGTTAAGCATGATGTCCTTCAAGAGTCGAATGGCTAAACAATCAGTGTCATTCCCACTGTAATAAGATGAAATATTGTTCAGTGAAAAAATGAAATGAGGTATCAAGCCATAAAAACACATGAAGAAATCTTAAAAGTACACTGCTAAGTGAAAGAAGTCAATCTGACAAGGCAACACAAGATTCCAAGTATTTGACATTCCGGAAAAGACATTATTATGAGCCAGAAAAAGATCTTTGGTTCTGAAGGATTTGGGGGTTGAAGGGAGAGATGAATGAATAGATGAAGCATAAGGGACTTTGAGGGAACTGATACTACTCTACAGGACAGAGAAATGATGGATACGTTTCAATAAACATTTACCAAAACCCATAGATCCTGCAACACAAAGAGTCATTGATAATAAAAACTGTGGACTTTAGTGCATCACTATTGGTTCAGTAATTGTTATAAATGTACTGTGGTAATACAAGATGTATAAAACAGTGCAAACTGTGTGGATGCAGAGGGGTTATGTGGGAACTACTAAGGAAAAGAATTACAGGACCACAATATTCAAGAGATAAAGGAATCCAAAGGAAAGAAAAGCAAATATTTGAATCAGCTGAGATAAGCACACTGCTTCCCTACTGTTCAAAACAAAAATCCACATTCAGAAAGTTAAATACATTCTTAAAATTGTGGTCCAGACACTCCCAACTGAGATAGAACCCCTAGAAGTGAGTCAGTCCCTGGTGAAGAAGGGTAGGGATCCAAAATAAACTCTGGCAGCTGCACATACTCTTCTCTTGCCTGGCCACGTGCGAGCCCTTCCTCTCCCAGGCTTCCATTCTCACAAGTGAGGAACTTCTCAGCAGGTTCCGACCCAAATGAACTCCCAAATTCATAAACCCTTTGTCAAGGAGACAGAACACCAACCTCCATAGACTTTCCTGTGCACAAATTACACTGAATGCGCCAACATTATGGATGCAACACTTAGGCATACATCTGCACCTGAAGAAACCACTATTACAACTGCAGAAAGAAATCACCGTGTCTCCTCCACCAACCCAGGTGCACTTGAACCCCCATCTTTCCAGGGCTCTGCACCTTCTCTCAGCATAAAGGCTCCTTCTGTAGTGGGTGTGAGCAGGTGAGAAAACCTACAAGGAGAGGTTCCCCAGGAAGAACCAATTGGCCTTCACTTCTACCTCTCTGTGCACGCTCAGAGAGGGCCTTGGTTTGGCTCACCCACCACAAGCCATACTCAACACTGGAGTTACTTGGCACCACTATTACATTTTAATGACACAAACACACTGACCAATCCAGCAAATTCACTCAGACTCAGTGTTTATGTGGAAAGGAGGAAAGAAAACTGGAACGTACTTTACTAGTTCAACCAGAAAATCCCAAATATATATTCCTTTCAGCAAAGAAGATGTCAGTTAATTATTATTTCATGGCAAGACTTGTTTTGTAATTAATTAATCATACTTGAACACTTCTGGTCTGCAAGTCTAAACCCTGGAATTTCATTTGAAATCATCCAAAAGTAATGAACAGCCCTCTGAAACAACTACAGTCAGGGTAAGAGGGAGTGAAACCAGCATCTTAAGTGAAATGCAATACTGGAACCTTTCTTTTCACCCCTGAAATTCACCTCTTTTTTTTGCCTCTTTGGAAATGTTTTATGCTATCTTTCGAGCCTATTGATTAAATAAAAATGTATTTACCCCTACTGAAAACGAACACTTAAATAAAGCAATAAATCTTCTCAGGTCAACAAAAGCAGGGAGGGGCAAGGCTGACAGAACAGATCACCCAGGAAAGTTTCAAAAAGGAACCTCCAACCAAAGGGTTTTCCGTAGGATGTCTGGGCCCAGGAAAGATCCTGGGACGAGAGGCACAAGGATTTCATACAACATAGTTCCAGGCAGTCATTCTCGGCTTTCCTTTCATGTAAAATACACACAAAAAAATAAAGCTTTCAAAATCAGCCCATCCGTGGCTCTACTTAAGAAGGATAAACAATTAAAATATTGAGGCTATTTGAAATGTACCACAGCGGACAAACAGTAGAATATGTTGTGAATCAGAGAGAGGAAACTGGCGTTTGGGAATATGAAAGGGATTTGTAAATTTAGGGATTTATCGCCAACCCTAGGAAGGGCTACGCTGGTAAAACAGGGTTGTGGATTTGAGACCCCGCTCCCACCAAATTTGAAAAACTCAAGAGAAAACGTGTCGCGCTGGGGAGAAAGAAGGGAATGGGGACCTCACACACCACAGCTCTTCCCACGCATATAGCCCTGACTCCGAGTCTAACGACCCTCCCGCGGTCACCGCACAACCTAGGGGAGACGCGGGGCTGCGGGCGCAGAGCTGCGCAGAGAGGCTCCGGGGTCAGGGCCGACGTCGCCGCGCACCAAGGGACGGGACAGGACGCCCGGAGTCCCGGCTGCCGGCCCCGCCCCGCCCCCACGCTGCGAGCCGGAGCGGACTGAGGTCCGAGCGGCGCCCCGGGTGGACTCGGGCCAGCGGACTCCGAAGTTGACCGCGGGGAGGCCCGGGTCCCGCCACGGCCGCTTCCGGCCGGTTCCCACCAGACCCTCCTCTCCGTCTCCACATCCAGGGAAGCACACTCACCATTTCTAGGTTTCCTGGGTCTCCCCGAATCCTTCCTACGACTCCCACGACCCGTATAGATCACAGCACAACACAACCTGCGGCAGAGGAAGAAGACGACTAGGGGAAGATAAGCATCCGGAGCAAAGCCAGAGCGATTAGCTACAGCCCTTCCGTTGAGGGGCGTCACCCCACCCACAGGCCCCAGCGACCTCCCTGATTGGGCAGTTCCCAAGGCCTCGCCCCCTCGTGCCTGAGTGACAGCGGGGCAGGAGGACGCTTGGCTCAGGCGAACAGGCTTCAGCCGTTGGTGGGTGACCTGTCCCCGCGGGAATATTTGAATTTAAACAGAGCTTATTCCTGCCCTAAGGCTGACTCTGTAGTCTTCCCGCAGCTTGGTCGGAACGCGAGGTCACAGGTGTGCACAGGGAATTCCTCATTCAGTTTGAAGATGAAGCAAGTATAGACAAGAGGGCGCCCAGACCAGGACAAACTGCAACAAGAAGGCTTGGTGTAACTGGAACTGTGACCTTTGTTTAGAAACGTAGCCACTTCAGTGTGACATCACTATCTGTAATAAAGAGTCAGGCTCCGTTTTTGTTTTTTTGTTTTTTTTTGCGGTACGCGGGCCTCTCACTGTTGTGGCCTCTCCTGTTGCGGAGCACAGGCTCCGGACGCGCAGGCTCAGCGGCCATGGCTCACGGGCCCAGCCGCTCCACGGCATGTGGGATACTCCCGGACCGGGGCACGAAACCGTGTCCTCTGCACCGGCAGGTGGACTCTCAACCACTGCGCCACGAGCGAAGCCCTCAGGCTCCGTTTTAATCTTTGAAATTTGACAGCCTTGAGACTTCTACCCATCTCTTCCCCACCCCCCACTCATTTGAGAAGAATCCCAGAGCGTTTGGCTCTAGTGGGGAGTTGCAACCCCACAGTCCTAGCTGGGGGAAGGGCCTCTTCTCTAAGCAGACGATGTGAGATGTGTCATTAAACTATCAGGTTTCATTAAATTCACATTTTACACTGGAAGGAGATTTATTTTAGATCAATGTTAGCTTGTGTCCCTAGAGAATTTTGAAATGTAAAAAGCTATAAGATCCCTAAGGCAACTGAATTCCTATTTTCACTAAAATAACAAAAACAACAATAACAAACCGTAATGTAAATGTGAGATGCACCTGGAAATTCTTTTTACCCCTCCAAGCTCTACTTTGAGGTATAACTGACTAATAAAATGGTCTAATTTGAGGATGACAATACAATGATTTGAGATACTTATACTGTATTGTATAAATGAAATTTGCTAAGAGAGTGGATCTTAAGAGTTCTCAACACACACACACACACAGACACACACACACACACACACACACACACGATAACAATTTGAGGTGATGGATGTGTTAAATAACCCGTAAACTCTTAGATGTCTAAGAGCCTGAATTGCTTGCATTGCAAAACCTTAACGCATTTATCCACTTATTTGAACGCTTTATTGAGATACAACATACATACTATACAATGGACCCTTTAATGTCTAAAACTCACTGGTTTTCAGTGAAACCGAATTCCCCTAAAACAAAGTTCCCTTACTGAGTTTATGATTAATCTCTTTATCCAAAACTTTATTCCCTTTCTTGTCCCCTCTGACCTAATCAACTAGAGTCAAATTGCTGTTGTAGATAACATCGTTAATGTACTAAAATTGTTATTACAGATATCATCATTAACGTACAAACAGAGGTTGTTTCTCCAGGGCAAGATAAGCTAACAGACCTCCAAGCCATGGACCACCTGGGCTGGGAATCATAAAGGAGAGACATCCTGACTCCTGAAGCTATCATTAAGAAATGTCACAAAAGTGTCACAAGATGATGATTAATCCCAGCCTCTTTATTCTTCCCCTTAAAAAAACCCTTAACTCAAAGACCAAGCTGGAGTGGATCTGAGACTTGCCTCCCACTCCCTTGCTTGGAACCCTGCAAATAAACCCTTACTTTGCTGCAAACACCCACTGTCAGAGCTTTCTGTGCTGTGGGCACATGAGCCCTTGTTCATAGCATCAGTATATTCACAGGTAGATTCAATAATCACCACTACAGCCAATTTCTGAACATTTTCCTCACCTTAAAAAGAAACTCCTCATCTCCTATTCCCTAGTGGGAACAAATTAAACAGCTATCTATCCAGTGATTTATATACAGGAAGGGTCTCTGGGGAAAAAAGAATGCAGGTGACCAAGTGTAATCTCCTTGTAAATATACTGAAAACTGAGCTCTTGGTAAATAGACTAATAACCTTTGATAGAGAAGAGTCCTCACCAAAAGAATACTTTTATTAGGACATTTCTGGTTTAGTATTTTTATGGTAAATAAATCGTAATCACAGATTTATAGAAGAGCATGACTACTTAGAAAATGCCACATAAACTACTCAACTGAGTGTAAAATGGAAATTTATAGTAACCTGAGTTAAATCAATCACATTTTCACTCTGGAAACTGGGCTCAAGGGACACACAAAAAAAGTTGACAATGAGATATAAGTTCCCTGATCACTTGACTTAAAATTGCAACTCACTGCCAAACCCATTTCTGATTCACCCTAGTCTTCTCTAGTATTTTTCATAATGCTCACGATTTCCTTATGTAGTGTGTAATTTATTCTTCATTGTTTATTGTTTATTGCCTGTCTCTCTTCATTGGAATATAAGATGCATGAATAAAGGAATCTATTCTTGCTTCATTGATTTATACTAAACCCTTGAATAGTGACAAGTGTGCAACGAAGTGTTAACTGAATGCAGACTGGAGCTACTATGTGTCATGTGCAAAATGAAGCTATGGGAATTCAGATTGGGGTTAAGAGATTGCATTTGTATGCATTATAGAAGTTAAGAAGGAGAGAGAGGGTTTCCCTGGTGGCGCAGTGGTTAAGAATCCATCTGCCAATGCAGGGGACACAGGTTCAAGCCCTGGTCCAGGAAGATCTCACATGCTGCGGAGCAACTAAGCCCGTGCGCCACAACTACTGAGCCTACGCTCTAGAGCCCGCGAGCCACAACTACTGAAGCCAACGCGCCTACAGCCTGTGCTTCCCAACAAGAGAAGCCACCGCAATGAGAAGCCTGCGCACTGCAACGAAGAGTAGCCCCCACTCACCACAACTAGAGAAAGTCCGTGTACAGCAATGAAGACCCAACACAGCCAAAAATAAATAAATAAAATTAATTAATTAAAAAAAAAAACCCTCTGTGAAGAAGGAGAGGTGGGAGGAAGACAAGAGATAAGACAATATGAAAGAAAAGGAAAAAGGAATTGATGGGAATGAGGAAAAGGAGAGGAAAGAGTAAAGAAGAGTATAGGATTAACTCATCTCTAGAGATCTTTTAGTTCTTGTCCTTATAATCATTGGTTGTTTATCTTCTTGGATCTCTAAGGAATTCTCAGGCGTTCCACCACTGGTCAGGGAAAAGAAAATTTCCAATTTGCAGTTATATATATATATATATGTTTCCATCATGGTTACCTCTACTGAGTAGGACTGTGGGTGCTGAAGAATGGTTAACTTTCTCCACACTTTGAAATGTTTATTATGTATGACTTTTTACACTTAATTATTATTTTTTTAATTTTAATTTTTTAATTTATTTATCTTTTGGCTGTATTGGGTCTTTGTTGCTGCACGTGGGCTTTCTCTCTAGTTGCGGCGAGCGGGGGCTACTCTTCGTTGCAGTGCGCGGGTTTCTCATTGCGGTGGCTTCTCTTGTTGCGGAGCATGGGCTCTAGGTGCGCAGGCTTCAGTAGTTGCGGCGCGTGGGCTTAGTTGCTCCGAGGCATGTGGGATCTACCCGGACCAGGGATTGAATCTGTGTCCCCTGCATTGGCAGGCAGATTCTTAGCCACTGCGCCACCAGGGAAGTCCCTACATTTAATTTTTAAATGTTTAATTAAGCAGGTAATTCATGACTACCAAAAATAAAAATAAAATAATAAATTAGTCATTTGACTATAAAGTATTAAAAATAAAATATGGGTACTTTTTTTTGTTTAGCATGAGTTGTTTATTTTGTATATCAACTTTCAAAACCTCAGCCTGAGACATAGAAGTATGCCTGAAGACTCACTCCTGGCATGTCTTCTACCATTGGCGACTAAATTCCCCATGCTCCTGTAGATAATGATGTGAGTTGTTGCTTATAAGTCTTTTCAGCACTTATGTAAAAAGAAGCTTAAATTGTTTCTTTTAAATTATTTAAATTATATATATTTTTGTTTCTTCCTCTTGAAATGCAAAGGTAATGTGGTTTACATTTTGAAATATGCTTGCTTTCTTGTTCATTTAAAATAAATCCTGGAAGTTCCCTGGTGGTCCAGTGGTTAGGACTCTGTGCTTTCACTGTCAAGGGCCTGGGTTCAATCTCTGGTCAGGGAACTAAGATCCCTCAAGCCAAGCAGCTCCACAAGCAAGCAAGCAAGCAAGAAATAAATAAATAGATAGATAGAGAAAAAAATCCTAAATAAATAAATAGATAAATAAAATAAATCCTGTACATGTTTTCCTATCAATGGTGGTGTGCTACCAGCACATGTGAGCAAGAACACTGGAGAGTTGCTGCTACAATCCCTAACCAGGCCACTCCTAGTCTGCAATGGCACCCAATGGGCAGCAGGATTAGTTAATCTCCAGGCAGTCATGCTAGAGGATGCCCTGGGCAACAGTTGACCTCATCAGCACATTTTTACAGACTTTTAGGCTATTATCATGGTGTAGGTACTTGGTACCAAGAACAATGTTAACCAAATTTTTCTAAGTGGAGATCTGATTGAAATTAAAAACTATTTATTTGGGGTTTGTTAGGACTGCAGCCCCGGAGACACGGATTCAAGAAGCACTTGAATTGTGTTTTGCTAGACTACAGAATAGGGGTGGTTTATAAAGGTAAAAAGCTGCAAAGCTACGGTCAGTTACATAAATTGTTTGTCAAGAATTATAATTGGAGCTGACAGAAAGTGAGGGTACTTGTTATGCAAGGATTGGTTTGGGATGTGAAATGGCTGCATAGTTACCAGGGGAGACCTTGAGACAATGAGGTTGTAGCTGGCAGGTGTTGTTCTGGATATGGCTGGTGGTCCCTGGGTCTGGTTCAGTTCAAAGAAAGTTCAAGTTCTCAGTGGTAAAGAGATGTCTGAGATTAAATCCGCAGTGGCCATCTGACTCCGTTTTAGTATGCCTGAATTGTGATTACTCCATTATAATTTCAATTTGTCATCAACAACAACTCCTTATCCAAGGGCATCTCTTCGGGATAAAGCACTCTGGGATGATCTTGCCTCATAATCACACAAACACAAAGGTCACGTATCTCTGCACTTACTAAAAATCAAACTTCAGTGCTTCATTGCAATCCTCAGGCTGGTAAATTAGTTCAAATTTCTGAAACACATACTGACACCTCAGTTGCACTCAGGAACCCAGAGAACAACCTGGGTGAGGGAGGCAGACTTTGCAGTGTCAAGAGGGTGAGGTGCCCTGTGTTCCCACGGGAGGATGTGAGTGACTTATTTGATTGCTTTTGTGGACAGACATGGAAATTATACTATACTACAGACTGATAAGACTGTAGGTAACCAGGGGGGATTGGTTCCAGGAGACACTGACTATACCACAACCCACCGTTGCTCAAGTCCCATAGTAGGCCCTCTATATCCCCAGGTTCTGCATCCACAGATTCATCCAACGTCCAATGGAAATTTCAGTCTGAGTTTGGCTGAATGCTCCAACGCTAAACACGGGACTAGAGAGAACCGACTCTATATATGTTGAAAAAATCCGCATGTAAGTGGACCCTCGCAGTTCAAACTCATGTTTTGCGAGGGTCAACTGTACTATTCTGTAAAAGTACAATACTATACACTATAAAGTAATTATGTATATGCTAATTATATATAATATATTCTATTTGCATATAGTATAAGCTAATTACATATAATGCTATACTACATACTACCTATGCTATGTACAGGTAATATACTACATTTTATAGGTAATATACTACATTACAAAGTGTAATATACTACACTTTACTTTTTTTAGCTTTTTAAAATTTTTTTAAATTTTTATTTATTTAATTTTGGCTGCGTTGGTTCTTCATTGCTGCTCGCGGGCTTTCTCTAGTTGTGGCGAGCAGGGGCTACTCTTTGTTGCAGTGCGCGGGTATCTCACTGCAGTGGCTTCTCTTGTTGCGGATCACGGACTCTAGGCGCACGGGCTTCAGTAGTTGTGGCTCACAGGCTCTAGAGCGCAGGCTCAGTAGTTGTGGTGCAGGGGCTTACTTGCTCTGTGGCATGTGGGATCTTCACAGACCAGGGCTGGAACCCGTGTCCCCTGCGTTGGCGGGTGGATTCTTAACCACTGTGCCACCAGGGAAGTCCTACGCCATTTTATATAAGAAAAAATTCTCAGGAGCGTGAAGAAGTGAGGGTCAGGGTCTGCAATGCCAGGAGTTATCCTGTTCCAACCACTCACGCTGCTATAATCACTTTCAGAAAAGCACCCCTCACGATGTGACCCTTCCTCACTTTATTTTCCCATTGGAAGCTCAGTGAGGGCGACAAAGTTTTCTGTGTCCTCACTTGGCCTCCATGTCCTCTGGGAGGTCTCCTCCGTACTGTATCCATCACCCCCCAGGTCTCACCTACGCACTGAGGTCGCTCCGGTCCGCCTCACAGGCCTTCCACACCGAGCCCTTGATCGCTGTCCCCTACTTGGACTTCCACTGATGGGGAGAGAGGTGGCCTCCAGACCTCGGACCCCAGGCTTCCCAGCCACAGAGAGAGCACTTTCTGGGACCCTGGAAAGCACTGAAAGCTGTTGCAAGAGCAGGTGGGGACATGGTTCCGCCCATTTCTGCCTCTTGAGAAACATGGAGCTTGTCCTCCAATTAAGGAGGAGACACCACCTCCTGCGCCTGCGCACTTCAGGGACCCCCCCGGGCGTTTCGCGCGTCTTATGTGGAGACGGTGTCGCGCGTTGCATTCTAGAGTTTTGGAAAGCAAAGGGGCCCCAGCGGCGGAGGGTCTGGCTGAGATCACCATTTCCCACAGGCCACGGGGTAGGAGATCTGCAGAGATTTTCCTGCACCAGGAAAGAGTTGTCACCAGCCTCGTTAGGGGAGCGCCAAACTCTGGAAGCGGTTGCCGAGGTGAGGGACCTCCCGGTGGTAGGCACATGTGCCACCGAAATCATAGCGTGCAGGGTTTTAGAACAAAAGGAGGATGATTCGGTAACAGTGGGGTCTGTCAGAGGGACTCTATAGCTAGGACAAGGCAGGGTGTCTCTTTTCGACATTATTGGTGGTTTTGAAAGTATTGTGAAACTGTGCTTGTTGGTACACAGCTGACCTTTATGAGACAGCGGGTAATAAATGTCTGAGGGGCCTAAGCCTCGCACTCATGACATGGGTTCTGGGTTCTATCACTGCTTCACCTCACAGTTACCTGAGGTCACAACAGAAAATTTCCAGAGTGGGATAGTGTTTGATTTAAACATGTTTCCTGACAAGCGGTCACAGAGCACACTAGAGATGGGAAATTTATAAGCTGAAAATGGTCTCAAGACCTTCTCTGGGAACACGTGATGTGTGATGCGCAAGGATTAGATTAGGACACACCCAGCTGTATCCCATTGGGGAGGTCTGTGACACGCACCTTTGTGTCAGACCACAGCATTGCCAAGATATGACCCAAAAAACTTGGAGTCAACACAAAAGTGGACTCCAAGAGCCCTATCACTTTCTCACCAGTTATGTGAATGGCAACGAGAGCAGGTGTAGCCCTAGAAGGTACCTCTTTCCTAAATCAGACTTGGTACCAAGAAAGTCCTGTTGTGACCCATGACCTTCCTCCATTCTAGCCCTTCCATTTCTTCTTATGAAGGATCACAGAAGGTGGAAAGAAGGGTTACACGTGTAAAAATCAAGGTTTGGGAAAGTTTAACATTCTCCTAGCATGTGAAAGCATCTTTGTTGCTTTCTATTACTTTTTAGTATATACACATACTATTTGGAGTGTAGTTGTGAAATTTTACAAATGTATAGTTATACTACCACCAAGATAGAGTATACTTCATCATCTCAAAGGACCACTCTAGTGGTGCCTGGTTGTAGTGAACCCTCCCTACCCTTAATCACTGATCTGTTTTAGCTTCTTATACCTTTGTCTCTTCCACAATGTCATATATATGGAACACCATGTTGTCTTATGTTCCCTGCTGGAAACTCTGATTCTGCATTTGTAAAAGTACGTAATTATACAAACCTTATAGTGTCCTTCTGAGTTTGCAATTTTTGACATTGCCCAGAAGAGTGGCACACATTATGCCTTCAAAACTGAGAGATTCCACTGTTATCAGCTATGGGAATTGAGGTAAGACCCAAAGCTTAACTTTCTTCATTTGTATGTGGCAGGAATGATGGGGACAGGAGATCAAATGAGATACTAATAATTGTAAAGTCACATGTCAACACTGCTAAGAAAGCATAAATTAGTACTGAAAAAAAAGAGGGGAGCAAGTTTGGACTTATTTTGCTGTTTAATGAAACCCAAACTGTCACCTTTTACCCCATCTTCCCTAACATCTGCTGAAAGTGTAAACATGGAAATGATCCCTGAAAACAGAAAAAATGAGCTTTGAGGGCTTTGTGCATAAACCTCCCATCTGCTCCTCTTGTAAGAAGACATAGGGACTTCCCTGATGGAGCAGTGGTTAAGAATCCGCCTGCCAATGCAGGGGACATGGGTTCAAGCTCTGGTCCAGGAAGATCCTACATGCCGCAGAGCAACTAAGCCCGTGTGCCACAACTACCGAGCCTGCGCTCTAGAGCCTGTGAGCCACAACTACTGAAGACCGTGCGTCTAGAGCCTGTGCTCCGCAACAAGAGAAGCCACTGCAGTGAGAAGCTCGCACACCACAACAAAGAGTAGCCCCCGCTCGCCACAACTAGAGAAAGCCTGCGCACAGCAACGAAGACCCAACACAGCCATAAATAAATAAATAAATTTATAGAATAAAGTTGTTAAAAAAAAAAAAAGAAGGCATAGAATATTTCCTGCTCTGAGGAAATATACCTCCTTTGCCACCACATTCAGATATTACTCAAAATGATACCCTCTGTCTGCAGCTCACCTCAATTATTCCTTGGATAATTGCCCTCTAAACATCCATAGCTATTTTTGGTGTTTCAACCAGGAAATCATATTGGACTTGCACAGATATCACTCTACTCATAGGAAAGTGCAGGATGAGCTACAGTTGTGCAGATGACCTTTACTCAAACCCAAAGGAATACCTTTAAAAGATGTATTCACTTGATGTTAGTCTGTGTTCAATTAATACATTTTATTTAATCAATAAAACTCAAAGCACAGTATGAAATTATATCTAAGATACAATAAAGAGATAAATATCAGAAAGAAATAAAAATATTCCAATATAGTACTCTATGTATTAAAAATTGTTTTTCATTTCCAGATCGTGTGCAGTAATAGTCATGAGGTGTGTTATTTCAGGTGAGTTCAAATCGATTTCCAGGGCTTAGACTTGCACTCCAGAAGTGTTCAAGTATGATTATATTCAAAACAATTTTTTTTGCCATGGAAATAATAATTAACTTTTTTCTTTTTATGGAATGTAATATTCAACAGATACTTGTGGGTTTTCCTGTTGAGCTAGCAAAATTCCTATAATTTTCTTTTCTCTTTTCCACATAAACACTGGGTTTGAGTGAATTTGCTGGATTGTTCACTTGGTTTGTGTATTTAAAATAGCAGTGGTGGTCCTAGCAACTCCAGTGGGAGTAGAGGCCCTGAGGCCAGTGACTTCAAGCTAAGGCCCCCTTGAGCATGCGAAGGGAACTGCTTGAAGGCCTAGTTGGTTCCTCCCAGGGAGCCTCTCCCTGCAGGTGTCCTACCTGCTCACACCCACCCTGGAAGGAGCCTTTAGGCTGAGAGAAGCTACAGAGCCCTGGAAACTGGGGATGCACATGCACTTGCGGGGATGGGGGCTAGGGGGTGAGAGAGGAATGGAAAGGGAGGAGGTGCCCCTTCTGAGGTTTTAGCTGTAGTTCCCTTGGGCCTTCTTGTAGAAAAAGGTTGGAGTTTTGCATCCAGTGTAGCTGCACTCAGAGTGTAACTTGTATACGTTAAGAAAGTCACGGGGGCTTCCCTGGTGGCGCAGTGGTTAAGAGTCCGCCCGCCAATGCAGGGGACATGGGTTCCAGCCCTGGTCCGGGAAGATCCCATATGCCACGGAGCAACTAAGCCTGTGCGCCACAACTACTGAGCCTGCACTCTAGAGCCCGCGAGCCACAACTACTGAGCCCACGTGCCACAACTACTGAAGCCCATGCACCTAGAGCCCATGCTCCGCAACAAGAAAAGCCACCGCAATGAGAAGCCCGCGCAACGCAACGAAGAGTAGCCCCTGCTCGCCACAACTAGAGAAAGCCCGTGCGCAGCAACAAAGACCCAATGAAGCCAAATTAAAAAAACAAAAAAAAACCTTTAAAAGAAAAAAATTAGTAAATAGTAAAATATAGTCTATATAAATTTCTATTTTACATACAGAGTTTAATTAAATCTGTAAGATAGTAAAGTCTAACTTAAGACCTTAACCCACATATCCTGGTCCCCTCCAGTGCTCTTCCTCCTGTCACCGCGAAATACAGTTTTGAAAATTTCTTGAGCATCCTGTGTTTCTTTTAAACCAAGCAATTGCGAATGCATATTTATCTTACCCAGGTTTGTCCGTGCAGTGAGCAGTCAAGACTCCACATTTTTAGATGTTTGACTGCTCACCCCTTAAGGCTCACCCCACCCTCTTCCCCTTGTGCCCCTACTTGGACAAGCTGAAGAGGAAGCCTGGGTGGTCTCTCCTCTAGAGCAGGCAAGAGATTCCAACCATAAGCCCTGCCAGTGCGCAGGGACTCTCGCCCTAGCCCCATGCCCAACCACAATGAACACCCAGGCCAGGCTCCTCACCTTGCTTTCTGAAGCCATTTCAGAGCTGCTTGAGAGGAGCCCTCCCTCCTCCCCCAAGACCTGAGTCAGAAGCTTTTTCCTACCTTCTTGGTGTGTGTGTGTGGGGGGGCACTTTGGCATCAGCCTCAACAAGGAAACCACATCTCTGCAGGTGACAATAATAACTGTCGTCGTGAGCAGCATATCCACACATGACCGCCACCTGTGGGTCTGTCTTCTCTTGCTCACCTGCTCTGCTGCCTGATGGTTGCCAGCGCTGTGGGCTGCTGGGCGCTGGGGAGCTTGTGCCGTGAGCTGTGCTGCCCTTGCACTGTTGACCCCACCAGGCCTCTGTTCTATGGTTGGCTGACCAGAATTGAAAGTTTCAAGAATTTCTAAGCCTTTGGGAGCAGGGGTGTGGGATTGGGGCTCTCCTTAAAGTAGTCCTGGGTTGATGTCTGTGCCAGGATTTATCTGTGTGTTATAGAGAAACTGTGACAGAGGCTGGGTTGACCCCAAAATGCCATGGGGATGGGGTTGGGAGAAAGGGACTACACCCTGTGAAAGAGGTAGCCTCATTGTGTGAGGGGGTAGTCCTGAAAAAGCAGTCACTTAAGAAGAAAAGGAGGGCTTCCCTGGTGGCACAGTGGTTAAGAATCCACCTGCCAACACAGGGGACATGGGTTCGAGCCTTGGTCCGGGAAGATCTCACGTGCGACGGAGCAACTAAGCCCGTGCAACAAAACTATTGAGCCTGCTTCCTAGAGCCCGTGAGCCACAACTACTGAGCCTGTGTGCCACAAGTACTGAAGCCCACGCACCTAGAGCCCATGCTCCACAACAAGAGAAGCCACTGCAATGAGAAGCCCGTGCACTGCAAGGAAGAGCAGCCCCCTCTCACCGCAACTGGAGAAAGCCCACGCACAGCAACGAAGACCCAACGCAGCCAAAAATAAAAATAAAAAAATAAAAAAAAGAAAGAAAAGAAAAGAGGAGAGGGGAAAGGCAGCCACTAGGTTGCAGGCTGAGCTCACATTCCTAATACCAGAAGGCTCACCAGGACCCTTAAAGACTTCTGTTGCTGCACACCCATGGCATCCTTGTGGCACAGCCAAGGGATTAATTCAAAACTGACTTAAGCCTGGGTTCCTTAAACCCTACAATGCAACCAGTTGTCATGGGGAAGACTCCTAACCTTGATGGCACTGTTTTGAGGCTCTTGAGAGGAAAAAATATTATAAATACAAGGGTAGAGAGACACCCCTTCCCCAAAGTATATCCAGTGAAGAAGGACACGAAACAGAGTAGATCAGGAGGAAGGAAATAATAGATACAATACTAAAACAAAGGTCCACAATTTGATGCAACTGGAAATCCAAAATATACTAAAATAATTTATACAACAAAACAGATGAAAGTACATTGCTTAGCTTTTGGGCCTCTACAACATAGGTTCAGAATTAATTTTGCTCTCTGATATAAAGTACTAATTCAGATACCTTCAAGCAGTTAATAAATACTAGGTCTCAAAGTACAGATCTACCTGAGTTCTCACTAAATTTAAGCAAGATACCTCTGATAATCTTAGGAGCACTAATGAATATAGAGGACAAGTAGGACAATGTTTCTCCTTAACCATCAGAACCACGGTTGTGCCTAAATTCTCCATGGTCACAACACCCATTGTCCTAAAATATCCCATAACGAGCTGGGAAGCTCTGAACCAATGATTCATAGATTAAAATTAAAGTTTTTGCCACTTAAAAATTGCCTTGGATTTCCCTGGTGCTCCAGTGGTTAAGACTCTGCACTTCCAGTGCATGGGTTGGATCCCTGGGTGGGGAAGTTCTGCATGCTGCGTGGCACGGCCAAAACAAAAAAAGAAGAAAAATTGGACCTCACAGACCTTACTCCCCAAATAAGTTAGTTAATATGGCCCAACATAAATTAAACAGGGCCTTGATGGACTGAAAACTGTATATAAAACCTAGTTAGTGAAGGGTTAATTATTCTCCATCCTCCTTCTAACAGCCCAGTTTATCCCATTAAACCAGGAAAGAATGACACCTTACAGTGAATTAAGGCAACCTCAAGGCTGTGGTCGTACCAAACAGAACCCTATTCCTAGTCTCCAACATTATAGAAATTACCGACTCCATCTAATAAGCAATTGATAAATATTCTGATATCACAGATTCGGCTAAGTCTGTTGTGTTCAGTGCCTAGTTCAACAGCCTCTCAGCTGCACTTGGCCTTCACCGCTGAAGGGATGTGTGATACACCTTCACTGGGTTATCCTCATGGATCATTAACAGCTTTGCCCTCCCACACAATCATTGCAGCCAAGATCTGAACAGCATGCTGGTTTCTCCAAGAACACAGGCAGAACATTATATTAATGACGTCTCCTCTAAGGACATTAAGGACACACAAATATTGAAAAAAGAAGCTCACAGAAAGCAGATGGGACAAGGCCATGCATATAATGTGAGTCCCTGATAACTCTGTTAAATTTCTGGAAATTATTTGATAAGCTGAGGCCAGCTCCCTCCCTGACACCATGAAGAAACGGCTTTCGTTCCCCACAGCACCTACAACATCTACATGGTTCTTTTGATGTTCTGGAGGCAACATACTCCGTGTTTATAAATTTTACTTGAGCTCATTTTTTTTGTTATTTGCAAGTTTGCCACCTTGTATGGGTACCCTGCCACAAAAGGCTAAAGACTCTCTTCAATTACAAGTGGCACTCCAGTTAGTGCCCTTAGAGAATCCTTCACTAGAGGCAGTATGTGAATGACTTGCCTCTTTGCTCTCCTTCTCAGGCCTCCTCACAGGAAGATAGCAGCCACCTCCTAAAGCTTTTAGCCTTAAAGGAACATAAGGTCGCCAAAGAAAAATTGCAGTTTGCCCGAACCCAGGTTCAATATTTAGGGCATCTGATATCAGAACATGGGTGACACATAGATCCAGATAGACTTCATAGTTTCCTAAGTTTCATGGTTCCCAAAGTAAGCACCAATGGTGAGGTTTTCTCAGGCTAGTGGGTCACTGCCAAAACTGGATTCCAAATTTCTCTCTTATGGCTAAATCTCTGTATGTTTTACTCAACAGTAACAACCCTGACCCAATTTTATGGAAAGAACCGGACAACAAAGCTTTCAAGGCCTTAAAGAAGGGTTTGATGGGGACTTCCCTGGCGGTCCAGTGGTTAAGACTCTGTGCTTCCAATGCAGGGGGCAGAGGTTCAATCCCTGGTTGGGAAACTAAGATCCCACATGCCATGTGGCGCAGCTAAAAAGAACAAAAAAGAAAAGAATTGCAAAGAAAAGAGGTGTTTAATGAACCCACCTACCCTTGGCATTCCAATTATCAGATTCCCTTCATCCTTTTGGTATATGAAAAGGAATGGAATGCCCTTGGGGAACTCACCCCAAAACATGTACCACCATCCACCCATAGCATAGGGTTTTATAGCCAGCCAACTGGGCCCTGTGGCATGGGGACACACCCCTGCCTCAGCTTAGAGCCATTATGGTCACTGCCCTTTTGGTTATGGCCATGCATAAAATCATTGTGGGATCCCCTTTAGCCATTTTTGTACCTCATGCATTTGAAGCTCTCCTAAATTTTCATCACACTCAACATTTCTCAGGCAGCCGCCTCACTTCCTCTGAAGTCCCTTGTTAACTGCCCCTCACATAACTCTTTTACACTGTAATAACTTTTAACTCTACTACTCTTCTCCCTTCCATCACTGATGAAGTACTCACAACTGTTTTAACACTGACGGACCACCTCCTGACTTGTAATGATGTGCAGGAAATTCCATTGGGTAATGTTGACTTCTCATGGTTCACTGATGGTTCTTTTTTTTTTTTTTTTTTGCGGTAAGCGGGCCTCTCACTGTTGTGGCCTCTCCTGTTGCGGAGCACAGGCTCTGGACGTGCAGGCCCAGCAGCCAAGGCTCACCGGCCCAGCCGCTCCGCGGCATGTGGGATCTTCCCGGACCGGGGCATGAACCCGTTTCCCCTGCATCGGCAGGCGGACTCTCAACCACTGCGCCACCAGGGAAGCCTTCACTGATGGTTCTTATTTAAAAGGTGACAATGACAAATACTGTGCTGGGTATGCTATTACAACTCCTTTTGATGTTGTTGAGGCAGCATCTTTACCTATGGCTGCTTTGACCCAACAGGCTGAATGAATTACGTGCTCTTACACAGGCTTGTACATTAGCCAAGGACAAAACTGCCAGTGTTGGTACTGATAATAGATATGCTTTCACAGTAGCTCGTGATTTTGCAATGCTGTGGAAGCAACGTGTCTTCCTTACTTCCGATGGAAATAAAGTTAAAAATGGCCTCTATGTTCAGGAATTACTGAATGCAATAATTCCCCTTCCGCATTAGCTATTAAGATTCTGAGGGTTTTTTTTTTTTTTCTTGGCTGTGATGCACGGCTTGTAGGATCTTAGTTCCCTGAACAGAGATTGAACCCATGCCCCCCAGCAGTGGAAGCGTGGAGTCCTAAACACGCCAGGGAATTCCCCAAAGGCATTTTAAATTTGACTCTCTGAAGCTAGGGAAAATCACCTTGCTGATATTTCTGCAAGGAATGCTGCCCTTAAAGGGATCTAGAGCAGCCAAATGTCTGTCATAGACCAAAGGGATATTTGCCCAAATAATTTAGAAAAACTGGCTAGACAAGCCCAACAATTGGTCTCAGAAAAGGAAAAACAAGATTGGAAATTCAACAACTTTTGGTTTGATAAAAAGAGAAAGCTCTTGTTTGGACCAAATACCAATCCATTCCTACCAGAGATTCTAAAATTCCCACTCCTTACCACTATCCATGCATTAAACCATTGGTCAACTGACCAAATGATATCCTTCATCACTCAACATTGGTGGGGAAGCATTAACAAGTCCACAAAAAGTGCCTACCTCACTTGTCCCACTTGTTCAAAGCATAGCCCAGTGAAGCCTGTCTGCTTCGCCAATAAACATTTAAAATTGCATAATAGGGATTTCCCTGGTGGCGCAGTGGTTAAGAATTCACCTGCCAATGCAGGGGACACGGGTTCAAGCCCTGGTCCGGGAAGATCCCACATGCTGCGGAGCAACTAAGCCCATTTGCCACAACTACTGAGCCTGTGCTCTAGAGCCCACGAGCCACAAGTACTGAGCCCGAGTGCCACAACTACTGAAGCCCACGTGCCTAGAGCCCGTGCTCCGCAACAAGAGAAGCCACTGCAATGAGAAGCCCGTGCACTGCAATGAATAGTAGCCCCGGCTCACCACAACTAGAGAAAGCCCACGTGCAGCAACGAAGACCCAATGCAGCCAAAAATAAATAAATAAATAAATTTATTAAAAAATAAAAATAAATAAAACTGCCTAATGAACCATTTGAGGCCAGCAAATAGATTTCATGCAACTTCCTGTCTAATGGATATAAATATGTTTAAGACATGGTCTGTTATGTTTTCATACTGGACTGAAGCCTTCCCTTACAGACATGCTACTGCCTCTACTGTGGCTAAAATCCTTTTGGAAAAGATTATCCCTACCAGGGGAACTCCTCAAATTTCACAGTGATTGAAGAACCCACTTTACTGGTTAGGTGCTTTGACAAGTCTCTGCTGTTTGACAGGCAACACTGTCACTGTGCTTACCACCTTCAATCGTCTGGTTTAGTCAAACACACTAATGGTATTAAGACTCAATTGGCAGAATTTGTTGAGGTCCTACAAATACCTTGACCAAACGCACTGCCGTTAGTTCTTCTAAATCTCAGACCCACCCCTTTTGGAACTCATAAACTCTCACCCTTTGAGACAGTCACAGAACACCCAACGCACTTGACCTACTGCTTCTTTTGACCCACAACTCATAAAAGGGGAGATGCTCCAACATTGCAAAGGCCTAATTTTTTCTATGAAAATTAATCATGTTTTGGTAGAAGAGTCTTTTCACAGTGTACCCTTGGGAAACAAAGACCTTTAAGTATCACATCTTGCAACCTGGAGATTTCATTTATTCAAAAATACACCTCCAGAAGAACTCTCTTCAAGCTCATTGGAAATACCCCTATCAAGTACTGCTGACCAACCCTTGTGCCATCAGATTCCAAGGAATGGACTCTTGGATTCACGTGACACATCTATGACACACCTAAAGAAAACATCAAACCCTGACTGGAGCTGCACATCATCTGGTGACCTGCAAGTAAAGATCTCCCAGAATTGAAGCAGACAAGATTTGATGAGACAGCTTTCCCAAGATATCAGGACCAAGTCTGCTGGAAGTTTGTTGCCAAACCCTTGATGATGACATAACTCTTCAGATGATAGCCAATGCTTATTATCTTAATAACATATGGACTAGATAAAAAGTGCCTGAAGGTTCTCTCTCTTACCCCTTCTTGTTACTCAAATGTGACCTTAGTATCTGGTCACTTTCCCTTTGACATGAGATACTAAACCCAGGAAACCCTGACATTGAGGGAAAAAAGCTGCTGAAACTATATAGAAAACCTGACTCTTGATCAACGATGCTTTCAGAGAAAGATTTTCATCAAAAGGGGAAAATGGAAAAAATGAATACACAGAAACCTCAAATAGAGTGGGCAGACCACAAGGGGGAGCTCTCACATCCTGCAGTGACAGTAGAGCCCAACAGGAAAGAAGAAAGATACCTCTTCTTTCCTGGCAAGGACTCAGCCAATGAAAAGTCACTGATGCTCTGTTTATTACAGCCCTTCCAACTTTCTTTTCTGCTCTACACAAGCGTTCACCTTCCCTTGCTGTGCAGGAACCTGCAATGTGACTCACCATGTTGCAGACCACGAGTTGCAGTGCTCCGCTGATCCTGAATAAACTCACCTTGGCTAGAGTAGTATCTTGTAGTCTATTTGTTTCAGGTCAAGAAGGTAAAAGGTTAGGTTATTGATTTGCGATCTCTTGTTAACATAGGCATTAATGGCAAATAGAAACATTTCTATGTACTATTTTAGATGCAAACTATAAACTTTGACTCCTTAGGCATGATATAATTTTCCTCATTATCTCTAATTATATATTTTTTGCTTCAAAGTCTATTTTGGGGGCTTCCCTGGTGGGGCAGTGGTTACGAATCCCCTGCCAATGCAGGGGACATGGGTTCAAGCCCTGGTCTGAGAAGATCCCACATGCCGCGGAGCAACTAAGCCTGTGCACCACAACTACTGAGCCTGCGCTCTAGAGCCCGTGAGCCATAACTACTGAACCTGCGTGCCACAACTACTGAAGCCCGTGCGCCTAGAGCCCGTGCTCCACAAGAGAAGCCACCACAACGAGAAGCCTGTGCACCTCAACCAAGAGTAGCCCCACTTGCCGCAACTAGGGAAAGCCCGTGTGCAGCAACCAAGACCCAACACAGCCAAAAGTAAATAAATTAAATAAATAAATAAAAAATAAAATCGATTTTGCTAGATATTTTTATAATTTCTCCAGTTGTGGAATCATACTCGCCTAGACCTCATTGATTCCTCCCATGGTGGTTCCACCTTCTTAACTGAACCCTTTCTCCTTGACATCAGTGTCTAATTTGCACCCATGAGATTTTAAATTGTGGCGATGACTGGCAACACTGCTGGTGGGTGGGCTGAGTCCTGACATGACAAAAAGTCCTGACTTTTTTTTTTTTTTTTTTTTTGCAGTATGCAGGCCTCTCACTGTTGTGGCCTCTCCCGCCGCAGAACACAGGCTCCGGATGCGCAGGCCCAGCAGCCATGGCCCACGGGCCCAGCCACCCCGTGGTACATGGGATCCCCATGGACCGGGGCATGAACCCGCGTCCCCCGCATCAGCAGGCAGACTCCCAACCACTGTGCCACCAGGGAAGCCCCACACTTTAAATTAAATACAATAAAACATGACTGAAGACATATTAGGGATTACACTCAGCTATGAATAACAGGAAACACACAGAACCTGCCGGATATGAGGAAGGTGCTGATGCTACACAGAAGGACTGCATCAGAGCAGTCACTGCACAGTGCAGTAGAGGAACAAACTCTCATGTAGTTCTTTTGGACTGTACCACTGTAACTGTCATAGTGGAATGGGGAGCACATAGTCAGGAGCAGTATAAACAGAACAAGGTGCTTACAAATTAGACCTTATACAAATAAGATCTAGAGAACAGGGCACTCAGTGCTTCAGAGAATATTCTTAACCATGACAGTCTAAATTTCTTACAAGGTGGACACATGAGAGCTTGCAGGAAAATCCAAACTGTATTGGATCTTTAATGTTGAATTTGGGGACAACTGTAGAAGCCTACAGCTCAGATCAAGTGGAAGTCAAGCAGTCTACGGTGGTTTTGAGGATATACTTGACTGATAGGGAAAATAATGTGGAAAACGGGCTGGAAGCAAGTGTCTACAAAGGCCCTATGCTTCTGTCTCCTTCCATACAGGTGACTTCAAAACCTGACTAAATCATACTTCATTTCTGCATTCCAAGTTTCATGTAAGTTAGGCTTTGGTGACTTCTCACATGGGATCATAAGGCAACACATTCTAGAAAATGTAGTTCATGTTACTCACATTAATATAACAGGATCAAGGGACATTGCCAAATCTAAATTTTATTGTCCTTTCACACGTCTCTCTTCTTTTTTTTTTTTTTTTCAGTATGCGGGCCTCTCATTGTTGTGGCCTCTCCCGTTGTGGAGCACAGACTCCGGACGCGCAGGCTCAGTGGCCATGGCTCACGGGCCCAGCCGCTCCGTGGCATGTGAGGTCCTCCCAGACCGGGGCACGAACCCGTGTCCCCTGCATCGGCAGGTGGACTCTCAACCACTGTGCCACCAGGGAAGCCCCGTCTCTCTTCTTAATGTAAATTCCATAGTCCAAATCCCAACCAAAAGAAATGACAAAGTGTAAAGGACAAAAGATAAAGATAATTCACAAGAGACTGCACTATGATAAACTTTGCATACTTACAAGTATATAGCAATTATATATTCCATGGAAAATAGAATAAGGATCTTTAAGCAATAAAAAGTTAGTTTTCTGCTAAATAAGATGGAATATATATATATATATATATATATATATATATATATATATATATATATATATATATATATATATATATATATAAATGAATAAGGCATATCCAGTACTTGCCACAGGAAGCCAGCAGGAAAAAAAAACCAAACCGGCATTTTTCAATGTTCTTTTCCTTACATATAACTTACAAAATTAGGTAAAAATTAAACCTACTTGCATACTAGAAATAAACTTCAATTCATGGTTCCAATAGACTTCAAAATAGACACACAAAAAATTACTAAATAACTAAAAGACTACCTATTAATTTTTAAGGAACTCTTGCTTAATGAGTATCTACAAAATTATCTCACTTCAATGTGTACTTTGAAAACTAATTAGAAATCCATACTAGAGAGAATCACTTTAAGAATGAGTCAATTACAAAGAAAATTTATAACATTTCTTTCATGTTGTGAATTTTCAGACAGCGTACCCATAGTACTTACATGGAGATAATTTCTCTTCAGTGCAGTTTTCATATGACTTTGAAAATATTTGTTAAAATTGAAAAGTTTCCCTAATTTTTCAGTTACAAAGTTTCTAACGCGTGTACATTTTTTTTTTTTTTGTGGTACGCGGGCCTCTCACTGTTGTGGCCTCTCCCGTTGAGGAGCACAGGCTCCAGATGCGCAGGCTCAGTGGCCATGGCTCACAGGCCCAGCTGCTCCGCGGCATGTGGGATCTTCCCGCACCGGGGCATGAACCTGTGTCCCCTGCATAGGCAGGCGGACTCTCAACCACTGCGCCACCAGGGAAGCCCCGCATGTACATTTTCACGTAGTTTTGTAAGGATGTGGGGCAAGTGAAGGTTTTCCTACATAGTTTACATTCAATACAATTCTCTCCAGTGCAAGTTCTTTCGTGGCTTTCCAAGGAAATGGGACTGAAGGCTTTCCCACATTCCTTACATATATACTGTTTCTCTCCAGTGTGCACTCTCATGTGTCCTTGGAAACGTGTGATACATGAAGGCTTCCCCACATTCCTTACATTCAGTTTCTGTCTAGTACGAGTTCTTTCATGTATCTGAATATAACAGAGAGTGCAGAAAGCTTTGCCATACTGTTTGCAAAAATACGGTTTCTCTCCAGTGTGAGCTCTTTTATGTATTTGGAATGAACTGGGAAAAATAAAGGCTTTCACACATTCCTTACATTCATAGTGCTATTCTCCATTATGAGTTTTTTCATGGCTTTGAAAAGAACTGGGACAACTGAAGGCTTTACTACAAGTTTTACATTGATAGGGTTTCTCTCCAGTGTGAGTGTTTTTATGTGCTTGTAAAGAACTGGGACAATCAAAGGCTTTCCCACAATCCTTACATTTGCAAGGTCCATCACCAGTATGCATTATCATGTGTCTTTGAACATTTGAGGGATAAATAAAGGCCTTTCCACATTCCTTACATTCATAGGGTTTCTCTCCAGTATGAGTTCTTTCGTGTTTTCGAATGGAACTGAGATAAGTGAAGGCTTTACCACATTGCTTACATTCATAGGGCCTCTCCCCAGTATGACTTTTTTCATGTATTTGACGACAACATAGAAAACTGAAGGCCTTACCACATTCCATACACTTATATGGCTTTTCTCCACTGTGAGTCCTTTCATGACAACGAAAGTAATTGGGACAATCAAAGACTTTCCCACAGTCTTTACATTTATAAGGTCCATCTCCAGTATGCTTCATCATGTGTCTTTGAAATTTGGCAAGATAACTGAAGGTTTTCCTACATTCCTTACATACATAGGGTTTCTGTCCAGAATGAGTCCTCTCATGTTTTCGACAGGAATTTGGACAACTGAAAGCTTTACCACAATTTTTACACGTATAGGGCTTTTCCCCACTGTGTCTCCTTTCATGACTTCGAAAGGATCTGGAATAACTGAAGGCTTTACCACATTGCTTACATTCATAGGGTTTCTCTCCAGTATGAGTTCTCTCATGTTTTCGAAAGGAACTTGAACAACTAAAGGTTTTACCACATTTTTTACATTCATAGGGCTTTTCTCCAGTATGTGTCCTTTCATGTCTTCGAATGTAACTGGCACAACTGAAGGCTTTACCACACTGCTTGCATTCATATGGTTTCAATCCACTATGAGTTCTCTCATGTTTTATAAAGTAACTGGGACAATTGAAAGCTTTACCACATTGCTTACATTTATAAGGTTTCTCTCCAGTGTGCGTTATTTCATGAATTCGACAGTATCTGAGAGAACTGAGAGCTTTACCACAGTGCTTACATCTATAGGGTTTCTCTCCAGTATGAGTTTGTTCATGTTTTTGAAAGTTGTGGTGATATCTGAAGGCTTTTCCACATCTTCTACACTCATAGGGTTTCTCTCCAGTGTGAATCCTTTCATGCCTTTGAATAGACTGGCGAAGCTTGAAGGCCTTCCCACATTTCTTACAATCATAGGGTTTCTCCCCAGTGTGAATCTTCTCATGGGTATGTCTGGACTGACGATGCTTGAAGGCTTTCCCACATTCCTTGCATTTATATGGCTTCTCCTCATATTCCTGATACTCACGTGGTTTGGGTGTAGTGCGAGATGTCATGTGCCTATTAAAGGATGAATGACGCATGAAGATTCGTCCACATACACTGAATTCACATAGTTTTATTCCAGTTTTCTTTTTCTGATTATGATTTGAAATTTGGCTAAATGTTTCCCCATACTGACTACCTTCATTATTTTTACAGAGTCTCTCTACCATATGACTGCTGTAAAAAATAAGAAGGATATTATTAATGAATTGTTTATTAATTATATTTAGTAATAGTTATGACAATGAAAATTTTACCATTTTAAAGGAAAGTGCACATTTTCTGCACATTCTGATTGAAAGTGAATTTACTAAAGTTCTGCAAGATAATCATAGCAATTATCAAAACAGTAATATTCATAAATGGTGATTCTGAATACTGATTCCAAGTGTACTATTTTTCAAACACTCAACATTTAGGACACATTTGAGAAAAAAGGTTTGATGCAAAAATTCTAAGATTCATTAATTTTAAGGCTGGAATGATTTATTTTATTTCTTTGTTTTACAATGTCATGGCATAAACAATCTTGAGAGAGAAGAAAGAAGCTAGAGGAATCAGGCTCCCTGACTTCAGACTATACTACAAAGCCACAGTAATCAAAACAGTATGGTGCTAGCACAAAAGCAGACCATAGATCAATGGAAAAGGATAGAAAGCCCAGAAATAAACTCATGCACTTATGGTCAATTAATCTATGACAAAAAAGGCAAGAATATACAATAGAGAAAAGACAGTGTCTTCAACATGTGGTGCTGGGAAAACTGGACAGCCACATGTAAAAGAATGAAACTAGAACATTCTCTAACACCATATACAAAAATAAACTCAAAATGGATTAAAGACCTAAATGTAAGACTGGATACTATAAAACTCCTAGAGAAAAACATAGGCAGAACACTCTTTGACATAAATCGCAGCAATATTTTTTTTGGATCTGTCTCCTAGAGTAATGGAAACAAAAGCAAAAATAAGCAAATGGAATCTAATGAAATTTAAAAGCTTTTGCACAGCAAAGGAAACCATAAACAAAATGAAAAGACAACCTACTGAATAGGAGAGAGTATCTGCAAACGATGCAACTGACAAGGGATTAATTTCCAAAATATACAAATAGCTCATACAGCTCAATATCAAAACACCAAAGGACCCAATCAAAAAATGGGCAGAAGACTGAAACAGACATTTCTCCAAAGAAGACACACAGATGGCCAACAGGCACATGAGAAGATGCTCCACACCACTAATTATCAGAGAAATGCAAATCAAAACTACGAGGTATCACCTCACACCGGCCAGAATGGCCATATTAAAAAGTCTACAAATGCTGGAGGGGGTGTGGAGAAAAGGGAACCCTCCTACACTGCTGGTAGGAATGTTAATTGGTGCAGCCACTCTGGAGAACAGTATGGAGGTTCCATAAAAAAGTAAGAATAGAATTACCATATGATCCAGCAATCCCACTCCTGGGCATATATCTGGAAAAGACAAACACTCTAATTCGAAAAGAAACATGCACCCAGTATTCATAGCAGCACTATTTACAACACCCAAGACATGGAAGTAACCTAAATGTCCATCACGGATGAATGGATAAAGAAAATGTGGTATCACTTACACGTGGAATCCAAAAAAATGATACAAATGAACTTATATATAAAACAGAAATAGACTCACAGACATAGAAAACAAACTATGGTTACCAAAGGGGAAAGGGTGGGGGAGGGATAAATTGGGAATTTGAGATTAACAGATACACACTACTCTATATAAAACAGATAAACAAAAAGACTTGCTGTATAGCACAGGGAACTATATTCAATATCTTGGAATACCCTATAATGGAAAAGAATTGGAAAGAGAATGGATATATATATACGTATAACTGAATCACTTTGCTGTACACCTGAAACTAACACAACATTGTAAATCAACTGTACTTGAATAAAACAAAAAATATCATGGCATACTAACATTCTGTCACGGGACATTGTTTTCTCATGTGAGTATAACTCACCTTAGATTTGTCCCATGATTTTCATACTGATCTTCAGTATCAGGGTCTTCCCATTTTTCTCCTAAAATGCAGACCAACAACAACAAAAATCATTATAAGTTATAAAATATCAGAGAAAAGTTGTTACATGACAGGTCCATGATGAACTATGACCATGCCTGGTTTATTTACTAATGTAGTCCCTTTCCACATTTCACCTCTTGAAAATGTTGATAAGCAAGCAACACTGGTTCTCTAATTGACTAAGTAATTAAGTAAGAATGTCATCATCCCTACCTATTGAGGTCAAGTTCTTAAAGGTTTCCTGCATCACATCTCTGTAGAGTTTCTTCTGGGATAGATCCAGCAGAGCCCACTCCTCTGTGGTGAACTTCACACTCACATCCTCAAAGGTCACTGAATCCTAAAACATCCCCAATACGTATGTGAGAGAATGGACAGAATGAAGAGCACCAGCAATCTATACTCAATTCATAGGAAGTTCACATATGACTCTGCGGTCTCCCAACATTTGTTCTATAACTTTGTCATTAGAACTCTCACTCTATGGTGACACTCCCTCATGAATTCAAGAGCATCATGAACACAAGGAATTTACTGCTACATTTGTACTGTGATCACTTCAAGTCTTTATTCCTCTCTGTCAAGACATAGAGCACCTTGGAGAAATAAGAGAAACTTGCTATACAGATGAAAGAAATAATCCATTTTAAGCACACCAGTTCATTCTGATAAAAACTTTCTCATTCCCTCTTTAGTACCCACCATATCGTGCAGCACTATACGAGCACAGGTTCACATCAGCATGAGGTTTTAACAAATAACAACACAGTGAAGAACTGGAAGGTTTTCTTTCTATTCTCATCATCAGACACAAGGCCAAAAGTCCTGTGGAAATCCAACCTGTAACAAGATCCAGCTAGTCATATTGTCCTGAAGTACTCCAGGCTAACAGAAGTAGTCAGATCCAGGTGGGTGAATGAAAATATTCTTGTGGAGGAGTATAAATTAAAATTTATATAATATTTATCACATACTCAGTTTTGCTTTCCTTTCTCTGTCTCATTTCATGGGGCTAGGAAGTTATTCAGAGTCAGAGCCGAGACATGAGGAGGAAAACAGGACAACTCACACCTCCACAAAATCCCTACATTCATGTGCCTTGGGATGGCTTCTGAACAATTTTTAGAACACCCATACTGAGATGATAAGATCACAGAAGACCTCATTTTGGCAGAATCATACAACTATAATCTGGGCCTTGATGACCTTGGGGAACAGGTTAAGACAAAGTTTGCAAGGGCTTCATTAAAATCTTCAATGGTTTCATGGTGAATTTGCACAAATTATAAAAATACATAAAGAGTTCAACAGTGCTTTCTCAAAAAAACCCACAAAACCCTTTTCTCTTATATCAGCAAGTGATACCTGACCAGCCACTCTAGAGGCTGTCCTCCCACCTTCTCTCATTTCTGAGCTCCCAGGTGGGGCACAGCAGCATGACAGCCCATCCTAGGTATAGGAATTCCCCAGTGGCATAATTTCCTAAATGCTGGTCCCTGAAAGAGACCAATTACCCGTTGATGTCCATGTGAAGGGAACAGAAAAAAGGCTCCCATCCATCAATTCTGATGCTAGAATTAGCTTGTTTGGTAGAGCAACATCAACGAAGGAACACCTCTCTTGTTGTGGGTCCAGGGAGTAAGAGGAGCGGCCTAGGGCAGCCCTAATTACTCTTTCTTCACTGGAACAACAGCACTTGCTCATAACAAAATCCAACTACCCAGTGTGCAAAAGACAGTGAACATTAGCAGGCCCAAGAATGCTTAGCCTTAGAAATGCTTGCTCACAAATTTCATCTTTCACTAGTATCTGGGATCTGTGATTTTTGGGAGTAAGCTGACCAACCTTACAGATAAAAGTGCCTCAGTGAGCCTAAAGTGTATATGGTAAACTCCTGTTTTCCTTTGGAGAGTGGCAATTTTGTGTCATGTTCAGCAGAAGATGCCTACCTGATCAGCACCCACCTCCCTAAACAACTATGGTCACTGAGTCTCTAATCTGTTACTTGGAGAACTGAGCCCATCCTACGTGGTAACACCAAGAGACAACATTTGAGAGCTTGCTTCTGGTTTCCTCCACACCAAATTTAATTCAATACTAAACAAGACTAATACAAAATATTTAATGATCCTCATGTAAAAAATTTTTTTTAAATTATTGGGTAATGTTAAAGTAGACTGAAGTAAGTAAATGATGGCATGTGTTCTTAGAAAGAATTCAGCGTCGCCCAGATGTCATCTCTCCCAAATGATACATTTATTAAGTTTTGCAAATACCTAAAACAGTTTTTAGGACTCGATAAAAGCTACTCCTCCAAACCTAATACAAAGAAGGAATGTCCAAAAATGGACAAAGTCTTCTATGGAAAAACATGGCAGTCTACCTAACACACCTCTATGGTAATTCAGAGGATACAAGTATTAGCAGAAAGAAAAACAAACAGAACAAAGGAAAGGAAAAGTGTCTTCCATAGACCAGCATTTAATATGGAAAGTTGTTCAAGGACAGAATAGGAGAGTAGTGGCAAATATCATGAACACTTGACTACATAAGGGACAAACTATTATCCAGTTGGAAAAATGCAGCATATTTCCCTTCATTCCATAGACAATGGCCTCCTCATTGTAGACTTAAATGTGAAAGATAAAACTAGACCACTTTTAGAAGTCACAGGTAAATGTTTTATTGATAGAAGAATAGAAAGAGTATCTCATATAAGCAAAAGAATGATCTATAAAGACAAAGACAAATTCAAATGTATTAAAATTAAAGTAGTTAAAAGATACATAGGGCTTCCCTGGTGGCGCAGTGGTTTAGAGTCCGCCTGCCGATGCAGGGGACACGGGTTCGTGCCCCGGTCCGGAAATGTCCCACATGCCATGGAGCGGCTGGGCCCGTGAGCCATGGCTGCTGAGCCTGTGCGTCCGGAGCCTGTGCTCCACAACGGGAGAGGCCACAACAGTGAGAGGCCCGCGTACCGCAAAAAAAAAAAAAAAAAAAAAAATTACATGAAAAGGAAAATATCTGCAATGCACACAGATATAAAAATAGAAAAGGGCTACTTTGTAGAGTTAAAATGAACAGAGACAATTTTAAAATGGAAAAAGAAGCAAAACATATTTAACAGATATGAAAAGGACAATATATGAAAAAATGTCTATCACCTTGGCAACTGGGTAATAGGACACTAATATGTCCAGTAAATCCCATTTCACAGTGATTAGAACAAAACTTAGTCAATTTAATAATCTCAAGTGTTGGACTTCCCTGGTGGTGCAGTGGTTAAGAATCTGCCTGCCAGTGCAGGGGAACAGGTTCAATCCCTGGTCTGGGAAAATCCCACATACCACGGAGCAACTAAGCCTGTGCTCCACAACTACTGAGCCTGCATGCCACAACTACTGAAGCCTGCGTGCCCTAGAGCCCATGCTCCACAAGAGAAGCCACTGCAATGAGAAGCCTGCGCACTGCAACGAAGAGTAGCCCCCACTTGCCACAACTAGAGAAAGCCCGCGCGCAGCAACGAAGACCCAAAGCAGCCAAGAAAAAAGAAAGAAGAAGAAGAAAAAGAAAATCCCAAGTGTTGAAGACCATTGGGGGAAAAATCATTAAATTATGCACAAATGGAGGAATGGAATGGCCAAGTGATATACTCCATTGCTATTTCCTGTGAATATGAACTTGATCACTATTTACAGCCCAGCAATTCCCAACAATGTCCACAGAATTTATTGCATAGTTGCACTTGGAGAGATATACAAGGGTGGCATACACTAATATCAACAGATCTGAAGGTTTTATCAATAAAACAGTAAAGCAAAGAGTACTGCAAAAAGTGCAGCATGTTACCTATTCTGTAACTGTTATGGTCTCCTGCAAAGACAGATGAAGCCTCGCCCGAGATTTAGTTCAGATGTCTGCACTGATGATAACACATACACACGTAAAGAGCATGAAAGGGGTTTCTTACTTCTATAATGGAAGTGTTTGGGAAAAGGAAAGGAAGCCTCTGAAGAAGGTGAAAAATGCCTTGAGACATCAAGGAAAGAAGGAAAGGAGCCTGGCCTGGGTTTTTTTATTGAGCTTAGGGGATGGTATAGGGTGAGAATTCAAGTACACGAGCAAGGCCTTCTGTGGATTCAATCACTTGCCAGAATCAAAGGAAGGGAGACTGAGGTTTTCTTATCACCATGTACAGATGTGGGCACAAGTAGATGAAAGAAAGAGGAAGTAAGGTTTAAAGTTGTTAGCAGTCAAACATCAAAAAAAGGAGTCAGAGACTTCTTATCTATGGTCTGGTATCTAAGGAGCTTGGAAGTCAGCTTCTGGTACCTTCTAGTCCTCAGAAGAAAAAAAGCCAAGAAACTTAAAAGCAACAACTCTTCCACCAGAGAACTGAGGTCACAGGGTAAACTGCTGTCTCCAAATTAGAAATAGAAACAAAAAAGTACACCCAGACACCTGAAACTAAAACAACATTGTAAATCAACTGTACTCCAATAAAAATTTTTAAATAAAATTGGAACAATACAGAGAAGATCAGCAGGATGACATGCAAATTAATGAAGTGTTCCATATTTTTATAAAAATACTGAATCACTATGCTGTACACCTGAAACTAATATAATACTGTAAATCAACTGTAAAAATAAACAAATAAAAATAAATAAATAAATAAAAATATACCCAGAATAGTTTCTTCTTTTTAACAAGCCTGTCCTGAAAACAACCCATTTCACAAGCGTGCAACTAACTGGGATTTTGCTAGAGCCTAACAGACCTGTGGCTGTAGGGAAATAGCCAACGTGAGTCTCTTTTAGCATTTTCTGCTCTCAAAGGTGGGGGCACCTCTGAGGATAACAGTGTTTTTTTCCCCTCCTAACAACAAATATGTGGTGTCCCAATGCCACTTCTCCAACTCTCTGTCACCAAATAGATGTCCAACAGTTCAATTCAATTCTAACACTAACTCACATATGTTACACTCTATAGATTTAAGCGCTCAGTACTAGACAATGCCTCTACTTCAGATGCCAGACACAAATGGTGTGCTTTGGTTACCAACGTTTCTATTCAGCCGTCTACAAATCATAGATTTCCTTGACACACCATCAGGTTCCATAATTTACTTAAAAAAAAAGACACTCTATCACCCTTATTACTCAAGTCATTCCAAGGACTTCAAAAGTTTTTGCTAGGAATGCGGGACAAAGACCAAACATCCTTCTCATTGTATCACAGAAAGTCAAACCCAGAGATACAGGATCACTAAAAGATTGAGATCAAATCAGTGTCCTAGAGAATGCTTCCCCTCTGCCCACATCTACTTCTACATCAACTGGCCTCTTGTTTAATATAAATGGACTATACAGAAAGACCTAGATCCTTTCCGGTAACATCAAGAAGAAGGCAAGGATGTCCCCTCTCACCATTCCTTTATCAATCTTATACTGGAATTTTTAGCTAATGCAATCAGACAGGAAAAGTAAATAAAAAGTATAAAAAATGAGAAGAAATAAAAACTGCCTTGGCTGGCATATGACAAGACTGTCTTTGGAGAAAACCTCAAAGAATTCCAAGAGCAAAAAAAAAAAAAAAAAAAAAGACCTTGAACTACTAAGAGAGTAGAGGAAGGTTGAAGATTAAAACGTTAACATGCACAAGTCAAGTGCTTTCCTACAGATCCACACATAATACTGAACTCAACTTTGACGAAGGACCAAAGGCAATATTTAATTTAGAAAAAATTTAGTCTTTTCAACAAATAATGCTGGAAAAATTGGATATCCACATGCAGAACGAAGAAATGAATCTAGACAGAGATTTAAAACCTTTCATAAAAATTAACCCAGGGCTTCCCTGGTGGCGCAGTGGTTGAGAGTCCGCCTGCCGATGCAGGGGACACGGGTTCGTGCCCCGGTCTGGGAAGATCCCATATGCCGCGGAGCGGCTGGGCCCGTGAGCCATGGCCGCTGAGCCTGCACGTTCGGAGCCTGTGCTCCGCAACGGGAGAGGCCACAGCAGTGAGAGGCCCGCGCACCCCCCCCAAAAAAAAAAATAATAATTAACCCAAAATGGGTCAGAGTAGTTAGTGTAAAATGTAAAACTACAACATTCCAAAAAGATAACATATGAGAAAATCTAGGTGACCTTGGTTTTGGTGATTAATTTTTAGATACAAAAGCAAATGCAAGATCCAAAAGATAAAAAATAACTTTGACTTCATTAAAGCGAGAAACCCCTGCTCAGTGAAACACAGTGCTAAGAGAATGAAAACACAAGCCACAGACCGGCAGAAAATCCTTGAAAATCATCTATATGATAAAGTGCTGGTATCCATAACATCCAAAGGACTCTTAAAACTGAACAAAAAGAAAACAACCTAATTAAAAATGAGCAAAAGATCTGAACACACATTTTATTGACGATATACAGATGGTAAATAAGCACATGAAAAAATTCTTAATATATTACCAGGAAACTGAAAATAAAAGAATGAGATATCACCCGACACTTCCTACAATGGCTAAAATTACAAACCTTCAGAACACCAAATAATGGCAAAGATGAAGAACTGGTGGTAATGGAAAATGGAAAGCTGGTGGAGTTTTGATGTGGGTTTTGTGAAGCCATTAGTGGAAAACTAAACCTCTCAGGAAACAGAAATTAAAGAGTTGGTGGTGCTTTTGAGGATAAGCTTGATTGGAAGATCAAAGAATGTGGAAATATTTAAAGGAGCAAAAAATCTGAAATTATTTAACATATATTGGAAAAGAACACTCTTCTCTTTTCAACACCAAAAGCCGTCCTTTGATGAGATCAATTTAATAAAAGTGATATCTAGTCAACATAACAGAGAAAGGAGGGAAGACAGAAATTACTCATATCAGAAATGAAAGAAGGGGGAAATGAACATGAAAAAGGACTTGACACCATCCAATATCCATTTAGGATGACAAACTAATAATAGAGGGGAACTCTCTCTTTTTGAGAAAGAACATTTACATGACACCTGGAGCTAACATCATACTTAGTGGTGGGAAACTAGATGCTTTACTGGTAAGACAGGAATGGAACAGAGCAAGAAGATTCCTCTTACCACTCCTATTCAACACTGTACTACAAACAACACACACACTCACACACACACACACACAAAGAAAAAAATAAAAACAAAACACACTGTACTAGAAGCCCTAGTCAATGCAGTGAGAAAAGAAAAGGAAATAAAAGATATACAGATTGGGAAGCAAGAAATAAAACTGTCTTTGTTCTATATGACATGATTGTCTATGTAAAAGATCTGAAAGAATCTACAACAGAGATTACTCTTGGAATTAATAAGAGCAGAGCAAGGTTGAAGGATACCAAAGGAAATAAGGTATCAAGCCATGAAAACACATGGAGGAACCCAAAAGGGACTTCCCTGGTGGTCCAGTGGTTAAGACTCCGTGCTCCCAATGCAGGGGGCATGGGTTCGATCCCTGGTCGGGGAAGTATGATTCCCCATGCCGTGCAGCCGAATTAAAAAAAAAAAAAAGTATACTGCTAAGTGAAAGAAGCTAATCTCACAAAGCTACACACTGTATGATTCCAAGTATGTGACAATCTGGAAAAGACAAAACTATGAGCCAAGAAAAAAATCTCTGATTGTGAAGGATTTGAGGGTTCAAGGGAAGAATGAATGAATAGGTTGGGCATATAGGATTTTTAGGGAAATGAAACTACGCTATAGGATACAGAAATGAAATGAAGGATATATGTCATTAAACATTTGCCAGGATCTATAGATCTTTTAACACAAGGAGTCAATGCTACTGTAAACTGTACACTTTAATGTATCAACATTCACTGAACAATTTTAACAAATGTTCCACACACAAGATTTAAAAATAGTGTAAACCGTGTGGATGCAGAGTGGTTATGTGGGAACTCTCTGTACTCTCTATTTTTCTTTTTCTGTAAGCCTAAAATTGCTCCAAAAGAAAACTGAAGTGAATTAGAAAAAAAAAAAAGTTGAAGACAGACTCATTGCAATTCACCCCTGATGACTGATGACCAAAACGGGACACCTTTCATACAACTGATTTGAACTTATTTCAATAAGCCAGTATGGTGCTCCATGAGCCTGAGACCTGTTAACGGAAGTGAAACTTCAACTGAATGTCATGTTGGAGAGCAGCACTGTATTTTCTGAGAAGTGCCACGGTTACTACCAGTCATGTCTGGGACTCCAACATGGATGAGTGTCCTGGTGAGTCCCTATATTGTGGACCTAGTATATGTACAGATGAGAATAACCCTGAATTCTATTTTGGGTATCTCTAAATCAAGAGATCCCAACATTTCTTTTAATACAAAGGGGCAATTCTTGGACATCGTCCAAAAGGCTGTGAATACCTGTAGATGGGGCCAATTTTTGGCCAGTATCAAGATGACTCTCTGATGTTTGGTTAGCTGTGTGGTTTGGTCATTTATCAGGGATATCACAAGGGATGAAGAGCAGCAACTCTCCACTGAGCTCATCATGCACAAATGCATATTGTCATCCTTAATGTCTATGCACACCCCAGAGCTATGCATTCAGTTAATACCAAGAAACTCCCGAGGGAAGTCTCCATCTGGGGGAGTAGTGACCTCTTCCAAGACCACAGCATCCTTTAATGGACTGAAGAGAGAACAGGCCACTCTCCTGCAGGAGGCATAAACCAGGACAGGTTTTGCTCCATCATTGCACACAGTGGTGCTGGTAGGCATGCCAACCCGATGGGGTGCTAGTTCTAGGGTCAAAGGCACAATGGGCAGCTCAGCAGAGGGTCACAAGCTCAGTGCTTATGAGACCCTTTCTTTTCTTTTTTTTTTCTTTTTGGCTGCGTTGGTTCTTCATTGCTGTGCGCAGGCTTTCTCTGGTTGCAGCGAGCGGGGGCTACTCTTCGTTGTGGTGCACGGGCTTCTCATTGTGCTGGCTTCTCTTGTTGGGAGCACGGGCTCTAGGCGCACGGGCTTCAGTAGTTGTGGCTCGCGGGCTCTAGAGCGCACGCTCAGTAGTTTGGCACACGGGCTTAGTTACTCTGCGGCATGTGGGATCTTCCCAGGCCAGGGCTTGAACCTGTGTCCCTTGCATTGGCAGGCAGATTCTTAACCACTGCGCCACCAGGGAAGCCCCGAGACCCTTTATTTTCAAGAGAGCTTAGTGTGTGACAGTCACTGCAGCTCTAATGGCAAACAGTGTGAGGCACAGGGCAGTTTCTTACATCAGAAGCCTATGGACAATTTAAGGCCATTGTGGGTAACTCTAGGAGGTATGAAAGGTCACTGAAAACTCTACAGTGAAGGAGGCTAAGAGGACTCTAACACAAGTTAGTGTTATGTATGGCTGTTGTACGGCAATTTAAACACAGTCTAGAGCCTTCTGTGGTAGGGGTGACCTCAAGGTGGGCAAATTTCCAAGCAATAGCAAATATGGGCTCAAGTAAAATTAGTAAACAAGGAAAACGTTGCCTCCCAACACCAAAAGGACCCAGCAGATCTTGTGGGTACTGAAAAAGACTATATAACCATTTCTTCACAGTGTCAGAGAGGGAGCAGCCATCTGATTATCAAAGAATTTTCAGGAACTTGACCAAGGCATGAGGGTCTTATCTTATGCATGGGTCAATGGCCCATCCATCTCATATGAGCTCCCATTCCAATACTAGTTCTGAATGAGTGTGAAACGAATATCCTCAGAGGAGGACGTCATTAGTGTGATGTCACACCTGTGCTCCTGGAGCAAAGTGCACGCAGTGCAGATCCTACCTGCAGAGGCTGTGAAATGGCAAGGACGCTGAGGTTCCCTGAGGATAACCAGGTGAAGATGTATCATGTCTCTTCCTCCATGACATATAATTTAAGTAACCCAAGCTTAAATCAGTTAAAGCTAATTCCTTTGCTTTGTCACAGTGAGGTTATGGTGTCGTCCCTAATAACTCAGAGGGTCAGGATCTTTGTTGCAGTAGAGGGAGAAGCAGCTGCAGCAGAGGTGCTGCCGATGAGCCCTCTGGTATTTGGAGAGTATACTCAGTCCACCAACTACTGGCTCCCTTCCTTCTCTTCTCTTTCTTTCTCTTTGAAATAACTGCTCTTTAAGAAGTAACCCCTAGGCTCACCTCATTCACGGGGTATAATAGTATTCATAACACCCTAATGTAACAGGAGCTATTTGCTCTCTTGCCTTGTTACAAAAGTCCTTTTACACACACACACACACACACACACACACAATTTGTGTGTATGTGTGCGTGTGTATGTATATGTATATACATATATACATATATATATACATATATATATATATATATTCCCCCCCACCCTTTGCCGAGCCAGTCAGCTTGCGGTATCTTAGCTTCCCGACCAGGGGCTGAACCTGGGCCACAGCGGTGGTGAAAGCACCGAGTCCTAACCACTGGACCACCAGAGAATTCTCAGGCCTTCTATATTTTATTAACTGACCTGATTAAGCTGTACTAACTTCACAGAATGCACTAAAGTATTTTACTTTGTCCTCCTAAACTTCATCCCCTATAGCATGATAATCATTAACCAAACCCTAATTCCTAAGAATAACAGCACTTTTGACTAGCTGTTTTCCAAGGCTAGACGGTATCTACAGATAAGGGTGACTTAGGAGGTGGGACCTCCTGCCTCCTGGGAAAATGCCACAAGAAGATGAAAAACTGCCCTCTCACTTCTCCTCCTAGCATAAAAGAAACCTAAATTCTTTTCTGAATTAAGATGGTTCTTTAGGAAGTTAGTCCACCTTCTCGGTTTGCTGACTTTCAGAATAAAGTCACTACTTCTTGCCCCAACACCTCACGTCTCATTTTATTGGCCTGTCATGCAGCTGTAAGCGGGTAAGTTAGGGGAACCTCAGGGAAAAAGAACCCTGGCTTTCTTGACATAAGAGAAGCCATTTCTGGCCTAAGCCATTTTGTGATCTAAGCCTGGCCACAATGCTTGCCCTTGAACAGGTCTCAGTAATCAATGAGCTTAAGGAACAAAGGAATGAAAGAACAGAGAAAAAGTAGTCAAACAATAGTGCAGTGATACAGCAGAGTCCTAGTTCCTCCTCAAGGGATATAGATATATATACAAAATAATATATCTTTGAGTTCTGCAGGAACGAAGGCCCCCAGCCAGGTGGAGGACAGAATGATGATGTTGACCCTCTTGACTTCATAAACCAAAGCTTGGACTCTGTCGACCTTTGCCCCAATTTTATGCTGAATTCTCCTCTGCTAAATCCCCTTCATGAATATGCATGTACCCTTAGCTTAAAACTTCCCCAATTTTGTTGTTCAGGGTGACAATGCTTTGGGAAATATCCCCAGTGTTCTCCTTACTTGCTGCAAGTAATAATAAATCCTTCCTTCTCCCGATCTTTGGCTTGGTTGTGTCTATTGGCTCAACACCCACCAAGAGGTGAACCCAGTTTTTGGGTAACACAGTGAGCAGTATGAGCTTGAACTTGGTAACACTAAACCCCTCCTAAAGTTGGGGAGACACCAGCCTCAGACACATCTTCACTTCAAACACATAGATGGGTTACACCCAAGACATCCACCCAGAAACACTGTAAGGAGGGCCCCATTCCCATACTCCTGCTCCCAAAGGACAAAGAATTACAGAAACTGCCAATTCAGAATCCTCTGTATATAGAACCCAGCGTTGCTGGGATCAACAGTGCCACATAGGGCAGGAGAGTGCACAGGAGGAGACCCCAACAAATAGCAGCTCATGGAGCAGGAGCTTCCAGGCTTTCTTATCAGCCTGCCCAGGTAAGAAGCGCTAGGGGAAAAGGGAGGGGTGAGGCTTAAGTTTTCAGTAGTCAAACATCAAATATGTGGATCCCCACCACCCCACCCAAGAACAAACAGAAGAAAAATGTGCATTCACATGACTTGGTTTTATATAAAGAAACAATAGCAGGACGATGGAAGTAATCAAAACTGGTTCTTTGCACAGAAGTGGAGTGGGATATGTGGGCAGGGAGTTGCCTTAAGTTAGTTTCCTATCTTAGGGATTTTTTTAACCTTCCCATGAATTATTTATTTAAAAGAAGGAGAAAAAAATTTATACGCCATATTTTGCTATGCTTAATAATTATTTTATATTAACTTTTACATTTAAAAATTAATTTAATTTTAACTTTTCTACATAGGAAACCACACCAAGACTTAATCCTTTAAACAGTAAGGTGTATAAGACTGCAGACTGTAAATAATTTACAAATCCCTTTCTAACGAAAAGGACTAGGGGCCTTACAGTTTGTCCTTCCACTATATTTCACACTGGTGATGTTTTCAGGAACGAATGGCATACTCTAATACACTAGGACTTGCAAAGTAAGAGCTGAAGTAAACTAAGAATTTCAAATATTTACAGAGGCTTTGAGGATTTTCCTCATATCGATGAAAATAGAAATTCAATTGTTTTTTTCCTCACATTCATTAAAATAGGAACTCATTTACCTTAGGAATAGTATAATAGCCTTTTAAATGTCAAATTTCTCTAGGGACAGGCACATACACTGATCTAAAAATGAAAAAGCACCTGAGAACTTAAATATGCCCATCTCATATCTTGAGGTTCTCTTGCCTAAATGGAATAAAAATCCTATTTGGCTCCACAATTTTCTTGCCTTACATCGTATCTCTCGATCAACTTACATTTTAAAATCCCAAGTGCTGGTGCAAACTAGAGTTAAAGGGCTGCAATATTTTGGATAAAAGAATCCAAATACTGAAATCAAAACAGATAAGCAGGCTGCTTCCCTCAAATTCAGAAGAAAACCCCATTTTCAGAAAGTTGAACATATTCCAGACTTGGTGTCTAAACACTCCAGGTTGAGATGGAACCCCTAGAGTGGGTCAGTCCCTGGTGAAGGAGGGTAGGGACAGGTTAGCAGCCACACGAATCATCTCTGGGAGCTCTACATGTCCTCTTCTCTCCTGTAAGCATGGAAGCACTCCTCCTCCAGGCTTCTCTTGTCACAAGTCAGGAAACTCTCAGGCTGATTCAGTTTAAGGCTCTGACCCAAAGGAACTCCCCAATTCATAAACCTTCTGTCCATGAGACAGAACACCTGATCTTCACAGACTCTCAGTGTGTACAAATTACACTAACTGCACGTACACTGTGGATGCAAAACTCAAACACTCTGTCTAAAAGTGTCTAGGCCTACGGAACTACAACTACAACCTAAAAAAGGCATCATCCCCACCCCCACGTGCAGGTGCACCACCAGCTTTCCAAAGCTCTGCATCTTCTCTCACTATAAAGTTTCCTTCTGTGGTGGATGCGAACAGGGAGGACACCTGAAAGGGTAAGGCTTCCCAGGAAGAACCAACTAGATTTTGCAGTACTTCCCTTTCCAACCTCAAGGGGGCCTTAGTGAGGCTCACTTACCACAGGCCTCTACTCTCCCTGGACTTGCTTTGGATCCCTGAGATTTTAAATGACACAAAGCCAGTTTTTGAACAATACAGCAGAATAATTTAAATCCAGTGTTTATGTGGGAAGGAGGAAAGAAAATGGTAAGGCACTTTAGTAGTTCAAGCAGAAAACCCCAAATATCTATTCCATCCAGAATAAAAGATGTCAGTTAATTATTATTTCCATGGCAAGAAATTCATTTGTAAATAATTAACTACACTTGAACACTTTTGGTCTAAGCCCTGCAATTTCATTTGAAAATATCCAAAAGTAAACACAGACCTCAGAAACTTACTACACACGTTCAGGGAAAGAAAGAGTGGAACCAAAACTCTTAACAAATGTAATGTAATACAAGAATATTTTATCTTCTCTCAGAGTCACCTCTTTCTTGCCTGTTTGGAACTATTTTATACTGTCCTTATAGCTCTATTGATTAAATACGTTTTTCCTTTATTGAAAAATGCAGACTAAGTCAGTAAATCTCTTTAAAGTTACAAATCCAGGGAGAGGCAGTGCTGACAGTTTCCACAAAAATAAACTCCACCCAAAAGCCTTCCCATAGGATGTATGTGTCCTGTAAGGATTCTGGGGGAGAGGCACAAGGTTTTCATAAAATGAACATGGTTCCGTGTGGTTATTCGTCTTTCTTCACATGTAAAACATCCACAGATAAAAAAAATAAATCTTTACGGGCCATCCATGGCTCTGTGGGAAAAGGATAAACAGTTAAAATATTCGGTCGCTTTGAAATGCACCACAGAGGACAAATAGTTGATAGTGATGCTGTGAATCGGAAAAGCGAAGCTGGCTTTGGGAATGGGAGGAGGTATTTATTGCCAGAGCTAGGCTGGGGAAACAAGAGCTGTGAATTTGAAACCCTGCTCTAAAAACCACAACACTCGTAAAACTCAGAAGAAAACGAGTCCCGCTAACGTGAAAGGAGAGACTGTGGACTCCATAGAGCACAGCTCCTCCCACGCACGATCCCCGGAGACCCAATCACAGCTGTTCCCTGATGACCCTCCCTGTGGTCACCGCACAGTCTCGGGGAGACGACAAACTGCGGGCGCAGAGCTGCCCAGAGAGGCTCCGGGGTCAGGGCCCAAGTCGCCGCGCGCAGTGACGGGACAGGACGCCCGGGGTTCCGGTTGTCGGCCCCGCCCCCACGCTGCCAGACCGAGGGGACTGAGGTCCGAGCGGAGACACACGCGGCTCGGGTCCGCATACCCCAGAGTTGACCGCGGTCAGACCCGGGTCCTGCCAGGGCCGGTTCCGACCAGACCCTGCACCGCATCTCCACATCGCTGGGCAGCGCACTTACCATTTCTAGGTTTCCCCGAGTCCCTCCTATGACTCCCACGACCGCTGCAAAGCACAGCGTGAGGGACACTGCGGCAAAGCCACAGAGACGATTAGGGGCGAGTAGGGATGTCTGCGCCAATGCAGTGCATGTCCCCACCCACTTTCCCCAGCGGGGTTCTTGATTGGACAGTTTGAGAGGCCTCGCCCCCCCACGCTTGAGTGACAGCGGGGCAGGAAGATGCATGTCTGCGGAACCAGACTCTGCGGGTGGGCGGCGACCTGATCCGGCAAAGGATGTCTGCATTTAAACGGAACTTCTTTCCGGCTTCTGGCGGCCTGTGTTGTTTTCGCCCAGTTCTTTATGAACGCGGAGGTACAGGGAAATGCTGATTAAATTCCCAAATGAATAAAGTAAGTACAGGACTGGAAGATGGCCCATATCAGGCGACACTGAAACAATAGGGTCTTACGTCCTATATGGGTCAGGGTCTTGGCTTAAGTCTGTCAGACCATTCTAGATTGTGACCCTTGTTTAGAAACAAAGACACTTAAGGTGACCCCGCCATCTGTAATAGTCTGGCTCCATTTTAATATTTGTCCTTTGACAGGATTGAGCCTTCCATCCATCCCTGCGTCTTCCCCACTCATATAAAATTATGAAACAACTTGCCAATTTCTTACAAAGATTATAGCTGGCATTACAATAGGTATTACATTGAATCTTCAGATCATTTTGTGAAGTAGTGCCAGTTCAGCAGTGTTAACTCTTCTGAACCATGAAATTGGAATGTTTCCTATTTACACTTGTCTTAATTCCTTTTCATCATGTTTTGTAGTTTGAAAAGTACTCATTTTATACTTTAGGTTTAGCTTGTTCTTTTTCTAGTTTTTGAGGTGTAAATTTAGGTTGTTAATTTGATAGCTTTCTTTCTTAATATAGCTGTTTATAAGTTTCCCTTTTACTATACCTTATGCTGTATACAAGTCTCCTTGTATTTATCTCCCCTGCTGTGTTTGGGTATCCCTAGAAACTCAATGTTAAATAGTCTGTGTCTTAAAACTCTGTTTTAATCCACTCCTTTTATACTGAGCCCTGTTGATACGGTAGGAAGGTACTGGTGTGGGAAAATGTTCTCTTATGATTGAACCTGTAATGTTTTGGCAGGACAGAATCCCTGGACTATGAGCCTCGGAACAGTTTTTTAGTATTCATTCCTTCCCTTTTGACACAGAGAAAACCTGAAGGGTCAGGGAGCTGTCTGACTGCTCTGCCCCATTTCAGATAAGGTTTTTGGCAAGTTAATTTTCTTTGAGAGCCCGAGTTACAGGGAACAGAATGCTTTGTATGCTTATCAAAATTGTTTTCCTGATTCGTGCATGAAGCATGAGGCAGTGTTTTTCCATCGTTCATGAGGAGAACCTGGTTGGGCTCCTGTAGGAAAAATTCATAAATTTGGGGGGTTCCCTGAGACTGGACTCCCTAAATGTTTTAAATCTCAAGGTAGTCCAATCTGTGTCTCCAGCAAATTCAAGTTACCAGTTTAAATGTTCCTAGAGGTTACTAGCTCCAGTTGCTTCACCTCCAGGTAACTGACAGTTCTATTTATCTGTCTCTGATTTGGGGAGCATTGATTGCCATGTACTCAAATCTTTCATGAATCTAAGAACAGGTGTTGCCTTTCAGGTTGTTTAGTTTTTCTTTCTTGTTGTGAAGATAACAATGATCTCTCAGAGCTCTTTACATATCCGAGCAGAAACCATCCATTCAGTTGTGCTGTTCTGTATTTTTCCTTTATAAGACTGTTTATCATTTCACTTATTCATTCCTCTGCTAGTGACCATGTAGGTGGTTTCAAAGTTTTTCTTCTGTGCTCATACTTGGATCTCTGTATTTGAATTTCTTTCCTCATGTTCTAAAATATCTTACCCTGAATACATGTTTGTCACCCTAAAGACATTTTCCATGTGTTACCTTCTGTTTTATCATTGCCCTTTGGGGACAGAATTAACACCTTACCCAAAATGGGATCAGATGTCAACACTGATGTTCTCAAGTGCATCAAAAGAAAGATGCTGGACTTCCCTGGTGGCGCAGTGGTTAAGAATCCACCTGCCAATGCAGAGGACATGGGTTCAAGCCCTGGTCCAGGAAGATCCCACATGTCACGGAGCAACTAAGCCCATGTGCTACAACTGAGACTGCGCTCTAGAGCCTGTGAGCCACAACTACAGAGCCTGTGAGCCACAACTACTGAGCCTGCATGCCACAACTACTGAAGCCCACACACCTAGAGCCCGTGCTCCGCAACAAGAGAAGCCACTGCAAGGAGCAGCCCGCTCACCTCAAAGAAGACTAGCCCCGTTTGCTGCAACTAGAGAAAGCCTGTGCGCCGCAATGAAGACCCAATGCAGCCAAAAATAAATAAATTTATTTAAAAAAATAGAAAGATGCTTATTACTCAAAGGTACTTTCTAAGGAGAGTCGGGCAAGGGTAAGCTACTTCAGGTGCCTTGTGTAAAGAATGGCTTGGCTATTTAATGTGTGTATAAGTGGAGGCTGCAGGTTTTCAAGTTTTGACCCTCCCACCTGCTGACACAAAAAGAAAAGGAGCAGGTGTCACCCTTCCTAACTTAGTTATGCACTGTAGGCCAGACAGGTGAGCAGATACCCGAAGCCCTTAAGAGTCAGATATCAAAAATGAGGTCAGTTCTTTCACTCCTTAAGTTTACAGACTGAATGCTGCCACATCTCATTGAAATAAATTTGAATATTAATTGAAAAGCCATGTGACACAAGCAACATAATTAAGATGATGAAGCTTCGAAACAACATTGGAATCCTGTCATCCCCGGGTATTTTGAGGGATCCAGGAAAGTGTGTCAGTATGGTTCTGGAATTCTGTTCAAATATTTCAATAACGTTGTTGTTGTTTATTTTAATTTGCTGTCTCATTTGTGTTACTGGTGGCACTTTGCCAGTGTATTCCACCCACATGCAGCAAGCAGCCCTCCTAGGGGAACAGAACTCTCCCTCCCTGGCTCATAAATAGTGCAAAGCCAAGTGGTCATCAGCTACCACGTCCACTAGAGAGTTGTTCTTCATGGAAAACACCTGAGGCATTAGCTGACTACTACATGTATTTTGAAAGTTTTTGACATTTCTTGATTGGCATTAATGATATGTTTGTTGAATGACATTATGTGTGCCCAGGTCAGTGCCAGGGGCTCCAACGACGATGAGTCTGTGATTGTAAACTGTAGGAAAAGAGCACATTTGTGTTGGATGGGCCAGAGGGGTTTGAAGGAGGGTGCCCCAAATGAAATACTGACATGTAGGTTACCCAGTCTGTGGATGATGTTAGGAGGAAGAACTGGGAGTGGGATATACATGTGGTGGCCAGGATCTACTATGACAATAAACCAAAGACCTGTAGGAGTGACCAGAAATGTCACTGACAGAATGTCTAGTATAGAAAGGCTCTACTCATAAGATAACAGTAAGCCTGATGACCAGAACAAAGTAACTGGCCCCAAAGGCTGTGGATTAAATCTGAATAATGCCCTGAACAGCAGGAAGACCTATGTATAGAAGAAAGCAAGCTTTAAGTAAGCCATTAGAACATCCTATGAGGGTTGTAGACTGGGGTCCTGAGACTGCCAGTGAACGCCTTTTTCAACAGCCTGGTTTTTCAGAATTGAGTGGATATCAATAATTTCTACTGTGTGTCAGTGAGTGATTGCATTTTGGTTTCAGAAGGGTTATGTGTGATAGGATAAGTAATTTTTGTATATAAGTATCTACCAAGTTTAGAGCATAGCAAGTAGCCAGTAGAGGGGGTGAAGGGCCCTACAAAGTCTGTTTGCCATCAGCTGTATGGACCCCTTCCTTGGTCAGGAAACTATGTCTATTGAGTTTATTACCAATGGTGTGTTTGTTCACATCAGATGCCTTGGTCAGTCACTAAGGCAGCCATGGCAGAGAAGGGATGTCCCATGAATATTGCCTAACATTGAGGTTAGAGGCCTCTAAGTGGTTACGGATTGCGGGGACTCACAGGACCAAGGTTAATACCATCAGATCCCAGGTGAGAGTGTGCCCAGAAGTCAATTTATCGCTCTGAACACAGCCTCTGCAGACTGAGGTTTAATATATGCACAGAGTAAGGACTGTCATTGATTTGGACTTGGATATTGTGAGGCATTACTCTCAGACTTCTTAATGCCAAAGGGGGTAACTTTGGATAAGGAGCTGTGATTGGTGCTTGAGGCACCTAGATCATTGGCAGTGGCCAAAGGATCTGTAACAATGTACAGATGAGTTCCATTCTTGGCTGGGGAATTCTCTATTGCTAGCACGATTGCCTGGAATTTGACTAATCCATCTAATGCTTGGGTCCAATCTCTCATCTCAGATGGCCTCTTTGATTTAGGGACAGAACACAGCATCTCTGCAGTGGACCCCATCAGGTGTGGTGGCAGCACACTGTATATAAAGTATGTGGACTCCCTGGTCTCTCCTGGGATCCCAAGTGACTCCTCAGTGGCCATGTGTCCAGAAAGAAGTGACCTACTCTAGAACAAAAGACATTAACTGGGGGGGAACACAGTTCCTTCAGCAAGTGGGATGAGACAGAGGGGCCAATTTTTGCTTTATGCTGCAAGTACCAATGTCTTTTTAAAGAGGAAGACTCTGGTTTGCAAAACTGAGGGGTCCTACATTCATGACCCAAGGCAAAATGGGAAATTGGCTGTGGAGGCTCAACTCTGGCCATGGGAGGGCCTCCATTTACAGAACAACTCTGTCAGCTGCCAGCAGAGCTGTTCTAATTGTGTGCAGTTAACAGCTGAGAATAGTTTCTGGTACAAGAATGCCTTGGATAACTTGTGTCCACCATGGGTGGTTTAGAGACACCTGGATGCATAAACAGAGGCTGCTAAAGCCTTTATGGTAAATGGGTGTGGGGAGGGAGACAATAATGGAGTAACTGTTACGTAGACAAATTCCAGAGTGTATGATTCCCCATTCAAACTCAGTAAAAACTGAAGTACTGTGTGAACAAGCAAGCAAACATTTTACAAATATGAGACAGCCAGGATTACTGTGGCCGATGGAATGTGCCCATAACATAGGTTCTGCCAACTGTTTCTATTACCCTCTCAACTCACAGTCACTGGTGTTGCCTCAGGAAATTTTCCAGAGTGGGATATACATGGATTTCTAAAGATGTTTCCACATAAGCAGGCACAGAGTAGGCTTGAGAGCTGGAAATAGTCTACAGATGGTGATGGGAGGAAATGATGTGATTTATACAAACGAGGATGTCTCCAGGTAGATCCCACTTGGGATACACCATTAGGTTTCAGAACCACAGTATTCCTGATATGAGGAAGGAGCTTATTCTCACATGGAAACAATGGGTCAAGGCAGACACTACCCAGTGCAGCAGAGAAACAAACCCCCATGTTGACCTCTTTGGCTGCACCCTTCTGAATGTCATGGTGAATCAGGAAAACATACTCACTGACACTATTAATGGCATAAGGTGTTTCCTATACAAATTAGACATTATAAAGATATAAGCTACAGAAGGTGGTAATCAGACAATACTCCCAATGATGAAACATGAATTACTTTCCAAGTGGACATGAGGCCTTACAGAAAAATTCAAACTCTGATGGATTTTGATGTGGAACTAGTCAAGACATCAGGGGAAAACTAGACGTCTAATAAAATGGAAATCAAATATTTGTTGGTGGTGTTGGAGATACTCTTAACTACAGGGACACAGAATCTGGGAAATAAGCTGCAAGACATTGTCCTCAAACCTCCTATTCATCTGTCTCTTTCCCAGTGTGGTGGCTCCAAAATCTGAATAATACCCTCTTTGCATCTGCCTTTCAATCCAACTCAGGTAATGCAACTGAGGACTTCTAACACAGAGTCACAAAGGAAATGAATTCTGGTAAATCTAGCTCCTAACATTACTCACAGGCAATGTTAGCTCCAACTCTATAGATTTTTTGTCCTATCACAAGTCTCTCTTCTTTTTTTTAAATTTAATTTTAGTTTTATTTGTTTATTTTTGGCTTGGTTGGGTCTTCGTTGCTGCGCACAGGCTTTCTCTAGTTGCAGCAAGCAGGGGCTACTCTTCGTTGTGGTGCGCGGGCTTCTCATTGTGGTGGCTTCTCTTGTTGCAGAGCATGGGCTCTAGGTGTGCGGGCTTCAGTAGTTGCAGCACATGGGCCCAGTAGTTGTGACTCACGGGCTCTAGCACGCAGGCTTAGTAGCACACAGGCTTAGTTGCTACACAGCATATGGGATCTTCCCGGACCAGGGATTGAACCCATGTCCCCTGCATTGGCAGGCGGATTCTCAACCACTGTGCCACTAGGGAAGCCCCCTCCCCTTATTTTCAGTATTTATTTATTCATTTGGCTGTGCTGGGTCTTAGTTGCAGCACACGGGACCTAGTTCCCTGACCAGGGATTGAACCTGGGCCCTCTTCATTGGGAGCACAGAGTCTTAACCACTGGACCACCAGGGAAGTCCCATAAGTCTCTCTTCTTAATTCAAATTCTATTCACCAACTACCAGTCAGAAGGAAAGACGAAAAGCAAAGAGGAAAATCATAATTTACGTAAAAGTATACTCTTTGACAACCTTTCCATACATAAAAATTTATTCCAAGCCTTTAATAGAATGGGAAACTGAAAAAGGCTCCTATACCCACCACCCCCCAAAAAGGATCTTTCTCAGTAAAAAAGGTGCAATATATATAATAGATTAGGGGTATACAGGAACTGCGACCCAAGGCCAGTAGAAAAATCCCAACAAATACCAAACTGCCATTTTCAATGACCCTTTAACAGAGAATGAACAGAATATTATAAAAATTTAAGCCTACCTGCATATTAGAAATACATTTTAATTCATCCATGGATCCAACAGACTTCAAAACAGAAAGAGAAAAAAACCATCTGATTAAACTCAAAATCACTACCTTTGAACCTTATGTACTACTGTTGAAAGACAACTTACAGAACTCACATTAATATTTATTTTTGAAATTCGTAGAGATCCTATGTCCAAGGATACACTTTAAGAAAGATCCTTGCTAAACACAGCATATTTAAAAACTTTTAAAACAACTCTTTCATACTGAAGGTTTTCTGGAACATTAGGCATGGATTACTTTCCATCAAGTTATCTCATGTTACATTTATACCTCTTCATAGGAGTTTTCACGTCTAAGGATGTGGGCCAACTGAAGTGTTTCCCAAGCTGTTTACAAACAAGAGGTTTTATCTAGTGAACCTTTTCATGCCTTCGTAAATTACTGTGATAAAGGAAGGCTTTCCCACATTCTTCACATTTATATGGTTTCTCTCCAGTGTGCAGCCTCATGTGCCGTCGAATGCTTGACAGAGAAATGTAGGCTTTCCCACATTCCTGACATTGATAGGGTTTCTCTCCAGTGTGAGTTCTTTCATGCACTTGAACATAGGTGGAACTGAACGTTTTCCCACATATTTTACATTCATAGGGGTTTTCTCCAATGTGGGTTCTTGCATGATTTTGAAGAGAACTGTGAGTACTAAATGCTTTAGAACATGTTTTACACACATACCGTTTCTCTCTAGTGTGAGTCTTTTCATGTCTTTGAGAAGAACTGGTAACAAACAATGCTTTCCCATATTCCTTACATTCATAGGGTTTTTCTCCAGTGTGATTTCTTTCATGATTTTGTAAACCTTTTTGAGAACTAAAACTTAAACCACATTGTTTACATTGATAGGGTTTCTCTCCAGTGTGACTCCATTCATGGATTTTAAGAGAACTGGGATTAATGAACACTTTCTCACATTCTTTACATTTATAAGGTCCATCTCTAGTGTGTGTTATCATGTGATATTGGAAGGTTTTGTACCATGTATAGGTTTTCCCACATATTTTACACTCATAGGGTTTTTCTCCAGTATGGGTTCTTTCATGCATTTGGAAACCTTTTTGAGAACTAAAACTTTTACCACATTGTTTACATTGATAGGGTTTCTCCCCAGTGTGACTCTTCTCATGTATTTTTAGAGAACTAGGATTAAGGAATACTTTCTCACACTCTTCACATTTATAAGGTCCATCTCTAGGATGTGTTATCATGTGATATTGGAAGGTTTTGTGCCAGGTGTAGGCTTTCCCACATTCCTTACACTCATAGGGCTTTTCACCAGTGTGGGTTCTTGCATGATTTCGAAGAGAAGTGGCACTACTCAATGCTTTAGAACATGTTTTACACACATACGGTTTCTCTCCAGTGTGATGCCATTTGTGTATTTGGAAGGAACTGAAATAACTGAAGGCTTTACCACACTGCTTACATTCATAGGGTTTCTCTCCTCCGTGACTCCTTTCATGTGCTCGAAAGGTTTGTTTACATCGAAAGGCTTTTCCACACTGTTTACACTGGTAAGGTTTCTCTCCAGTGTGACTCCTTTCATGGGTTCGAAGAGAACTGTGGTATCTGTAGGCTTTCTCACAGTGTTTACATTGATACGGTTTCTCTCCTGTGTGAATTCTTTCATGTGTTTGAATGCTTTCATGACAACTAAAGGCTTTTCCACACTGTTTACATTCATAGGGTTTCTCTCCAGTGTGAGTTCTTCCATGTACTCGTAAGGAACAGTAATAACTGAAGGCTTTGCCACATTGTTTACATTGATAGGGTTTCTCCCCAGTGTGACTCCTTTCATGTATTTTAAGAGAACTGGGATTAACAAATACCTTCTCACATTCTTTACATTTATAAGGTCCATCTCCACTGTGTGTTATCATGTGTTTTTGAAAGGTTATGAGCCATGTGAAGGCTTTCCCACATGCCTTACACTTATAGGGTTTTTCTCCAGTATGAGTTCTTTCATGTTTTCGAAGACAACTGAGAGTACTCAATGCTTTAGAACATATTTTACATTCATACAGTTTCTCTCCAGTGTGACTTCTTTTGTGCATTAGGAAGGAAGTGAAATGATTAAAGGCTTTACCACAGTGCTTACATTTATATAGCTTGTCACCGTATTTTTGAAACTTTCCCGATTCACGTTCAATGTGACATTTCATGTGTCTAGTAAGGGATGAACGATCCATGAAGACTTTTCCACATGCACTGCACTCACATGGTTTTAGTCCAGTAGTTTTCTTCTTCAGACTGAGAGAATAAGGCTGAAGTGTTCTCCACAGGAACTATTGTCTTTACGTTCAAAGAGTCTCTCTACCATAGGACTTCTGGGAAAAATGAAAAGCACATTTCTAATGATTTCTTTATTGATCTTATATTTCTTGTATTTATTATGATTTATAGGAATAGTATAGGTTTTCCACCTTGTGTGAATTGTTAGAAATTGAATATACTGAATGTACTGCAATGGGACTTCACCCTTCCTACTATTAAAAGTGATATTCAAATATAGGGTTTATTTATAATATTTGCAAGTGATCTATTTTGCAAACACCTAACATTTATGTCACATTTAAGAAAATGTTTTTGGTAGAAATTTTCTAAGAAGAACTAAATTTGAAGAAGGGGCTATTTGTTTTGTTTGCTTGTTTTAAAAATTTCATAATTTACCAGGATTCTCACTTGAGACAATGCTTTGTATTGCGAGTGTGACTTACCTTAGGTTTCCCCCCTGGTTTTTGTACTGATCTCCAATGTCATGATATTCCCATGTTTTTCCAAAAAGGCAGACCCAGAAAAATTATTCCAAAATATTAGAAATTAATAAGAATTATTTGATTCTATATCCATTGTTTAGGGTGACCAAGCCCAGCTGATATCCCAATATCCTCCCTTCCCCAATTCCACATCTTAGAACAATGTCAAGTAGCACAAAGCATTTGTTCTCTAACTGACTAGGTGAAAGAACGTCACCATCCTTACCTACTGAGGCCAGGTTCCAGAAGATTTCCTGCATCACATCTCTGTAGAGTTTCTTTTGTGAAGGATCCAGCAAAGCCCACTCCTCCAGGGTGAAGTTCACAACCACATCCTCAATAGCCAATGAGTCCTAAAACACCCAAAATATGTGTACAGTAAGATGCATGAGACTGACAGCACTAGGCATCTATATTCCATTTATAGTAAGGTTACTTATGAACCTGTTGTTTCCAAAGAGTTATTCTATGACTTGATCATAGGAAAAACTTATTCTCTCCATGCTTCCTCATAAATTTAATGGCATCATGAACATACGGAAATTATTTACACATTATTTCTGTGATCACATGATAACTTATACCTCATTAATGGTAGAGCCCAGAGATTGCTGGGAAACAACAGAAATGCTATACAAGTGAAACAAATATCATTTTAAAGACATTGATTTCGTGTGACAAAATTCTTTCATCTTCTCCCTTATTTTTTTTTTACATCTTTATTAGAGTATAATTGCTTTACAATGGTGTGTTAGTTTCTGCTTTATAACAAAGTGAATCAGTTATATATATATATATGTTCCCATATCTCTTCCCTCTTGTGTTTCCTTCCCTCCCACCCTCCTTATCCCACCCCTCCAGGCAGTCACAAAGCACCGAGCTGATCTCCCTGTGCTATGCGGCTGCTTCCCACTAGCTATCTACCTTACATTTAGTAGTGTATATATGTCCATGCCTCTCTCTTGCTTTGTCACAGCTTACCCTTCCCCCTCCCCATATCCTCAAGTCCTTTCTCTAGTAGGTCTGTGTCTTTATTCCTGTCTTACCCCTAGGTTCTTCATGACATATTTTTTCCTTAAATTCCATATATATGTGTTAGCATACGGTATTTGTCTTTCTCTTTCTGACTTACTTCACTCTGTATGACAGACTCTAGGTCTATCCACATCATTACAAATAGCTCAATTTCGTTTCTTTTTATGGCTGAGTAATATTCCATTGTATATATATGCCACATCTTCTTTATCCATTCATCTGATGATGGACACTTAGGTTGTTTCCATCTCCAGGCTATTGTAAATAGAGCTGCAATGAGCATTTTGGTACATGACTCTTTTTGAATTATGGTTTTCTCAGGGTATATGCCCAGTAGTGGGATTGCTGGGTCATATGGTAGCTCTATTTGTAGTTTTTTAAGGAACCTCCATACTGCTCTCCATAGTGGCTGTACCAATTCACATTCTCACCAGCAGTGCAAGAGGGTTCCCTTTTCTCCACACCCTCTCCAGCATTTATTGTTTCTAGATTTTTTGATGATGGCCATTCTGACTGGTGTGAGATGATATCTCATTGTAGTTTTGAGTTTCATTTCTCTAATGAATAATGATGTTGAGCATTCTTTCATGTGTTTGTTGGCAGTCTGTATATCTTCTTTGGAGAAATGTCTATATAGGTCTTCTGCCCATTTTTGGATTGGGTTGTTTCTTTTTTTGTTATTGAGCTGCATGAGCTGCTTATAAATTTTGGAGATTAATCCTTTGTCAGTTGCTTCATTTGCAAATATTTTCTCCCATTCTGAGGGTTTTCTTTTGTTCTTGTTTATGGTTTCCTTTGCTGTACAAAAGCTTTGAAGTTTCATTAGGTCCCATTTGTTTATTTTTGTTTTTATTTCCATTTCTCTAGGAGGTGGGTCAAAAAGGATCTTGCTGTGATTTATGTCATAGAGTGTTCTGCCTATGTTTTCCTCTAAGAGTTTGATAGTTTGTGGCCTTAAATTTAGGTCTTTAATCCATGTTGAGCTTATTTTTGTGTATGGTGTTAGGGAGTGATCTAATCTCATACTCATCTTCTCCCTTATTATCCACCATTTATAGCACTCCATGAGGTGGAGGGTCAAATCTGCATGAGTTTTCAATGAATGAGTCTCCTGAGGAGAACTGGAAGCTTTTCCTCCTAGTCCTATCACCAAACATGAGAGTCCAGGGGGCCTGTAGAAATCAAACTTTTACCAAAGCCCAGCTGGCCCCACTGTTCCAAAGTCTTCCAGCCCTTTAGAAGTAATTAGATGCACCTGACTGAATGTAAATCTTCTTGTGGGGAAGCACTGCTTTTAAGTTGTGTAATAATGATCACAGACTGTGTTCTTCCCTTCTCTCTATGTATAATTTCATGCAGCTAGAAAGTTATTCTAAACTTAGAGCTCAGACCTGAGGAAAAAGGAATAACAACTTAGACCACAAAATCCCTCCACTCATGTGCCTCAGGGATTGTTCCAGCCAAACTGTAGAATACATACGGAGATAATAGCCAGAATAGCTCCTTCTGATCAAACCCTGTTCCCTTGAGGAAAAGGTTAAGAGCTACAGATTGCGAGTGAGTTCACTTAAGTTCCTATGGGTTGATGGTGAATTTGTCCATGATTATAAAATATGTAAAGGTTTCATCGGTGGTTTCCTCCAAAACAACATAAGGTCTCCATTCTGCAGTTGCAGGACCTAATGTTTCCTGAGCAGCCACGCTAGCTGCTGCCTGGCCAACTTACGTTCTGGAATTTATGAACCTAAAAGTTGTGATTTTCAATCTTACTAGAAGAGAATGAAAACATTTGAAAGTCTTCCTAGAGCCATGAGACAAATGCCTTCAAAAGACAAACTGGTGTCTCTGGAACTGGGAAAGAGAAAATAAAGACGTTTTAAAATATGCCACAAATATTCTGTTCTTAAGCGCTGTACTGAAAAAAAATGTTTCACCAGAGTGTAATGCAAAGACAAAAGGAACAAAACAGATAGAACACACTATCCATAAATCCTAGCATAACTTTTTCTAACAGAAGATTAAAAACACATATAATGAAAATAACTGAAGGAAAAGAGAGAAAGAAACAGAAGATGTAAGTAACAATCACTGAGATTTTTCTAAAATTAATGATAGACAACAACTGTAGATCCATGAATCTCAGTGAACACTAAACATGAAAACACCTAAAAAGAAGACTAAAGTATATCATACTCTAACTAGAGAAAAATCAAATGCAAAAAGAACATATTTTAAGAAGCCAGAGGGGGAAACAGACCTCAGGTATAGAGAAATTAGAATTAAACTGGACACCTTTTCAGAAAACAAACAAGCAAGAACAGAGTGGATTGAAATGCTTAAAGTTCTGAAATTAAAACCACTCTAAGAATACTACATCAAGGATAATTATCCTTAAAAAACAAGGAAGAACTGAGGACTTTCTGAGACAAAAATTGAGGGAATTTGTCATTACTACATCTACTTTGAAACAAGTGTTCAAAATTCATAAGAAAGAATACAAATGATGAAGGTGGATTAGGAGGGGAATAAATAAACATCGTTAATATTATCATATATAACAGATAAGACTTTGTGTAAAATATTAACAACAATGACACTGGTAATGAAAGCCTTGTGGATAAGTAAGGTAAGACAGGAGGGAATTGAGAATAGTGTGGTATGAGATACCTGTACAACCAATGAAGAGATAGTATTACTTGACAGAAGATGTAGGCTAATTCTAAATATATACTGAAAACTCAAGGGCAACCACCAAAAATATTTTTTTTAAATGTGTAACTGATAGGCTAAGAGAGGATTAAAATGAACAATCAGGTAAAATGCTCAGTTAAAGCCAGAGAAGGTAGAAAAAAGGGGGAAGGCAAATGAAAGAAAGAACAAAGGCAACAAATAGAAACAGGAGAATGTACGGTAGATATTAATCCAACTGTATTAATCACCATTTCAATCATCAATGGTCTCAATACAAGTGAAAGACAAATACAGTAATATCAGATTTTAAAAACTGTAATTATATGTTGTCTGCAAAAAACCCATTTTAAATATGGAGACACAGGTAGATGAAAGGTAAAGGGACGGAGAAAAATGCACTATGCCAAAACTAATTTAAAAAAAAGGCTGGCATTGGTATATGAATTTCAGATAATGGAGATTTCAGCCCAAGGAAAACTCAGCGATAAAAAGGGGCTTTACATAGGGACAAAAAGGTCCATTCTCCAAGAAGGTATAACAATCCTTCATGTGTACATACATAGCAACAAAAGGGCAAAGTACTTAAGGAAAGACGTGAAGAATGCAGGGAAGAATACATGAATCCATTATTATAATTGTACATGAACACCCCCTTATCACAAGCTATAAATTTCAGCAGGCAGAAAATCAGGAAGGACAGAGTTGAACTGAAAAAGCACCATGAAACAACTCAACTTAACTGTAACCTATGGAATGCTTTATGCAACAAGGGCAGAATACACATTCTTCTCAACTTTACATGGAACATTCACTAAGACAGAACACATTCGGGGATATGTAACATACCTTAACAAATCTGAAAGAAGAAAAATCATACAAACTATGCTCTTAGACCTCAAAGGCAATTAATCTAGATATCAATAACAGCAAGAGTTGGAGAACCTCTCAATGCCTGGAGATTCAACAACACCCTTAGAAATAATACAGAAGATCAAAGAAGTCTCAAGAAATATAAAATTTATTTTGAACTAAATGAAATGAAAACATAATGTGTCAAAGGATGTGGGATGCAGCAGAAGAAGTGCCTAGAGGGAAATTTATGCCATAAAACAAATACACTGGAAAAACACCAAAATGTGTAAACAATAACGTAAAAGCATGTACCTTAGGAAACGATAAAAAGAAGAGCATATGAAACACAAAGTAAACAGAATAAAAGAAATAATAAAAATTAGAAAAAAGGTAACTGTGGGATATCGATGGAGAAAAAAAATTTTTAACTCTTGTTCTTTTTTTAAAAAAAATATTTATTTATTTATTTGGCTGCACCCAGTCTTAGTTGCGGTTCATGGGGTCTTCATTGCAGCATACAGACTCTTAGCTGCAGCATGCATGTGGGATCTAGTTCCCTGACCAGGGATGGAACCCAGGCCTCGTGCATTGGGAGCGAGAAGCCTTAACCACTGGACCACCAGGGAAGTCCCTAACTCTAGTTCTTTACCAAGATTAATGACATTAATAAATATCTAGTCAAGATAACTAAGAAAATAGGGAAGAGAAAAAGTACAAATATCAGAAAGGGACAGAGGGTGAAATGAAAATGAAAAAGAATTTGATAAAATCCAACATCCATTTATGAAAACAAACTGCTAACAGAGGGAACTTTCACCTCCTGAGAATGAACATCTTCATGAATCCTGTAGCTAAATCTATAACATTTGTTTGTATAACATGATTATCCCTGTGAAACATCTGAAAGAATAAACAATGAAAGAGATAGCTCCTGGAATCAATAAGAGACTGAGATTGAGGGTTAATCAGTTGCTTTCCTATAGACCCACACAAATGCATTCAACTGAACTTGGAGAAAGATGGCAAGGAAATTCAAATGAAAAGGGAATCTTTTAAACAAATAGCACTGGAAATAACGGATATCCACGTAAAACACATGCACACACACAGACATACAACAATGAATGTAGACACAGGCCTTACACATTTCACAAAAAATAACTCAAAACACATCATAGATCTCAATGTGAAATGCAAAAGTAATAAACTCCTAGAAAATAATACAGAAGGAAATGTAGGTGACTCTGGGCTTAGTGATGAATTTTGAAATATAACACCAAATGCAAGGTCTGTAAAAGAAAAAGGTATAATTTCACTTCACTGAAATGAAAACGTTCCTGCTCTGAGAAAGAAAAGTGTTAAGAAAATGAAAAGACAAGTCAGAGAGTAGGAGAAAATCTTTGCAAAACATTTATCTGATAAATGACTGGTATCCAACAGATGCAAAGAACTCTTAAAGCTCAACAGTAAGAAGAAAAACAACCTAATTAAAAATGGGCAAAAGATCTGAACAAACAGCTCCCCAAAGAAGATACACCAAAAAGAAATATGCTACATGAAAACATACTCCACATCAAATGTCAATGGGAAATTGAGTAAACAACAACGAGGTATCACGACACACTTATAAATGGTTATAATTCAAAATACTCAGAACGGCAAATATTGGTGAAGATGGGAAGATAATCCTCAGTCATTGCTGAGGTGGAAGGAAATTGGTACCCTAACAATGAAAGACAGGAGCTTTCTTTCAAAAAATATACTCTTATTATGTATAGTAAGATTCAGCAATTACACTCCTTGCTATTTGTCCAAATGAATTGAAATCTTATGTTCACAGAAAACCTGTATACAAAAATCTGTAGAGGTTTTATTCATAATTGGCAAGAGTTAGAGTTAAGCAAGATATACTTCAAGAGTCTAATAAATAAATGATCAGTGCAATGAAATACTCTTTGGTGATAAAAAGAAATGAGGTATCAAGCTTTGAAAATACACGGAGGAAGCTTAAAAGTATATTGCTAAGTGAAAGAAGCCAATCTAACAAGGTTATATACTGTACGGTGCCAAGTATACGAGGTTCTGGAAAAAACAAAAGCATGAGACCATAAAAATATCTTTGGCTGTGAAGATTTTTGGCTTTTGTTTTAAAGGAATTGAGGATTAGAGAAAGAGATGAATCAACAGGCTGAGCACAGAGTATTTTTATGTAAGTAAAATTACACTACATATGCATAAATGATGGACACATATTGTGTATTTGTCAAATCCATACATTACATAACACAATACAAAAGGTCCACACTAATACAACCTGTGCACTTTTAATGCATCAGTATTGGTTCAGCAATTCTAACAAATGTAGCAGTCCTACAAGATTTAAAAAACAGTGAATACTGTACGGATGGAGAAGGGTTATGTGAGAACTCTCTATAATTTCTGTTCAATTCTTCTCTAAACCTAAAACCGATCTAAAAACGCTGAAGTCTACACCAAAAGAAGAAGAAGACGATGACAGATCTGTACAGCTCACCCCTGAGGACTTTCTGATTTTTCCTTAGGTGTGGTGAACCATGGGTGTGCTTATCTACCAAGGCTGTCCCAATTGAGGGATGAAGGGCAGCAACTCTCCACCGAGTTCCAATACACCCTGACAATACCTCAGGGTGTACTGTCATCCTTAGTCTACGCACTTCCCCAGACCTGTGCATTCAGTTAATCCCAAGCAACTACCCAGGGAAACAAGGTGTTGGAGACAATGGCTCCTCCACCACCACAGCATGTTTCAAAGGACTGTAGAAAGAAATGTCATCTCTCCACCGGGAGGCATAAGCCAGAGGGCCAAGGTTTAGCTCCATTATATAACAAGTAGGTGTGAGTAGTCAGTCTGAGCTGACTGGGATGCTCTTTCCAGTACCAAAGCCATAACAGGCACCTCAGTGGAGCCCTCTATTTTTAAGAGATCCCAGTACGTGGAGACAATTACAGCTTTAATGGCATATTAAGATGGGACCTGGGCAGTGCCTTGCATCAGAAGCCTATGGACAACTTAAGGCCCTCCTCCAGAGAGCCTCCCATCACTGCCAGCGGGGTTAGAGGCCTCCTCATGACACTGATTGCTTTATAGAATTTAAGGAACTCACTTATGTTGGGTTTGAACTAATCTCTTTGCTGTGCCAAACTGAGACAGTGGGTGTTGTCCATCATAACCCAGAGGGTAAGGAGCCTTGTTGTAATAGATGAAGGGGTAACATTCTCTTAAAAGTTATTTAAAAAGTTTTGGTGAGCCTTCTGGAACCTCACCACCTACTAGCTGCTTTTCCCTGTCTCTTTTCTTTCACTTTCTTTGAAGTAATTGCTCTCTAAGTAGTGACTGTCTTTTGGGCTCACCTCATTCACAGGGTATAATCATCCTCCTACTCCCCCAGTCCTTCCCTCAACACTAATGTCTGGGCAAACCCAGCTTCAGTCACACCTTCACTCTAAACACAGATAGGTTCCAGCTCAGACATCAACCCAGGACCACTGGAAGGAGGGACCCATTCTCATATTCCTGCTCCCAAGGTACAAGGGATTAACAGAAACTGCCAACTCGGAGTTCTAAGTGAATACAACCCAGGCTTGGTGGGGTCAACAATGCAATACAGGGCAGCACAGCGCACAGGAGGAGACCCCAGCAAACAGCAGCTCACAGGGCAGGAGCCTCCAGGCTTTCTTACCAGCCCGTCCAGGTAAGAAGCACTAGGGGAAAAGGGAGGGGTGAGGCTTAACTTTCAGTAGTCAAACATCAAATACGCGGATCCCAAGTAATCATTCCAAGAACAAAAACTGTAAGGAAAACAGGCATTCGCACTGGATTGTTTGTGTATAAAGAAACGCTAAAAGGATGATGAAGTAGTAATCAAAACTAGTTATCTGAGGGTGGCTGGAGTTAACAGTGGAAGAGTGTAGGAGGATATGCGGGCAGGGAGTCCTGAGATACTTCCCTCCCTTAGGAGTTTTCTACAAAGGAAACTACTGCAAGATCTGATCCTTTAAACAGTAATGGATATAAACTTGTAATCCATAAAAAATGAAAGCCTCCTTTCAAACTAAAAGGACAAGGGACATTATAGTTGGTCCCTCCACTATAGTAAACAGAATGGTCCCTTAATGACCCTCCCCGTGGTCAACGCACAATCTGGAAGAGACACGGGGCTGCGGGTGCAGAGTTGCCCAGAGAGGCTCCGGGGTCGGGCTGAAGATGCCACCCGCATGGACCGGGTCCCGGCTGCCGGCTCAGCCCCCACGTTGCAAATCGGAGGGGACTGAGGTCCGCGCGGCGCTCCCGGTGGATTCGTGTCCGCAGACTCCGGAGTTGACCGCGAAGAGGCCGGTTCCGGACGCTTCCGACCACTCCCTCCGCCCCGTCTCCGCTCCCCGGGGCAGCACACTCACCATTGCGAGGTTTCCTAGGTCTTCCTGCGTCCTTCCCTCGACTCCAACCACCAGAGCAGGTCAGAGCGGAACAGAAGAGACGGAAGCTCTACCACAGACCCTGAAGGTTAAGCCGCCAGCCCAACGCGGTGGGAAGAACCGACGTCCACGCCGGTGCGCCGCGTCGCCCCGCCCACCCGCCTCACCGGCCTCCTGATTGGACAGGTCCCAGTACCCCACCCCCTCATGCCTGAGTGACAGCCTGGGAGAGGAAGCCTGAGTCAGCGGAACCACTTTCCGCGGTTGGGATGGGACCTGTCCCGGCCTGGCACTTTTGGTTTGTGACATAAATTTTTCCTGCCCCGGGATTGTCTCTGCTGTCTTTCGCAGCTCCTCGTGCACTGGGATTCCTGACTCAATTTTAAGACGGAGCTAGTACAGATAAGAGGATGGCTCAGGCCTGCCCTGCCTGGAACAAGGTTTTATGTCCTCCAGGGCTCAAGGGCTTGGTGTAAGGCTGGCTGTATGGCCATTCATGGAGCTGTGCATCTTGTTAAGAAACGCAGACATTTAAATGTGAACTCATTATCTGTAGTAAAGGGCCGGCTCCATTTTCATCTTTGGTCCTTGACAGCGCTGAACCTTCCACCCATCCCTGCCCCATCCCCACTCATTAAGTACTTAAGGTACCTAATCCCAGCGCACTTGGCTCTGGTAGGAGGTCTGAATCAGTCAGCTGGGTGCCAGGACAAATCTCAGTCAAACCACAGGCTGTGAGGTGTGTGCATTAACTTCTCAGGCGTACATTTTACACTGGAAGGAAATTTATTTTAGATCAGTGTTCCCTGTGTGCCTAGAAAACCTTGAAATGTCAACAGCTATAATATATATATATAAAGCAATTGTATTCCTATTTCCACTGACAGAAGAAAAACTATAAATTGTACTTAAAATTGGAATGCACCTAGAAACTCTTCCTGCCCCCATCTTTATTGAAATATAACTAATAAAATTGCATCTAAAGATTAAAACATAATGATTCTGATACTTACACTGTATTGTATAATAGATATTTGCTAAGAAAGTGGATCTTAAGCATACTCACCATGCAAACAAAAATAAAGGTGACTAACTGAGGTGATGGATGTGTTTAACCTGGAAAGTCTTATATTCCCAAGAGATTGAAATGCAAACTGCTTTACATTGCAAAATACTTCATGCATTGATTTCTTTGAACAGCTTTATGGAGACATAATGCACATACTTTAGAAGGCATCTATTAAGTGTACATTTTAATGGTTTCCGTATATTTGCAGATACACACAATTATCACAATTTTTGAGGATTTTTGTTACTTCAAAAAGAAACTCTTCTGCCCTTTAGCTATCACTGCTAATCTTCTTATCCTCCTATTCCAATCCCCCAGCCTAGAAAACCACTACTCTACTTTCTATTTCCATATTCTGCTCTTTCATATTAAAAGAATTATATATGGCCTTTTGAAGGACTTCATTCACTCAGCATAATTTCTTCAAGAGACAACTATGTGTGAATATTGCCTTCGTTTTATGTCAGAATAATATTCTACTGATTGGATAAAACATGTTGTGTTTATCTATTCACCTGTTAATTGACATTTGGATGTTTCTCCCTTTTGGTCACTATGAATCACATTACTACAAAATTCATATATAAGTTTTGATCAAATATGTGTTTTCATTTTCTTGAGCATGTACCTAGGTGGGATTGATGGGTCATATGATAATTCTAGGTTTAATATTTAAGGATCTCCCAGACCTTTATCCAGAGCAGCTTCGCCATTTTATCTTCATTCCACCCCATATGAGAGTTCAAATTTCTCCATGTATCCTCGATAAAACTTATTGCCTCACTTTTTAATTTTAGCCATCCTAATTGTTGTCAAGTGGAATCTCACTGTGGTTTTGATTTGCATGTCCTTGATGACTAATGATATCCAGAATCTTTTCATATGCCCTTGAACATTTGTGTAGTTTACTTGGAAAAATGTGTATTCAGATCCTTTGTCATATTTAAATTGAATTATTTGATTTTTATAAATTGTTATGTCTAGATATTTTCATTACAAGTTCCTTTTCAGATATAAGATTGGCAAAATTTTCTTCCACTCTGTGGGTTGTGTTTTCACTCTCTTGCCCTAAAAATTTTACTTATATTTGTAGTAATATACACATACCATAAAATGTACATGTTCACCACTTTTAAGTGTATAGTTCAGTACTATGTAATACACTGCCATTGTGAAACCAATCTCCAGACAATTTTCATCTTCCACAAACATGTTGAGATAAACAAATAGACTGCCAGTTATTTCTCCAGCAAAATATGGGTTTATCCAGGACAAGCAAAGAATTGTAATTTGGGATCTGCAACCTTGGCATGCGAGATCCCTGGAGCAAGGAGACGACTCTTTTAAAGAAGGGAAAAGGATGTTGGGAGGGCTATCATAAACAAAGAATGATCTGAGCAACTGAGGGTTCAAAGTACAGTGGCTTTTCATTGGCTGAGTTATGACAGTTTCTCACTGGCCAAGATCTTGAGGCAAGAAGAGAAAGCCCTCCTTCTTTCTGTTGGGCTCAGCTATCCTCATAGGGTGTGATAGCTTCCCTTCTGGTCTCCTATTTAATTTAGGTTTCTGTTTATTAATTTTTTACATCCGTAAGACAACAAGTCCTCATTCTCCCATTGCCCAGCCCCTGGCAAAAACTATTCTACTTTTTGTCTCTAGGAATTCAACAACTCTAGGTACCTCATACCAATGAAACCACACAGTGCCATTTCAACAGTGTTAAATATTCTGATCCAAGAAATTAGGATGTTTTCACATTTATCTTACATTCATTTATTTATGTTGACCATGCTTTGTAGTTTTCTGAGTATTCATTTTGTATTCCTTTTGCTAAATTTATTCCTAATTATTTTATTCCTTTTCATCTTATTAGAAGTGCATGTCTTAGCTTCATTATATCATTCCAAGTGTATAGAAATACACTAAAAATAATTATTATATTTTGATCTTGTATATTATCACTCTGCTGAACTCAATAATGAGCTCTAATACTTTAAAAAAATTCTTTAGTCTTTTCTGAATAGACGATATCTCATCTGGAAATGGAAATAGTTTTTCATCTTCCTAACCAATCTTTAAGCATTTTATTGCCTTTTCTTGTATAATAGTTTTGGCTAAAATCTCTAGTACATTCTCAAATAGAAGTGACAAGACCAGATATCCTTGTTTTGTTCCATATCTTCAGATGAAAGCATCCAATCTTTCATCATTAAAAATATTAGCTTTGGATTTTCCACAGATGTTCATTATGAGGGTAAGAAATTTCTTTCTATTCTGAGTGTTTTAATCATGGTGTATATCATAGGTGTATATCACTACAACCTTCCCTTTTACTACTCCTTATGCTGCATACAACTGTCCTTGTATATTTCTCTCCTGGTTTTTACTTAATACTAAACACCATGGAAAATATTAAATTTCTTCTGCTCTTTAATAAAAATTGAAGTTGTTACTTTTATTTTCTAGGTTTCCAGAAAATGTGCTGGAAGTCTAAGCATATGGAAATGAAACCTGTGAATAGCAAAATGTGCTGTGGGCTTTGTGGATCACCGAAACGAGAGGCGTCCTGCTTAAAGGAAAAAACATTAAAAATTTCCCATATCTCCTTTTATACTCAATTATGATATTACATGAAATGACACAAATCACCAAAACTTATAGGCCTCACTTGAGTCATAAAGGAGATATTAAAAATATTACATAGTATACTAAACAGTAAATTTATATATTATAACTGAGGTACTGCTTGGTACCTCAGGAAATACATCAGTGTTTAGATAAAAAGTAGGAAATGCAAAAGCTGTTCCAAAGGACCAGGAGCTGGCCTGTATTCTTTGTAAGGCCAAGTCTTTTCCTGTTGAAAAGAAAAATGTCACACACCTCCTTCATCAAGGCACTCAGTGGCCATGAAGGACAAAGACATTTATATGGATATTTTGTAACACTATCTCTAAAAATGGTAAAAGATAAAACTCCAAATCATAAAAATGACCAGTACTTTCCTTTTCTTCCTAATGTGACTGACTGGAATGTCTTATGAAAAAACTTTCACTCTAATTCTCATTTTTACCTTCTAGAAAACAACAATTATGATCACCAATGAGAGAAAAGTTTACCTCCTCACACCATTCAATACAGAAAAACATCTTGCTTGGTTAAATAGCAATCATATCCTCTAACAAGAGTCAAAATCCTATAAGAAGTCCATTTCAGCATCCTGTTGCTATTATACTTCACAGCCCTTTGCGGTCTGTGTTCATTCTTATTAAAATTCATTATACTCCCCCCCTTTTTTTTTTTTTTTTTTGGTGGTACGTGAGCCTCTCACTGCTGTGGCCTCTCCCGTTGCAGAGCACAGGTTCCGGACACGCAGGCTCAGCGGCCATGGCTCACGGGCCCAGACGCTCCACGGCATGTGGGATCTTCCCGGACCGGGGCACGAACCCGTGTCCCCTGCATTGGCAGGCGGACTCTCAACCATTGCACCACCAGGGAAGCCCCCTCTACTCCCCTCTTTGACTACAGGTGTGATCCTATGGGTCAGTGGCAGAGGGCACTGAAAAATTTTTACATTTTTGGTATTAAGAGTGAATGAGAAATGAATTTCAAATCAAAAATTTTAACTACAAAAAAGTAAAATTTTTCTGAGAAAAAAATACTTGAACATGATAATACTAATGCAAAAATATAATGATTAAATGAAGAAAAATGCAAATTTATCTGAATATCCATAATTATAATGGGTATTTTAAAATATATTCTGAGAAAAGATAAACCACAGTATTTGTTAGCATACGAAAGCTTAGGAAAGAGTTGATAAAATATCTATCCGAAACAACTACAGAATCATTTCTTTCACCAAAAAATGAACATACTTTTAATCATGTACAATCAAACATAACTGAAAACAAAGAGGGATTATATTCAGCTACAAGTAACAGAAAACACCCATATTTTTCTTGATATGAGGAAGGGGCTTATTCTCATATAGAAGGAGTGGGGTCAAGGCAGCCACTGCACAATGCAGCAAACTCCCATGTCATTGTTCATCGCTGCACCATTGTGAATGTCATGGTGAATCAGGAAAACATACTCACCAGCAATGTTAACAGCATAAGGTGTTTCCTACACAAGTTAGACATGATGAAGCTATAATCTACAGAAGAGGGTAATCAAACAATACTCCAAACCATGAAATTCTGAATTATTTTCCAAGTGGACACAGAAGGCTTCACAGAAAAATTCAAACTATAACAGATTTTGATGTAGAATTGTGAAGACATCAGAGGAAAACTACACTTCTGATAATAGAAATCAAACAGTTGTTGGTGGTTTTGAGGATACTCTTGAATACAAAGGCACAGAATCTGGAAAATAGGATGAAAGGTGGTGTCCTCAAACCTCCTAGGTATCTGTCTCTCTCCCAGCGTGGTGGCTCCAAAATCTGAAGTATGCCTTCTTCTCATCTGCCTTTAAATTGTACACAGGTGATGCTATTGGTTAATTCTAACATTGAACCACAAAGGGGATAGATTGTGGAAAATCTAGATCCTAATATTACTCACAGGCAGGATATCTCCAACTCTAGATTTTTTTATCCTATCACAAGTCTCTCTTCTTCAAAGTCTATTCACCAAATACCAGTCAGAAGGAATGAAGAAGCAAATGGAAAAACATAATTTACGTGAATGTACACCCTTTGACAACCTTGCCATACAGAAAAAATTATTCCAAGTGTTTAACAGTATGGAAAATGGAAAAAGGCTCCTATACTCACCACCACCCAGAAAAGATCTTCCTGTAAGAAAGGTACAGTATATATAACAGATTAAGGATATCCAAGAACTGCCACCCAAGGCCAGTAGGAAAATCTCAACAAATACCAAGCCTAATTGCCTATTAGAACTACACCTTATGGGGTATATGTATACGTATAGCTGATTCACTTTGTTATAAAGCGGAAACTAACACACCATTGTAAAGCAATTATACTCCAATAAAGATGTTAAAAAAAAAAACAAACTACACTTTAATCACCCATAGGTCCAACAGACTTAAAAATGGAAAAAGAAAATATCATTACCTGATTAAAGGAAAAATCACTACCTTGTAACCTTATGAATTATTATTAAAAGATGACTTCCAGAATTACCTCACCTAAATATTCATTTCTGAGGGTAACTTGTACAAATCCAACATCAAGAAAGGCACGTTCATAAAGATCCTTAGTAAACACATATATTCATAAATTTTTATAACAAGTCTTTTATATTGAAAATTTTCTGAAACATTATTCTTGGATTACTTTCCAACAAGTTACCTCATGTTACTGACATTTATATTTGTTTCTCATGGGAGTTTTCACATATAAGTATGTGGGCCCACTGAAGTCTTTCCTAGGCTCTTTAAAAACTATATTTTTTATCTAGTGAACCCTTTCATGCTTTTGCAAAGTAGAGAGATCAGAAAAGGTTTTCCCATATTCTTCATATTTACATGGTTTCTCTGTAGTATGCATGCGTCTCTGAATGCCTAAGACAGAAATGTAGGCTTTCCCACATTCCTACGTTCATAAGGCTTCTCTCCAGGGTGAGTTCTTTCATGCACTTGAACATTAGTGGATGTGAAGTTTTCCCACATATTTTACAGTCATAGGGTTTTTCTAGTATGAGTTCTTTCATGTTTTTGAAGAGAACTGGAAAAACGAAATGCTTTAGAACATATTTTACACACACACGGTTTCTCGCCAGTGTGAGTCCTTTCATGTGTTTGAAGAAAACTGGGAATAATAAATGCTTTCCCACATTCTACACATTTATATGGTTTCTCTCCAGTGTGCAGGCTCATGTGTCTTTGAATGCCTGAGAGAGATATGTAGGCTTTCCCACATTCCTTACATTTATAGGGTCTCTCTCCAGTGTGAATTCTTTCATGCACTTGAACATAGGTGGAACTGAAGGTTTTCCTACATATTTTACATTCATAGGGTTTTTCTCCAGTATGGGTTTTCTCATGTTTTCGAAGATATCTGGGAATACTAAATGCTTTAGAACATGTTTTACACATATATGGTTTCTCTCCAGTGTGAGTCCTTTTGTGTATGTGAAGAGAACTGGGATTATTGAATGCTTTCCCACATTCTTCACATTTATATTTCTCGCCAGTGTGCAGTCTCATGTGCCTTCGAATGCCTGAGGGACAAACGAAGGCTTTCCCACATTCCTGACATTGATAGGGTTTCTGTCCAGTGTGAGCTCTTTCATGCACTTGAACGTAAGTGGAAGCAAAGGATTTCCCACATACTTTACATTCATAGGGTTTTTCTCCAGTATGGGTTCTTTCATGTTCTCGAAGGTATCTGGGAATACTAAATGCTTTACAACATGTTTTACACACATATGGTTTCTCTCCACTGTGACTCCTTTCATGTATTTGAAGAGAACTGGGGTTAATCAATGCTTCCTCACATGCCTTACATTCACAGGGTTTTTCTCCAGTGTGATCTCTTCCATGTTTTTGGAAACCTTTTTGAGAACGTAAACCTTTACCCCATTGCTTACATTCATAGGCCTTCTCTCCAGAGTGAATTCTTTCATGTGTTTGGAAACCTTGATGATTACTGAAACTTTTTCCACATTGCTGGAATTCATACAGTTTCTCTCCTGTGTGAGTTCTTTTGTGCCTCTGTAAGGAACTGTAATATTTGTAAACTTTCCCACATTCCTTACATTTATATGTATTATACAGTCCCTCATCATATTTTTTAAAATCTTGAGGTTTGTGTTCAATGTGACATTTCATGTGCCTATTAAGAGATGAATGATGCATGAAGACTTGTCCACATACACTGCATTCACATGGTTTTAATCCAGGAGTTTTCTTGTTCTGATCAAGAGGTGGAATAAGGCTGAAATTTCCTCCACATGGATTACGGTCTTTACGCTCAGAGAATCTCACTACCGTATGATTTCTGAAAATGTGAGAAGCACATTATTAATGATTTATTAATCATTTTATATGTATTGCATTTATTACAATTGATAGGAATAGTGTGGTTTTCTAATTTGTGTGAATTGTTAGGAATTGAATATACTGAATGCTCCGCAACGGACTGCACCCTTTCTATTGAAAAGTAATATTCAAATACAGGGTTTATTAATATTGCTTGCAAGTGAATTATTTTGCAAATACTGGACATTTATACAACATTTAAGAAAATATTTTTGAAAGAAACTTTCTAAGAATAATTAAATTAGAAGAAAGGGCTATTTGTTTCGTTTGCACATTTTTAAAATTTCGTAATATACCAGGATTCTCACGTGAGTCAAAGCTTTCTATTGTCAGTGTGACTTACCTTGGTTTTCCCCCCTGGTTTTTGTACTGCTCTTCAATGTCATCATCATCCCATTTTGTTCCTAAAATGCAGACCCAGTAAAATGATTCCAAAGATTGGAAATTAAAGAAATATTATTTGACTCTATGTACATTGTTAGCTGTGACCATGCCTGGTTTATATACCAACATCCTCCCTTCTCACATTACACAACTTAGAACATCAATGAGCAAGAAGCATTTGATCTCTACCTGAGTAATTGATGGAAAGTCCCCATCCTTACCTACTGAGGCCAGATTCCTAAAGGTTTCCTGCATCACATCTCTGTAGAGTTTCTTCTGTGTAGGATTCAGTAGAGCCCACTCCTCCAGGGTGAAGTTCACAGCCACATCCTCACAGGTCACTGAGTCCTAAAACATCCCAAGTATGTGTACAGTAGGATGAGTGACAGCACTGGACACCTATATTCCATTTATGGGAAGGTTATGTATGATTCTGTCCTTTACAAACATTGACTCACCCTCTGTCCATACCTTCTTCCTCATTAATTTATCAGTACCATAAAGACATGAAAATTATTTACACATTTTTACTGTGATCACATTACATTTTATTTCTCTCTAATGGCAGGGCTCAGAGAATACTGGGAAATGACAGAAATGCTATACAAATGAAACCAATATTATCATTTTAAGACCATCAATTCCTTATGAGAAAAATTATTTCATTTCCTTCCTTATTACCCACCAATTCCAGCACTCCAAGAGACAAGGGGTCAAATCTGTGTGAGGTTTCAATGCATAAACCACTGTGAATAACTACAAGCTTTTTCTTCTCTTCCCATTACCAGGCATGAGAGTCCAGGAGGCCGCTGGCATGTAACATTTAAAAAGGTCCAGCTAGTTACAGATCCTACAGTCCTCTAGGACATTAAAAGTGACAAGATACAACTGGCTGAATGAAAATATTCTTGGGGAGAAGCACTGCTTTTGCCCTGTGTCATATGTATTACAGATTCAGTACCTCCTTTGTCTCTCTGTCCAATTTAATGGACTAGAAAGTTATTTGGAACAGAATTCAGACATGACAAAGAAGGCATGACAACTTAAACCACAAAATCCCTACACTCCTGCACCTCAGGGCAGCTTCCTGCCAATTCTGGGAACACACAGGCATACACACTGAGATAATAATGTCAGAAGAGCCCATGTGGCACACCATGACAGTCGATCCTCATCCCTGCTGACATTAAAAAACAATTTAAGGAGAGGAGAACAAGATGGAGGAGTGGAGGGACATGGAACTCACCTCCTCCCGCCAGTACATCTACATGTGGAACAAATTTTTTAGAATACCTATTTAAAGCTTGCAGAAGATCTCATATAACCAAAGCTGCAAGAAAGATCCCCACATAACTGGGTAGGATGAAGGGAGAAGAGAGAAGAGGAACTGAGATGAGACCTGTGCCCCTGGGAGGGAGCTGTAAAAAAGGAAAGGTCCCCTAAGCCAGGGAACCTTCTTCACCAGCTGGGAGGTCCACCAGGATAGATAGGGAGCTTCAAAGGCTGAAAAGGAGAGTGTGGCAGCTGGCCTGTAGCCTGGCAGGGTAGAGAGAGATCCGAACTGAAGGTCCTGGTAACGTGCCCACACTTCTCAGCCCAAGACATGTGCCTGCTGGTGTGTGCAATGACTGGGTGCAGAAACGTGGCTTCAACGGACAGACCCAGGGAGAGGACTCAGTTTGCCTGCACAGAGACAGCCCACAGGGCCTGGACTGTGGCCTGGGTCGCAACTGAGGGCATGAGCAGGACGGAGAGTAGGTCTGCCATAGGAGCCCCATTGTCAACACGGGCAGGAGGGGTACAGGTCTGCCACAGCAGCCTCATTGTCAGCATGCTCATAGAAGGGATCTAGCTGCAGTGGGTTCTTTGAACTTTGTGGGCCTGCACAAGCAGAGGCAGGGCTGAAATCTGAGCCCATTGCAGGCAGTCCTACTGCGGGTGCTGGGATGCAGCTCCAGTGGGTTCTTGTTCCAACAGATTTTGGGACCGGGACTGCTTGTGCTTGCCTGAGAGCCACCTGAGCCAACTATCTGCTGGCTCAAGGGGACATGACTCTGTGGGTTTAAACACTGGTGGCCCTGTGGGCACACATACACGCCTAAGGAATCTCTAACCTGATTACCAGAGCCCCCAAGGGAAGGTGGCCATCAAGGGCAGTGCCAGTAGCAGTGATCTTTGTGGGTACGCACACCAGGTGGCAAGTAGCATCACAGAATCACACACCCCACAGACATCTCCTGGGGATGAAGATGAAGCAGCTTCTCTCCCAGTGGGAGGCCTCCAGTGTCACCTACCTCACACCACAGCTTAGAACCGGATCTAGGAGCTTCTATTCCAACAACTAGAGAGCAGACCCTGCCCCCAACAGACCTGTGACAACCACAGAGCAAAGAGGAGCCCCCGCCAAACATCCAGTGCAGTCTCTGGTCACCACAAGGCCAAACACACCAACAAGGGTCAGCAGAACCTGATGAGACACATGGCAAGCATACATACTAAAAACAGCCCTTGCACCATGAATATTGGACTTAAGCAGTCTACACAGTGACACTCCCACAAAACATCAGCACTGCAAGACCACAGTAGATAACTGTTTCTCCTAAACTGACAGAGTCAGAGAAATATAAGAAAAATGAAATAGCAGAGGAACTACTCCCAATTAAAAGAACAAGAGAAATCCCCTTAAAGAACAAACAATGAAACAGACCTCTCCAGTCTACCAAACCCCAAGTTCAAAAAGGAGGTAATAAAAATGCTGAAGGTATTAAGAAAGGCTACCAATAAAAATGTGGATCACTGCAACAAGGAACTAGAAACTATAAAGATGAGCCAATCAACATTAGACAACTCCATTGCCAATATGAATACTGAGTTAAACATAATAAATAGCAAACTTAATAATGCAGAACAATGAACAAGTGACCTGGAAGAAAGAATAATGGAAATCACTCAATCAGAACAGCAGACAGAAAAACAAATGAAAAATATGAAAGTAACATATCAGATGTATGGAACAATATAAAGCATGCCAATTTACGCATAATAGAATCCAAGAAGGAGAAGAAAGAGAAAAGGGGATTGAAAAAGTATTGAATAAATTATGGCTGAAAACATCCGAAACCTAAAGAAGGAAACAGAGATCCAGGTACAGGAAGCACAGAGGGTCCCAAACAAGATGAATCCAAACAGACCTGCTCTAAGATATATCATAATTAAAATGGGAAGAAGTAAAGATAAAGAGAGGATTCTAAAGGCAACAAGAGAAAACCAAAGAGTCAATCACAAGGGAATCCACATAAGGCTATCAGCTGATTTCTCTACAGAAGCTTTGCAGGGCAGAAGGAGGGGCAAGATACACTGAAAGTCCTGAAAGGGAAAAACCTGCAACCTAGGATACTCCACCCAGCAAGATTATCATTTAAACTAGAAGGAGAGATATAGAATTTCTCAGAAAAGCAAAAACTAAAAGAATACAGCAGTACTAAGCCTATCTTACAAGAAATATAGAAAGGTCCCCTCTAAATGGAAAAGCAAGAATCTATATGAATGGGAAAATCAAAATAGTAAAGGTAAATATATAAGAAGACTGAAGATCACTTAAATAAACCAGTACATAGATTAAAAAAGAATCAAAAGAATACTGTGAAAGCAATTATAACTATAAGGAACAGCAAAAGGGTGATAAACATGAAGATGTAAAATAAGACATCAAAATCACAAAATGTGTGGGAGGGGAGTAAGAATGTAGATCTTTTACAATTTGTTTGAGCTTATATGACTACCAGTCTAAAGCAAGTACATAAAGGTTAACAAACTTGAAAATCAGGCTAACCACAAACCAAAAACATACAATAGATTCACAAAACCCAAAATGAAAGAAACTCAAGCATAATACAAAGAAAACCATCAAACTACAAAGGGAAAAACAAAAAGAAGAAAGGAACAAATAAGAAATATAAAATCAACTGGAAAACAAGGTTTTAAATGTCAATAAATACATACTTATCAATAACTACCTCATGTGTCAATGGAATAAATGCTCCGATCAAAAGACAGAGTGGTAAATTGGACAATAAAACAAGAACTTTCAATATGCTGCCTACAAGAGACCCGATTTATGGCAAAAGAAACATAAACATTGAAAGTAAGGGAATGGAAAAAGATATTTCATACAAATGGAAATTACAAGAAAGTAGGGGTAGCAATACTCAGATCAGACAAAATAGACTTTAAAACAAAGGCAATAAAGAAAGACAAAGGACACTAGATAATGATAAAAGGATCAATACAAGAAGAGGATATTGCACTCATTAACATACATGCACCCAATATAGGAGCATCTAAATACATAAAACAAATATGAGCAGACATAAAAGGAGAAATTGATGGGAATACAGTAATAGTAGGAGAGTTTAACACCCCAGCGGCATCAATGGACAGATCTTCCAGACAGAAAATCAGTAAGGCAACAGAGATTCTGAATGACACAATAGTTAGACTTAATAGCTATATATAGGACACTACATCCAAAGAAACCAGAATACACATTCTTTTCAAGCGCACATGGAACATTCTCTAGGATAAACCACATAGTAGAACAAAAAACAAGGCTCAACAAATTTAAGAGGACAGAAATTATTTCAAGCATCTTTTCTGACCACAACAGCATGAAACCAAAAATGAAGCACAGAAAGAAAAACGAGAAAAAAATGATTACATGGAGACATGTAACAACATGTCCCTAAAAAAACCAATGGGTCAACAATGAAATCCAAGAGGAAATTAAAGAATACCTCAAGAAAAATGAAAATGAAAACACAGCCGTACATAATCTATGAGATGCAGCAAAAGCAAGTTCTGTGAGGGAATTTCACAGTGATACAGGGCTTCTTTAAATAAAAACAACAAATCCCAAATAAATAACCTAAACTACCATTACAAAGATTAGAAAAAGAACAAACAAAACTTAAAGTCACAGAAAAAGGAAAATAATAAAGATCAGAGAGGAAGTAAATAGAGATTTTTAAAAAAAATAGAAAAGATCAATAAAACTGAGACCTGGTTTTTTGAAAAGATAAAAAAAAAAAGTCAACAAACCTCTAGCCAAGCTCCCAAAAAGAAAAGAGAGAGGACCCAAAGAAACAAAATGAGAAATGAAAGGGGAAAAACAACAACCAATACCACAGCAATACAAAAAAATCATAAGAGAATACTATAAACAAGTATATGCCCACAAAATGGACAACCTAGAAGAAATGTACAAGTTCCTAGAAATATACAGCCTACCCAAATTGAGTCAAGAAGAAAGAGATAATTTGAACAGACCAAGCACTAGGAGTTAAATGGAAACTGTGCGAATCCCCTGGTGGTCCAGTGGTTAGGGCTCAACACTTTCACTGCTGTGGCCTGGGTTCAACTAAGATCCCACGAGCCATGTGGTGCGGCCAAAAATAAATAAATTAATTTAAGTTTAAAAAATTGAAGTTGCAATATAAAAACAGAAACAAAAAACTCCCTGCAAACAGAAGTCCAGGACCAAAGAGCTTCCCTGGGGAATTCTACCAAACATACAAAGAAGAACTTATACTGATCCTTATCAAACTATTCCAAAAGACTGAAGAGGCGGGTACACTCCCAAAGTCATTCTATGAAGCAACCATCACCCTGATGCCAAAACCAAAGACACTACATAAACAAGAAAATTACTGGCCAATACCTTTGATGAATACAGATGCAAAAATTCTCAACAAAATGTGATCAAATCAAATCCAACTATACACAAAAAGGACCATACAACATGATCAAGTTGGATTCATCCCAGGCTCACAAGGATGGTTCAACACACACAAATCAATCAATGTGATACATGACATCAACAAAAGAAAAGACAAAAACCACATGATCATCTCAACAGGTGAAGACAAAGTATCTGATAAAATTTAACACACATTCATGATAAAAACTCTCACCAAAGTGGCTATAGAAAGGACATATCTCAACATAATAAAAGCCATTTTTGGCAAACCCACAGCCAACATAACACTCAATGGTGAAAAGCTGAAAGCATTCCCAGTAAATTCTGGAATGAGACAAGGATGCCCACTTCCACTACTTCTACTCAACAGAGTATTGGAAGTCCTAGCCACAGGAATCACAGAAGAAAAAGAAATGAAATCCAAATCAGAAGGGAAAAGGTAAAATTGTCATTATATGAAGATGACATGATACTCTATATAAAAACCCTAAAGACTCCACAAAAAAACTACTAGAACTGACAAATGAATTCAGCAAGGCAGCAGAATATGAGATAAACATACAGAAATCTGTTGCATTTCTTTACACCAAAAAAGAAATATAAAAAAGAGAAAGTAAAAAGACAATCCCATTTAAAATCACATCAGGGACTTCCCTGGTGGTGCAGTGGTTAAGAATCCGTCTGCCAACGCAGGGCACACATGTTCAAACTCTGGTCCAGGAAAATCCCACATGCTGCAGAGCAACTAAGCCTGTGTGCCACAGCTACTGAGCCTGCACTCTAGAGCCTGCAAGCCACAACTACTGAGCCCACATGCCACAACTACTAAAGCCCACGTGCATAGAGCCTGGGCTCCACAACAAGAGAAGCCATTGCAATGAGAAGCCCACGCATTGCAACGAAGAGTAGCCCTCACTCGCCACAACTAGAGAAATCCTGCGCAGCAATGAAGACCCAATGCAGCCAAAAATAAATAAATAATAAATAAATAAATTTATTAAAAAAAAATTACATCAGGACTTCCTTGGTGGTGCTGTGGTTAAGAATCTACCTGCCAATGCAGGGGACACGGGTTCGATCCCTGGCCTGGGAAGACCTCACATGCCACAGAGCAACTAAGTCCGTGCACCAGAACTACTAAATCTGCACTCTAGAGCCTACAAGCCACAACTACTGAAGCCCGCTTGCCACAAATACTGAAGCCCGCTTGCCTAGAGCCTGTGCTCCGCAACAAGAGAAGCCACCGCAATGAGAAGTCCATGCACTGCAACGAAGAGTAGCCCCTGCTCACCGCAACTAGAGAAAGCCCGTGCACAGCAACAAAGACCCAATGCAGCTAAAAATTAATTAATTAATTAATTTAAAAAAATAAAATAAAATCACATCAAAAAATGAAATACCTAGCAATATGCCTAACCAAGGAGATGAAAGACTTGTATGCTGAGAACTATAAAATACTGATAAAGGAAACCAAAGATGATTCAAGGAAATGGAAAGATATTCTATGTTCTAGGATTGAAAGAATTATATTGTTAAAATGGCCACACTACCCAAAGCAATCTACAGATTTAATGCAATCCCCATCAAATTACTCATGACATTTTTCAAAGAACTAGAACAAATAATCCTAAAATTTATATGGAACCGTAAAAGACCCAGAATTGTCAAAGCAATTCTGAGGAAAAAGAACAAAGTTGGAGGAATAACCCTCCCAGCCTTCGGACAATACTACAAAGCTACAGTAATTAAAACAGTGTGGTACTGAACAAAAACAGACATAGAGATCAATGCAACAGAATAGAGAGCCCAGAAATAAACCCACACACCTATGATCAATTAATCTTTGACAAAGGAGGCAAGAATAAACAATGGAGAAAAGATATTCTCCTCAGCAAGTGGTGTTGGGAAAACAGGACAGCCGCATGTAAATCAATGAAGTTAGAACATTCCCACATACTATACACAAAAATAAACTCAAAATGGCTTAAAGACTTAAATATAACACCTAATACCGTAAAACCCCTAGAAGAAAATATAGGCAAAACATTCTTTTGCATAAATTGTAGCAGTGTTTTCTCAGGTCAACCTACCGAGGCAATAGAAATAAAAGCAAAAATAAACAAATGGAACCTAATCAAACTTATGAGCTTTTGCACAGCAAAGGAAACCATACACAAAACAAGATGACAACCTATGGACTGGGAGAAAATATTTGCAAAGGATGTGAGTGACAAGGGCTTAATTTCTAAAATATACAAACAGGGCTTCCCTGGTGGCGCAATGGTTAAGAATCTGCCTGACAATGCAGGGGACACAGGTTCGAGCCCTGGTTCAGGAAGATCCCACATGCCATGGAGCAATTAAGTCTGTGGGCCACAACTACTGAGCCTGCGCTCTAGAGCCGGCAAGCCACAATTACTGAGCCCGTGTGCCACAACTACTGAAGCCCGTGCACGTAGAGCCCGTGCTCTGCAACAAAGAGAAGCCACCGCAATAAGCCCGCACTCTGCAATGAAGAGTAGCCCCCGCTCACCGCAACTAGAAAAAAGCCCACGCACAGCAACGAAGACCCAACGCAGCCATAAATTAATTAATTAATTAATTATTTTTTAAAAAGGGACCTAAATAGACATTCCTCCAAAGAAGACATACAGATGACCAATAGGCACATGAAAAGATGCTCAACATCACAAATTATTAGTGAAATGCAAATCAAAACTACATTGAGGTAACACCTCACACCAGTCAGAATGGGCGTCATCAGTCTACAAATAATAAATGCTGGAAAAGATGTGGAGAAAAGGGAACCCTCCTACACTGTTTGTAGGAATGTAAATTGGTACACTATGCAGGTTCCTTAAAAAACTAAAAAGAGTTACCATATGATCCAGCAATCCCACTCCTGGGCTTTTATCAAGAAAAGAGGAAAGCTCTAATTTGAAAAGATACATGCATCCCAATGTTCACAGCGGCACAATTTACAATAGCCAAGACATGGAAACAACCTATGTGTCCATCAACAAATGAACGGATTCCAAAGATGTGGTTTATATATGCAATGTATTATTACTCGGCCATAAAAAAGAAGGAAATAATGCCATTTGCAGCAACATGGATGGACCTAGGGATTATTAGACTAAGTAAATCAGACATTGATAGACAAATATATGATATCTCTTATATGTGGAATCTAAAAAAGAGTACAAATGAACTTATTTACAAAACAGACAGGCTCACAGACATAGAAAACAAACTTATGGTTACCAAAAGGGAAGGGGGGAAAAGGGATAAATGGGGAGTATGGGATTAACACATGCAGTTTACTACATATTAAATAGATAAACAACAAGGATTTGCATATAGTATAAGGAATTTATAAATTGAAAAAAAAAATTTAAGAGCTGCAGATTGTAAGGGAGCTCACTGAAGTCCATGATGTTTTCATGGTGGATATTCCCATGATTATAAAATAAATAAATCTGTTCACAGTGTTTTCCTCCCAAAAAACATAAAATCACCATCCTCTAATCAGAAGGAAGTCCTCTGTGACCAGCCACTGTAGAGGTGTCCTTCCTTCCTCTGCCATTGTCAAGCTCCTCTAGGAAGAAAAGGAACATGCAGTTTAACCCCTAAGCATAAGAATCCCTTAGCTGAAGACAGCACACACTGCCAGTAGGCTATAAAAGGGTATATTCCTCCATAATTGAGGTCTCTGGCGAGTGTAAGGCAGACCTCTCAAGCAGGCGTGAAATAGCTTGAGAGAGCAAGGAAACGTGTGTGGACTTTTTTATTTTGGTTTTGTGGTGGGATACAGTGAGACTTTATACACAAGGGCAGAGCATGTGTGGATTCAATCTTTTCCTAAGCCAAAGGTAGGAGCAAAGCCTTTCTCACTGCCTTGGATACATGTGGGTCACAAGGGGAAGAAGGAGGGATGAGGCTCTAAAGCTGTCCACAGCCAACTGTCAAAAAATTGGAGTCAGGGCTTCCTTGGTGGCACAGTGGTTGAGAATCTGCCTGCTAATGCAGGGGACACGGGTTCGAGCCCTGGTCTGGGAGGATCCCACATGCCGCGGAGCAACTAGGGCCGTGAGCCACAACTACTGAGCCTGCGCGTCTGGAGCCTGTGCTCCAGAGGAGAGGAGAGGCCGCGACAGTGAGAGGCCCGTGCACCGCGATGAAGAGTGGTCCCCACTTGCCACAATTAGAGAAAGCCCTCGCACAGAAACGAAGGCCCAACACAGACAAAAATAAATTAATTAATTAATAAACTCCTACCCCCAACATCTTCTTTAAAAAAAAATTGGAGTCAGAAGCTTCTACTTCCGGCTCTAGCATTTAATAACTTAGAAGCTATCATTCCCAACCTCGCAAGAAAAAAGCAAAATAACTTGAAATAAACTTCTCTTCTTAGTTTCTTCACAGCATTTAGGTCACAGGGCAACCCACGATCTTTAAAATTGGGAAAGAGAAAATAAATACAACATTATAAATATTCCCCAAATATTCTGTTCTTACCATGGCCTGTCAAAAAATTCTATTTCAGCAGAGTTTAATGGAAACACAAAAAAGACAGAACAATATCTATGAACCCTAACATAAACTGTCTTAAATAGACGATTTATAACCATCATGGGATTACGAAAGGAAAAGAACAGAAGAAATTAGTGTAGTAACAATCATTGAAATTTTCCTAAAGTTAATGATACACGACACACTGTAGATCCAGGAAGCTCAGAGGACACTAAACACATAAACAATAAAAATGCACAACCAAGTAGCCCGTATTCAAACTACACAAAAACCAAAGACAACGTGAATATATATGGAAAGAAGCCAGAGGGGAAAACACCTTAGTTATACAGAAACAAAGATTAGAATTAAATCAGACTTCTTTTCAGAAACCACGCAAGAAACAAGAGTGGAGTGAAATATTTAACGTTTTGAAACAAAAAACAACTCTCCTAGAATTTTGTGTCAAGCGAAATTATCTTCCAAGAATAAAGGAGGAATAAAGACTTTCTCAGAAAAAAATTGAGACTTTGTCTTAATAGACCTACTTTGAAAGAAACATTCAGAAACTCATCAGAAAGAATGTAAATGATGAAGATGCAGGATTAGAAAAACAATATATGAAGGTAAAATATCTACTGTAATTCTTATAATTAATATGGCAGATAACCACTTTGTTTCAAATATGAACAAGAATGTATTTGGCAATTATAAACTTATGGATAAGTGAAATAAATGAGAGCCATGTGACAAGGGACCAGAGATGGGGGAAATGGGAATAACTTCATATGAGGTACCTGCATGCCCAATGAAGTGGTATCGTGGCACTTGACAAATGTGGCTTAGTTGTAAATGTATACTGAAAACTCAAGGGCAAGCACTAAAAAAGTGAAAAAATATGTGTAATTGATATACTAACAGAGGATTAAGAAAAACAATCAGGTAAAATGCTCAGTTAAAGCCAGAGACGGCAGAAAAAGTGGGAAGACAAAAAGAAACAAAGTACAAGGGTAACAAATAAAAACAATAAAAGGTGTGGTAGGTATTAATCCAACTGTATTAGCCACCACTTTAATCAAGGTCCCAATACAACTGAAAGACAAATACAGTAATGACAGATTTTTAAAATCACACTTAATCGTATGTTGTCCACAAGAAATCCACTTTAAACCTAAAGACACAGACAGACGAATGTTAAAAGGATGAAGAAAAATGTCCTATGACAAAGCCAGAGAGGGGCAAGGCTGACAGATCAACCAGGAAATCTTCCCAAGAGGACCACCACTGGCAGGATTTCGGATAGGATGTCTGTGCCCAGAAAAGATCCTGAGGGAGAGGCATGAGGATTCAAACAGTAGTTCCACGTAGTTATTCATGGCTGTCCTCTCATGTCAAATATCCACAACGAATATAAATCTATAAAAAGGAGTCATCCATGACTCTGTGGGGAAAAAAATTAAAACAAAAAAAAATTGGGTCTGCTTGAAATGCACCACGAAAGACAAATAGTTGATAATGATGCTGTGAATCGAAGAGGAGAAGCTGGAGTTTTAGAATTCGGGAAGGAATCTGGAAATTGAGGCATTTATTGCCACTCTAGGAAGCGCTAGGCTAGAGGGACAGGGTCGTGGATTTGAGACCCTGCTCCCCAACCATTTGGAAAACTCAGGAGAAAACGGGTCCCGCCCTGGGGAGAAAGGAGGGACCACACAGCTCCTCATACACAGGTACCCCGGGGACCGAGTCAGTATTGTTCCCTGATGATCCTCCTCGTGGTCACTGCACACCCTGGGGAAGACGCGGGCTGCGGGCGCGGAGCTGCCCAGAGAGGCTAGGAGGCGGGGCCGAAGTCGTGGCGCGCAGTGACGGGACAGGACGCCCGGGGTCCCGACTGCAGGCCCCGCCCCCACGCTGCGAGCCGGAGGGAATGAGGTCCCAGTGGCTGTCCAAGTGGACACGGGTTCGCAGACTCCGGAGTTGAACGCAGGGAGGCCCGGGTACCTCCTCGGCCTGTTCCCGCCGGTTCCTACCAATTTCTCCGCTCCGTCTCCACACGCCGGGGAGGCACACTCACCATATCCAGCTTTTCCGGGTCTCCCCGAGTCCCTCCTACGCCTCCCACGACCACTGCAGAAACGACTGGGACCATTAAGGGCGGGGAACGCCAGATATCGTCCCTGGGACATCGGAGTCCGTGGCGACTTTCTTGCGGGTGCTGTGCGTCGCCCCGCCCACCTCCACCAGCGGCCCCCCTGATTGGACAGTTCGAAAGTCCCGCCACTTCGTGCCTGAGTGACTGCAGAGCAGGAGGGCTGGGCTCCGCCCAAACATCTTCTCCTCTAGGTGGTAACCTCACCAGCCAGCTCCATTTGCATTTAAACAGAAAGTTTTCCTGGCCTGAGGCTGCCTATGGTGTTTTCACCCAGCTTTTTGTGAAAGTGTGGGCTCAGATGTGCGCCGGGAATTCCCGATTCAGTCTCAGGTTGGAGAAATACAGAGCAAGAGGATGGCCCAGGCCAGGTCTGCTTGTAACAAATGGGCCATCTGTCCTCTGCAGGTCAAGAGCTTGGCGTAAGGCTGCGGCGAACCACTCATGGAACTATGACCCTTATTTAGAATGTCAACCATAAGGACCACCAATTATAAAGAGGCAAAATGGCAGTCTATTGAGGGATCTTAGAATTGCAATTCAAGGGGTCACAGATTCTGGAGAGACCCAGAATGGCGTCCGACCCGAGGAAAATGGGTAAAAGTTTTTCTAGGAAAAAGGTGGTTGTTCATTCAGGCTTAAAAACTTCTTTACCAAGAATTTGGATTGGAGGGTAAAATTCGTCTATACATACCATTGGGTTACGGAACACATCTCATCCGTTTCTAGGGAAAGGTATGTTTTCTTTAGTCCAGAATAAGTCCAGTTATCATCATCATTATTTGGCAACTCAGCAATTATTCAGCCATTTTATTTAGAGAGCTCAGCAAAATTCCAACGCGGGAAGAAAGATGGGGGTCCTTTGGTCACATCTCACTCGTTCCTGACACAGTTCTTTTCATAAGAAACACACTTAAGTGTGACCTCACTGTCTGTAACAGAGGCTGGTCCATTTTAGTCTTTGATCTTCGCGAGCACTGAGATTTCCCTCATCCCTTTTCCGCCCCCACTCTTTTGGTACTTAAGGTAAAGAATCCCAGAACACTTGGCCCTGGTGAGAAATTTGAAGCCCGCAGTCCTAGGTGGGTGCAAGGACTCTGCTCAGTCTAACCATAGGGTGTGAGATGTGTTCATTAAGTTCTCATGTCTGCATTTACACTGAAAGGAAATTTATTTTACATCAGTTTTTGCTTCAAACCCTAGTGAACTTTGAAATGTAAACGACTATGACATCCCTAAGGCAATTGATTCCTATTATTTCTGTTACAAGAAAAACAATAAATCATCCTGTAAACTTGGGATTCATCTGGAAACTCTTCCCCCACAGCTTTCTTGCGGTATCATTGACTAACAAAATTGTCTATCCTTCTGTTACTACCACATCTTGATTACCTTTGTTTAGTACAAAGTTTTGAAATCAAGAAATGTTAATCCTACAATTTTTTTTTTCTTTTTCAAGAATGGTGTGGCTATTCTGGTTTCCTTACAATTCCCTATAAATTTATGAAAGAGATTGCCAATCAAATTACTGTTCAGATTATGATTATTGAATTTTAGATCATTTTGCAGGGAAGGGCCATTTCAACAATGTTAAGTCTTCTGATCCATGAAACTGGGATGTTTTCCCATTTGTTTATACATTAATTAATTTCTTTCAAACATGTTTGTAGTTTTCGGAGTATTTGTTTTATACTTCCTTTGTTATATTTATTCTGTTTTATTGCCTTTGATTCTATTGTAAATACATTTCTTTTCTGAATTTCATTATCAGAATGTTCATTGCAACTGTATAAAAATGCAGTTGTTTTTATTTTGATCTTGTATCATACAACCTTGTTAAATTCAATTACTAGTTCCTATAGTTTTTTTTAGCAGACCCTAGAGTTTATTATATATAAGATACCTGACTGGAAGTAGAGACAGTTTTACATCTTCCTAACCAATATGCACGCATTTTAATCCTTTTCTTGCCTAATGAGTTCTTGGCTAAAATCTCCAATAAACTGTCAAACAGAAGTGACAAGAGTAGACATCTTTTGTTAGTTATGGCTGGGGATAAGCATTCACTGTTTCACCATTAAATATAATATTAGCTGTGGGTTTTCCATAGATGCTCAATATGAGGTTAGGACATTTCCTTCTATTTTATTTTATTTTTTTATTTTTGGCCGTGTTGGGTCTTCATTGCTGTGCGAGGGCTTTCTCCAGTTGCCGTGAGCAGGGGCTACTCTTCGTTGCAGTGCACCGGCTTCTCATTGCCGTGGCTTCTCTTGTTGTGGAGCGCGGGCTCTAGGCACCCGGGCTTCAGTAGTTATGGTATGTGGGCTCAGTAGTTGTGGCTTGCAGGCTTTAGAGCACAGGCTCAGTAGTTGTGGTGCACGGGCTTAGCTGCTCTGCAGCATGTGGGATCTTCCCGGACCAGGGCTCGAACATGTGTCCCCTGCGTTGGCAGGCAGATTCTTAACCACTGCGCCACCAGGGAAGCCCTCCTATTTTTGTTGAGTGTTTTAATCATGAAGGGGTATTATTTCTTTTGTCAATTATTTCTTTGAATCTATTTAGAAGACCTTGCATCTATTGACCTCACTCATTACATTAATGATTTTGAGATGTTAATCCAAACTTTCATCCCAGGAACAAATCCCACTTGGTCATGATGTATAATTCTTTTTATCTGTGGCTGTATTGAGTTTGTTAGTATTTGTTGGGTGTTTTTCCATCCATATTCACAAAAGAAATAGGTGTGTCTTTTTTTTTTTTTTTTTTTTTTGGTACTTCACGTGTTGGCTTTGGTATTAGAGTAGTTCTGGCCTCACAAAATGAGTGTGAAGTATTGTCTTCATTCTATTATTTACAAGACTTTGTGAAAATCAGTAATAAACCTGTCACCCAGGGGAGAAACCCGACGGTCCCTAACCCACCATGCCTAAATTGTCTCTATAAACAAGTATACCTGTCTTAGGCAAGGAGGCAAGGAAGCCAACCTCCCCACCCTCCCATTCTAATAAAAACCTCCCTCCTGGCAAACTTGCAGAAAACCAGAACTAACTGTATCTACTAGTTGTGTTTACATGACAGCAAAAAGAGGGCTTAACCATAAGAATCCAGGATAATCTGACTGAACTTCAAAAGTGGGACAAAGGTCACTCTACAGCCGATTGCCATCTCATCGTAATAATAAAATCTCCACCCCTCACCCCCCTGCCATATTGGTTCTACCTGCTTCTGACCCAGACCCAGAAGGGCCACCACACAGCAGCAGAAAAGAGAACTGAATTGCATTCCAGGAAACCTCCATCCATTTCCATGAGTCAGGATGACAAAAGACACTCGTCCCCTGTAACCTCCTTCACCATTTTCTATAAAAATCTGATCCCTGCTTGTAATCAGAGAGAAGGTGTCTTTAGAGCATTAGCTCCCCTTCTCTTTCTCTGGCCATTGAAGAAAAGCCTGTCGTCCTTGCACCAAACTCAGTTTCCTTATTGGCAGCTCAAACCTGAGCAGGAAAGAACTCCCTGACCCAGCCAGGGGGTCTTTGGTTCAGCTAGGGGCCAGGAGGGGAGTCTCCAGTCTAATTCAGTAACAAATCTTCTTTAAAATTTTTGGAGAACTTTGTGTAGAAGCCATCTACGCAAAGGTAGAGTCTAGGTTTATTTTACGGGTGGATTTTGTTTACTAACTCAACCACTTCACTTTTTATAGTTCTATTCTGATTTTCTGGGTTTTTTTTCTTTTTCCGTTGTTTTTTTCTTTTTACTAATATGTATTTTTTAAACTTATTATTGAAATATAGCTGATTTACACTGTTGTGTTGGTTTCTGCTGTACAGCAAAGTGATTCAGTTATACATATACATTCTTTTTTATATTCTTTTCCTTTATGATTTATCACACGATATTGAATCTAGTTCCCTGTGCTATACAGTAGGACCTTATTGTTTATCGATTCTATATATAATAGTTTGCATCTGCTAATTCTCTACTAATATGTTTTGTTTTCTAGTCTATTTTGCCTGGTATTTATATAATCTCTCCAGTTTTCATGTTGGTGTACCTATCATATGCTTTTACTTTCAATCTGTTGGTATCTTTGCATCTAACGTGTGCTTCCTCTCAGGTAGAAGGTAGTTGGGTCCCTGGGCTGAGCAGCTGGGAGTGTGTCAAGCAGAGTAGATTGGAGCTTTGTTTTCCTTAGACACACCAAGGACAAAGTTAATGGCAGGAGCTGAGCTCTGCTGGAGTAACGAGATAAGAGGACCACATCTATCAATCCTGAGGTCAAGGAAACCTCCCTATCTGCACATGTGCAGGAAGGCTCCTTGGAGGTCAAAAAGGGAGGGGGCACCACCCCACAAAAAGTGTGGACATACTCCTGAAGTCCTCTGTGTTGGAATCCATTTTGGCAAAAAGTTGCGCATGCATATTGGGGAGAGCTCTAAGACAGGTCAAGTGTGGAAAACAAATGAGATAACTGGCCAAACGTAAACAAAGATCCAGAAGAACTGCCCTGTATAAATGATGTAACCACCTCTTTACTGTGCTCCTCATTAGGGAGGACCCCACACCCTTCTCTCCAGGTGTGTATTTCTGCCTTGCTTCTGTCTTAAACAAACTGTTTCTCTGTGTGCTCTCCCACATGATATGCTGTGTCTCTGATAATAAACTCTGTACCTGTTTTTACAGTTTTTGCCTCTTTGAGAAATCCATTTTTCAAATGGGGCAAGAGCCAGGGGAACTTTGCTTCTAGCCTGGTGGTCTAGCAGCTAGGATTCCTGGTTTTTCATCCAGGCTACCCAGGTTCAATTCCTGGGCAGGGAACTAAAACCTAGCTTCAAGACCACTTGCTGTTGTCTCTCTGAGATCACCTCTACACAGAATATAAATTTAGATCATCGTTTGTTTGTTTAATCTGGGGCGACAATCTCTTCCTCCTGTTTGGATCATGTAATCCATTCACATTTAGTATTTTTGACATAGTTGCAATTATACCTGCCATTTTACTTTTTGTTTTCTACAATTCTCATGTTGTTTTTAGTTCTTAGTCCTCCTTTACAAGTTTCTTTTGCATTAAGTGAATATTTTCAAGTGTAACACTTTCATTTTCAAATGACTTCTCCATTATATATTTAAAAACATCTCAGAGGTTGCCGTTTTAACATAGATGTATTAAATTACTAAAATGAGACTCAGATTTATACTAGCTTAATTCCAGTGATACATGGAAACGTTACTCATATAAAGCTCTATTCCCTTTTGCCATTTTTGTGTTACTATTGTTATGCAGATTACGTCAACTTATGAAATAACCCCCAAAGTATTTTCTTACACTTATCTACCATCTGTAGTCATCTCCTTAGCCCAGTACAGCTTTACTCCCACCTTTGTGCTCTTTAATGGCAAATGCACTCACTACACAGATATTCTCTGTATGTTGCGCATTAGACTGTTACCGTTACAGTTACTAGACTGTGTGTTACTACACACAGTCCAGTAACACATTACATACATAGGATTTATACAGTTCCTTTGACATCAGTTGAAAGAAGAAAAGAGAAAATATGTATTGATTCTGCCTTTTCTGGTTACAGAATTACCTGTATGAGTGTTTTTGTTTCTTTATGTTGATATGAATTACCTTCTGGAGTCCCTTGCTTACAGCCTGAAGAACTCCTCCAGTAATTCCTGTGGGGCAATTGACAGTCAATATATTCTTTGAGCTTTTGTTGATCTGAAAAATGAAGGGCAGCCTTCATTTTTTTCAGAAGGCAGTTTTGGTGAATATAGGATTGTTGGTTGACAGGTTTTTTTCCTAGTGCGCTTTGAATGTTTCCCCCTGCCTCTGGCCTCCCTGTTTTTTGCTGAGACATCACCTGGTTTTACTGGGGTCTCCTTGTAAGAGTTGGGTCATTTTTCAATTGCTCTTTATTCCCACCATCTGGTTCCTACCTTCCTATTTCTTTGCATGTCTCATATTTTGTTGTAAACTAGACATTTTAGGTAATATATTGCAGCAACTCTGGGTTCTGGACCCATTCCTTCTGGGGATTATTATGGTTATGTGCCTATTTATTTGTTCAATGACTGCCTGGATTATTTTAATGCAGCCCGTTCCCACTGTACTGAGAAGCCAGAGCTGGTGTATTGAATTAAGAATATGCAGATTATGACCTGCTGAATAACGGGTACATCCTGTTCTTGACCTTAAAAATAGAAGTTATTTTACCAGTAAAAATGAGTTTATGCAGAAACAGCAAAGGATTGTGACTCTGGACAAGCAAGCTATAACAAAAGCCATAGTCAAGACCAACAAAGAAAGGAGAGGAATGTTGTTTTATTGAGATAAAGGAGGAAGGTGGGAGGAGCTTTTTTTTTTTTTTTTTTGGCTGTGCCGCACAGCATGCAGGATCCCAGTTCCCTGACCAGGGATCAAACCTGCACCCCCTGCATTGGAAGCACAGAGTCTTAACCACTGGACCACCAGGGAAGTCGGGAGAAGTTGCTTTGATGGAAAGTCCACTGGAGAAAAGTGAGAGTTCAGGGTGATGACAGTTTCTCATTGGCTGAGCTGCTGGGCAACTCAATTTTTTGTAGGAAATGCAATGTACATTCTTCTCTTTGTGACCTATAAAGGATGATTCTTTCCTGATGAAGATTCTACTGTTGAGGTGTGTAAATGACAATTCCTCCTACAACTGATGTGGAGAGGTACTGGGCTACAGGTCCCCATCATAGGCTCCCAACTCCATTTTAGTGAGGTTCTCTTTTATAAATTCTCATAACCATCCACATGGGGTGGGCAGGTATCTCCCTCAGCAAATGAGTTCCCACTTTGGGTAAGTGAAACCCGTGGGGTTGTTTTGATTGAAGGTGCAGTTTCAATAAACCCAGAGAAAGCAAGTACAGCCAGGAGATCTATTACTTACACATCCCAGAAGTTGGGGGCTGAGGGGGGCGGTTACAATGACCCTGGGAAAAGGGCAGTCCTCAGTCCCAGGTCAGGAGCAAGCAGGAGAGAGAGTAGGCACCTACCAATTATAAGACGGATGGCGCTGTCAAGTAAAAAAACAGTGCACAACCTAAAAGTTGACAAATATGTTTTTTAATTAATTAATTAATTATATTTTTGGCTGCGTTGGGTCTTCGTTGCTGCGCACAGGCTTTCTCTAGTTGTGGCGACTGGGGGTTACTCTTCGTTGCAGTACGTGGGCTTCTCATTGTGGTGGCTTCTCTTGTTGTGGAGCATGGGCTCTAGGCGCATGGGCTTCAGTAGTTGTGGCTTGCGGGCTCTAGAGCACAGGCTCCGTAGTTGTGGCGAACGGGCTTAGTTGCTCCGTGGCATGTGGGATCTTCCCAGACCAGTGTTCGAACCTATGTCCCCTGCATTGGCAGGCGGATTCTTAACCACTGCACCACCAGGGAAGCCCGAGAAATATGTTTTATTTGGCAGAACTTCTGAGGACTCAAGCCCTGGAGACAGCCTCTCAGATAACTCTGAGGGACTGCTCTGAAGAGGTTAGGGAGGAGACAGAATACATAGGAATTTTTACAATAAAAACCAGGTAGTTGGAACATGAAAATCAGGTAGTCTGGTTAATTAAAGAAAACCAGATATCTCAGGTTAACGAATTTAGCACTTTTCCATGTACAGGAAGATGCAATAATCTGGGCTCACTGAAATCGTTCCTTTGATATGCACCTTAACTTACTATCCTTGATGGTCCTTACTATCTAGGACCAGTATCCTGCTCTTCTCCATCCTGAATCCCCTCAGGGAGCACCCTTGGGGGTGGCAGCAGCACTTGCTGGCTAGATGGCCCCAACATCCTTTGTTTACTGATACGGCAGATAAGAGTCTTCATCCACAGTGCAAAGGTCACTAACTTTTCACAAGCATAACTCTTAAGTGGTTTTATTGTTTGTTTTTGTTGTCGTTTGCTTGTTTTTGGCCACGCCTGGCAGCACGTGGGATCTTACTTTCACAACCAGGAATGGAACCTGCGCCCCCTGCATTGGAAGCACGGAGTCTCAGCCACTGGACCGCCAGGGAAGTTCCCCTAAGTGGTTATTTTAATAAATGTCCTGAGAAAACCTTAGCAGGAACTAAGAGTGGAATCCTAAACTCAAGTCTTTATCTAAGTGTCCAGATTCTGGGTGTGAGCAGGGTTATCATACTGTAAAATGCCTAGGCAGTGACTAGGAAAGACAAAAGCAGTTTTTTGAAAAGTGGTTTTTCTCACCACACCCCAGACATAGTGAAACCTCTAACACAGGTCCTCAGATTGGGCGCAGCTTTGGGTAAACCCGCTATATCCTGGGATGACAGGACCATTGGTGAGGCTCTCTTGCTCTTTCACAGACCTCACCCAGTGGTGAAATTAAATCAATCTGTGGCTGATGGCTTGACTGTTTTCACCGACACGGAGCAGAGAGGGGGAGGAGAGCAGGAAAGGGCATAATTTACTCTCCAATTTATTCAATGCAATTATGGTTCCTTTGTAGAAATATCTCCCAAAATCAGTACGTGATATTTGTTTAACCCTTGGAATCCTCCTCTCAGCACTCTAAGTTCCCAACTCTACTCAGAAAACTAGGCAGTGTACAGGTAGGCTACTTTCATTAAATACAGAATCTACTCCTAACTGATTTTCACCTCATTTTCCACTTTTTTGCTAGGGTCCTTTGACTTCCACTTTTCATAATCTTTTGCCAGGCACTTTAATTCTTTGGAAAGGTAGTCAGAGCTCACTTCCCACCCACCCACCTACACCCCACCACCCCGTACTCAGGAAAAAACCTCTGTGCCACTCCTGGAGCTGTTTGGGGGTAATAGGAAGCCTCTCTGAACGACAATCCCATCCTAAGAGCTGAGTGCTCAATGGAGGGGAGACAGCAGCCAGTGGTCCTCTTGGTTGTATCTTCAGGCACCTCAGGAATGACTTATGATACAGCCACCTCACCTGCTGGGAAAAGGGCAATCAACACCCTGTACTGTCAGTGCACACAAAGGCATCACCTCTGTTCCATGTGTAGGGAATAAAAGAATCGTGTCCCAAGTTTGTAAGAAGTCATCCAGCAAGTATTAACCCCCAGCAACAGGCAGTGGGGGCCGGTTTGAAAAGTTGAAGTCTGTTCTTTCTAGGAAAACAGTCCTCTTGAGTGGGAGCTGCGGTAACATTGTGCCATGTTTTCTAGGTCACAGTAGTCTAAAGTGGAATCTTCAGCAACCTAAGCTGAGAGGAGCTAGAGAGGGAGTGAAATAAAATGCGTGTTTTATGGCAAGTCAAGAAAAATTTAAACAAATTCTTCTCTGCCCTTTGGCTTCCTCTCTCCTCCCACTGTGCATTGTGTATCTGCATTATGCATCAGCTGGACCTCCCCCATCAGCAGGAATGTCTGCTCAACCATAAAGAGTAACATTTTTCTAGCATCAACAAGACAACTCCTTAAAAGATAACATTTCTTCTTGATCTTGTAAGGGGTCACATGACCCACCATGATCCTGCTTAGATCTGGATTATGTAAACTGTCAGTAATATGTCATTTGATGTACAGCCCTCTACCTCAAAAACCTTATATAACTGTGCCTTGATTTCTTTTTTTTTTTTTTTTTCCCCGAAGTGTAAGCTTTTACTACTCCAGCACAGCTTGGACTTCACCAATGCCTACCTTCGTGGGGCATGTAGTGTGACTCATGATCGCAGACACAGCCTGTGTTACAGCTCTGGGCTACTTTCAAAGACATTCAGTTACACGAACCGTGACTTGCTTCTAAAAATGTGAGTCCCATTTTCATTTTCCTTCCTCTCTGCCTTGCTCCCTACTTCCCGCCTTCTTGGGACTTCTCACTTTCTGGGTAACAAAGCTTGGGCCTAGCCAAACCTGGGGTAGTGAGACCCCTCTGTCACAAGCAGTGCCCGGGCCTGAGGCTGAGCCTGTGGCCTCTGGAGCCCAACCTAGCTTGGTGCAGCACCAAGGGGTGGCCTGTTAGGCTAGTTCCCGGCTCCCTGGGGAAGCCTGCGGACACTGGCCTGATGGGAGGCGCTACTGCACTCCCTGGGGCCTCTCAGAACTCCCACTTCTAGTTAGTGGACCGAACCACGGGACAGCCACACCTCACTTTTCCTTTTCCCAATTACAAGCAGCTGGGAGGGCCCCTGGCCTCATCAGCTCTGTCATCAGAGTGGCTGCTTTTCCCCAGGGCTTCAGCAAAGTCCGAAAAGAAGGGCTAAGGGCTGCTGCTGTAGGCCTGGGCTGCAGAGGCCCCGCCCAGCTCTCAGGGGAACTGGCACCCCGCTAGTCCCACTGGACCACTCACCTCTCCTCCTTGGCCTGTGTAGCCAGCAGCCTTCAGACCTGCCCTCCTCCCCGCCACCGGCCCCTCCAACGACATCGGCTTTCCTCTCCCGCGAATGCTGGCCTCAAGGCAGGCTGTTGAGAAGTCCTGCCCTACTGACAGCCAGCAGCAGTCAGCCCGGAGGGCTCTGAGCCCTGCCTGTGCCCACACCCCAAGAGCAGCAAGGCCACCACCTGCCCTCCTCCGTGAGGACGGAGCCCCCACCCCCCTGCCCACAGACTGCAGAGGGTTCGCGAGCTGTGAGAACTTCCAACCATGAGAATTTTGACCTCCGGGTTTAGGGATCTGACCAGATGGACAGTTCAGCTCTGAAACTCATCACTCTCTTTGGGGCCCTGCCTGTTCTGTTGTTCCAGGCCCAAGTCTGGGAAGGAGCTGGACGACAGCAGCTGCAGGCTATCTAGGACCCCATCCTCGTGCAAGGCCAGCTTCTGCAGCATCTTCTGTTGTGCTGGCGTGATGACGTTCTGCGGGGGCTGTGACGACATCGAGCCGTCCAGGAGTGATCCTTCCATAGCTGTGGGCTGGAGCCCCGGGCCGCTCCCCCAGCTCGACTCTCGGGTGGTACCCCCTTGAGTGCAGCCAGCCTGCCTGAGGGGTGCTGGTGCACAAACGGCGGCCCCTGGGCCAGAGCTGCCTGGCTGGGCTGGGCCCAGGGGGCAGCTTGGGGTCAGCAATGCAGGGCAGCAGATAGGCCGGACATGCTCTTGTCTCTATCCACGGGCTGGCTGGCACCTTTCTGCGGCCTCTCTGGAGCCTGGGCCAGGCCTCCCGAGGGCGCTGCCAGGGGCTGCCATGGGCGGGCACCGCTCAGGGCACTGCTGGTGGTGGACACGTAGGAGTTCTCTTGCGGGAAAAGGGTTGGCGGCTGGCGGCCTCTGGCTCCAGAGACGGCCCTGCCACTGCTGCCTGCAGCTTCTCCAGGCTCTGGTACACCTGGTTCGTGGGAGGGGGGGTGGGGGCGGTCTCCTCTTGGCCCGGTGGTGCAGGCAGCAGCAAGCCAGATGGCCCAGGGCCAGGCCCAGCTCTGGTGGGCATGGCCCGGGCCTGCGTTCCAGGTGTTTCTTGTAGATTTGGGTGGAGATCGGGGCTGCTCAGGCATCTGCAGCCAGACCTGCTTGGAGTGTGGTCTGGGTGCTTTTCAGGGCCACCCCAGCCTCCTCGGCTTCCTCTTCAACCAGGTCTTTCAGATACTTGGTCTGGGCACCGTGCATCCTCACAGCCCTCCGGCCTATGCCGTGACTTCTAACGAGCGAAACAGTTCTCAGAGCTTTCTGAGATGCTCTTCCCAGGTTACAATCCTCAAATTTGGCTCAAATAAAATTTTCCAATTCTTTCTTAGATTGACGGATTAATTTTTCATTCACAGGGAGTGCTCTTGGTTCAAATAACACAGACTCATATTTCATACAAATCTTTATGAGTTTTTCTCTTCTTCAAGTTTTATTGAGATATAATTGCATACATCACTGAAGGTGTACCACATAATAATTTGACCCACATACATCAATGCAATGCAAACTTATCACACTAAATTTAATGAGCATCCATCATCTCCTATAGATACAAAAATAAGAAATAGAAAATAAAGTTTTTCCTTGTGGTGAGAACTCTTAGAATTTATTCTCTCAGCTACTTTCATATACCACATACAGCAGTGCAAATTATATTTGCCATGTTGTACATTACATCCTTAGTACTTATTTATCTTTGAACTGGAAGTTTTGACCTTTTGACTGCATTTATTGAATTCCCCTCCCCCACCTCTGGTAACCACAAATCTGCTCTCTATTCCTATGAGTTTGTTTGCTTTTGAAATATAATTGACCTACAACACTATGTTAGTTCCTCTTACACAACACTGTGATTCAATATTTCTATACATTTCAAAATGATCACTGTGATAAATCTAGTTACAATATGCCACCTTACAAAGATACTACATGGTTATTGACTCTTCCTAGATTTACTTGAACAAATGTTCTTCATCTGCTGTTTGCCTTTAAGACTATTTCTGGCAGCTTGAAATATTTGTTATTAAAATAATTTTCACCAGTTTTATTGAGGAATGAGTCTGAATACCTCCTCACACTGTAAGGACATCCTAATACATTTAGTATGAAGCCCATTCCAGTCAATAGAGAATGAAAGTGATAGCTCTAAAATCACTTGTCATTTTATATGTGATCAAAATTGAGAAATTTTGTTTTTTATGATTTCCAAAACGATACTGAACACTTCACAAAATTTACTGTTTAGGAGATTACACAGAAAAAATGACTCCTCAATTATAAGGCACAATTTGATTTCTAATAGATAAAAATTAAAATACAATGTTAGTCATGATCCTTCACATAAACAGAACCATCATGATGCGTGTAAGTGTATGTGTTTATACACATATATTAATTTTCCTTTTCCTTTTTTTTCCTCTTTAAGAAAGTGGCTCATGTTCTTATGGAGGATTGGCTAAATAAAAAATATGCAATCGAGGGAATTCCCTGGAAGTCCAGTGATTAGGACTCTGCGCTTTCACTGTTGAGGGCCCAGGTTCAAACACTGGTCAGGGAACTAAGTTCCCACAAGCCATGTGGCACAGCCAAAAAAAAAAAAAAACAATCTAAATGGGCACGTTGGAAACCTAAGGGAAGAATTGTAGTTGAAGTCCAAACGCAGTCTAGTGGCAGAATACTTCTGGTTCAGGGAAGATCAGTTTTTGTTCTGTTAAGAACTACAGGGGCTTCCCTGGTGGTGCAGTGGTTAAGAATCTGCCTGCCAATGCAGGGGACACAGGTTCCAGCCCTGGTCCGGGAAGATCCCACATGTGGCAGAGTAACTAAGCCTGTGCACCACAACTACTGAGCCTGCACTCTAGAGCCCACGAGCGACAACTACTGAGCCCGCGTGCCACAACTACTGAAGCCCGCGTGCCTAGAGCCCATGCTCCATGACAAGAGAAGCCACCACAATGAGAAGTCTGCGCACAGCAATGAAGAGTAACCCCTTCGGGCTTCCCTGGTGGCGCAGTGGTTGAGAGTCCGCCTGCCGATGCAGGGGACATGGGTTTGTGCCCCGGTCTGGGAAGATCCCACATGCCGTGAAGCGGCTAGGCCCATGAGCCATGGCCGCTGAGCCTGCGTGTCCGGAGCCTGTGCTCTGCAACGGGAGAGGTCACAACAGTGAGAGGCCCGCGTACCACAAAAAAAAAAAAAAAAAGAGTAGCTCCTGCTTGCCACAACTATGGAAGGCCTGCTCACAGCAACGAAGACCCAATGCAGCCAAAAAAAAAAAAAAATCAGAGCAGAAATAAGTGAAATAGGGACTAAAAAAACAGAAAAGATCAATGAAACTAAGAGCTGGTTCTTCGATAAACCTTTAGCCAGACTCATCAAGAAAAAAAGAGGGCCAAAGTCAATAAAATCAGAATGGAAAAAAGAAAAGTTACAACCAATACCACAGACATACAAAACAACATAAGATACTAGTATGAACAATTACATGCCCATAAAATGGACAACCTGGAAGAAATGAAGAAATTCTTAGAAATGTACAAACACCCAAGATTTAATCAGGAAGAAACAGAAAAAAAAATTGCTAATTATCAGGGAAATGCAAATCAAAACTGCAATAAGGTACCACCTCACAGCAGTCAGACTGTCCATCATTAAAAAGTCTACAAATAACAAATGCTGGAGAAGGTGTGGAGAAAAGGGAACCTTCCTACATTGTTGGTAGGAATGTAAATTGGTGCATCCACTTTGGAACACAGTATGGAGGTTCCTCAAAAAACTAAAAATAAAGTTGCCATATGATCCAGCAATTCCACTCCTGGGCGTATATCCAGACAAAACTATAATTCAATAGATACATGCATCTCTATATTCAGAGCAGTGCTATTTACAATAGCCAAGACATGGAAACAACCTAAATGTCCATCGACAGATGAATGGACAAAGAAAATGTGGTACATATAAACAAGGGAATACTACTCAGCCAGAAAAAAGAAGGAAATAATGCCATTTTCAGCAACATGGATGGACCTAGAGATTATCACACTAAGTGGAGTAAGTCAGAAAGAGAGAGACAAATACTATATGATATCACTTATATGTGAAATCTAAAATATCACACAAATCAACATATCTACAAAATATTATATATATAGGATGGATAAAAAAATGGTCCTACTGTATAGCACAGGGAACTATATTCAATATCCTGTGATAAACCATAATGGAAAACAATATGGAAAAGAATATATACATATATATAACTGTGTCACTTTGCTATATGGCAGAAATTAACAAAACATTGTAAATAAACTATTCTTCAATAAAATTTTTTAAAAATTAAAAAAAAACAGGAATAGGGGCCAAGGTGCTATGCCTATTTATATACACTGGTTACTCTATGCACATTAAAGGAATGGAGAAGGTGTAAAAAAAATGACACAACTGAATGTATTTAGGAAACAGAAATAGACTTACAGACATAGAGAACAGACTTGTGGTTGCCAAGGGGGAGAGGGGGTGGGGGGAGGGATGGATTGGGAGATTGGGATTAGCGGAGGCCAACTATTATACATAGAATAGATAAACAACAAGGTCTTACTGTATAGCAAAGGGAACTATATTCAATATCTGTGATAAACAATAATAGAAAACAATATGAAAAAGAATGTGTATATGTATAACTGAACCACCCTGCTGCACAGCAGAAATTAACACAACATTGTAAATCAACTATACTTCAATAAGATAAACATAAAAAAAAAAAGAGTATAGTGTTTCAGAAAGGGATCACTGGCAAAGTAGTCCTATCTTTCTCCCTTGCCAGCTTTGTATTGCCTCACAATTTACCTAAATTTATAGACCTCAGTTAAGTCACTAAAATGATTTCAAAAATATTACCTAGTATACTAAGAAGTGAATTTATGTATTTTATAACCCTATCTCTAACAATGATAAAAGATAAAATGCAAAACCATAAAAATGACCAATAGTCCCCTCTTCTTACTAATATAATTGAACGAAGCTTCTTACTAATTAAGTTTATCTCCACAACACTGTTTTTGCCTTCAGGAAAATGATTATGAACACCAATGATAAAATAAACTGCCTGAAAGCATTCAATAAAGAAAAATGTCTTGCTATCTTGTATAGCAATCAAATCCTCTAACACAAGTGAAAATGCTGTAAGAAGTCCTCTCAAGCACACTGTTACTATTATACAACACAGTCGTATAGGGTTTGTAATCATTTTTTTTAATTGAAGTATAGTTGCTTTACAATTTTGTGTTAACTTCTGCTGTACAGCAAAGTGATTCAGTTATACACATAGATATTCCTTTTAGTATTTTTTCCATTATAGTTTATTAAAGGATACTGAATACAGTTCCCTGTGCTATACACTGGGACCTTGTTGTTTGTCTATAATCATTCTGAATAGAATAGTTTTAATCACATACAATAAAATAAACACATTGAGGGATTATATTGAGCTAAAAGTAATACGAAACATGCATAGCCATCCTGACAGAAGGAAGGTGCTTATTCTCACATGGAAACAATGAGTCAAGGAAGCCACTGCACAATGAAGCAGAGAAACAAACTCCCATGTCATTCTTTCTGGCGGCACCATTGTGAATGCCGTGGTGAGTCAGGAACACATACTCACTAGCACTGTTAACAGCATAAACTGTTTTCAACACAAATTAGACATTATAAAGATATAATTCAGAGAAGAGTGGAATCAGAGAATATTCCCAACCATAAAACACTGAAATACTTTCATGGTGGATATAAGAAGACTTACAGAAAAAATTCAAACTCTGATGGATCTTTTATGTGGAAGGTGTGAAGACATCAGGGGAAACTACACATCTATAAAAATGGTAATCAAACACTTGTTGGTGGTGTTGACAATACTCTTGACTATAAAGACACAGAATCTGGAAAATAAGCTGGAAGATGGTGTCATTGAAGCTCCTATGTGTCTGCCTCTCTCCCAGTCTGGGGACTCCAATATCTAAAGAATGTCTTCTTTGCACCTGCTTTAAAATCACACAGGTGAATTATTGGTGAATGCTGATATGGAACCAAAAAAAGGATGGATTCTGGAAAGTCTAGGTCTTAATATTACTCACAGGCAAGATATCTCCAACTCCAGATTTTTTGTATTATCACAAGCCTCATAGTCTATTCAACTAATACGAGTGAGAAGAAAACACAAAAAGCAAATAGGAAAAATCATAATTTACATAACAGTATGCTCTTTGACATCCTAGCCATACATAAAATTTATTCCAAGTGTTCAATAGAATGGAATGGAAAAAGGCTCCTATACGCACCACCACAAAAAAGGATCTTTCTCAGTAAAAAGGGTGAAATAGGGATTTCCCTGGTGGTGCAGCTGGTGCAGCGGTTAAGAATCCGCCTGCCAAAGCAGGGAGCACAGGTTTGAGCCCTGGTCTGGAAAGATCCCACAAGCCACAGAGCAACTAAGCCCGTGTGCCACAACTACTGAGCCTGCGCTCTAGAGCCTGCGAGCCACAACTACTGAAGCCCACGTGCCTAGAGCCCATGCTCTGCAACAAAGAGAAGCCACGGCAACGAGAAGCCTGCGCACCTCAATGAAGAGTAGCCCCCACTCGCCACAACTAGAGAAAGCCCACGTGCAGCAACAAAGACCCAACGCAGCCAAAAATAAATAAATAAATATTTCTAAAAAGGGTGAAACATATATAATGGATTATGAATATCCAGGAACTGCCACACAATACTACTAGGAAAATTCCAACAAATACCAAACTGCCATTTTTCAATGTCCCATTAACAGAGAATGAATAGAACATTATAAAAATTTAAGCCTAATTGCATATTAGAAATACACGTAAATTCACCCATGGATCCATCAGGCTTCAAATGTAAAGAGAAAAAAATCATTGTCTGATTAAAGGAAAAATAAGTACCTTTGAAACTTATGATTATTGTTGAAAGACAACTTATGGAATTAACTCACATTAATATTCATTTCTGAAATTAGTATAAATCCATCATTCAAGGATACACATGAAGAAATACCCTTAGTAAAAACAAAATATTTATAAACTTTTAAAACAACTCTTTCATATTGAAGGTTTTCTGGAACATTAGGCACGGAGTACTTTCTATCTACTTATCTCATGTTACTACTATTTATACTTCTTTTCCATGGGAGTTTTCACATGTAATGATATGGGTCAAAGTGTTTCTCAGGTTTTTTTTTAATTAACATATTTATTGATGTATAATTGCTTTACATTTTGTGTTAGTTGCTGCTATATAACAATGTGAATCAGCTATACATATACATATATCTCCATATCCCCTCCCTCTTGCGTCTCCCTCCCACCTTTTGTATCCCACACCTCTAAATGGTCACAGAGCACCAAGCTGACCTCCCTGTACTATGCGGCTGCTTCCCACTAGCTATTTATTTTATATTTGGTAGTGTATATATGTCAATGTCACTCTCTCACTTCGTCTCAGCTTACCCTTCCCCCTCCCCGTGTCCTCAAGTCCATTCTCTCTGTCTGGTCAGGGAACTATGAGATGTGGCAACTACGAGTTCGCATACTGCAACCAAAGATCCAGCATGCCTCAATGAAGATTGAAGATCCTGCATGCCACAACTAAGACCCAGCACAGCAAAATAAATAAATAAATATTGGGTTGGCCAAAAACTTCCTTCGGTTTTTAAGTAAAAATGAAAGACACATTTTTCATTTTCACCAAAAACTTTATTGAACAGCATATTCACCATTTTGTTCCATTACCTTCTGTCATTTTTCTGGCAACTTCATAATTCCATCTTTCCAAAACTTTTTATCTTTTTGAGTAAAGAACTGTTCAAGGTGCCTTTTACAGTCTTCCAGGGAATTGAAATTTTTTCCAGTAAGAGAATTTTGTAAAGACCAAAATAAATGGAAATCCGAAGGTGCAATGTCTGGTGAATACGGCAGATGAATCAGAACTTCCCAGCCAAGCTGTAACAGTTTTTGCCTGGTCATCAAAGAAATATGTGGTCTTAAGTCATCCTGATGGAAGATTACGCATTTTCTGTTGACTAATTCTGGATGCTTTATGTTGAGTGCTGCTTTCAGTTGGTCTAACTGTGAGCAGTACTTGTTGGAATTGATCGTTTTGTTTTCCAGAAGGAGCTCATAATAGAGGACTCCCTTCCAATCCCCCCATATACACAACATCACCTTTTTTGGATGAGGACCAGCCTTTGGTGTGGTTTGTGGTGGCTTGTTTCACTTGCCCCACGATTTTTTTCTGTTCCACATTATTGTACAGTATCCACTTTTCATCACCCGTCCCAATTTGTTTTAAAAACGGAACGTTTTCATTACATTTCAGTAGAGAATCGCACGCAGAAGTACGATCAAGAAGGTTTTTTTTTGCTTAACTTATGTGGAACTCAAACATCAAAGCGATTGACATAACCAAGCTGGTGCAAATGATTTTCAGCACTTGATTTGGATATTTTGAGTATGTAGGCTATCTCCCACGTGGTATAATGTCGATTGCTCTCAATTAATGTCTCCATTTGATCACTATCAACTTCAACTGGTCTACCCCAATGTGGAGCATCGTCCAGCAAGAAATCTCTAGCATGAAACTTGGTAAATGAATTTTGACACGTTTGGTCAGTCACAGCACCTTCTCCATAAACTGCACAATTGTTTTTTGCTTTTCAGTTGCGTTTTTGCCTTTCTTGAAATAATAAAGCATAATATGCCGAAAATGTTACTTTTTCCCTTACATCACCAATATTAAAATGGCTACACAAAAATTCACCAATTTTGATTTTTTTTAAATGCTTACTGATATGAGAACTGCCACAATACAATCTAACAAAATTGTTTCAAATGAAGTTAAAGACAACTTAGTGCTACTAGACCATTTTTTTTAATTAAAAAATTTTTTTTTTAATTTATTTATTTTTGGCTGCATTAGGTATTTGTTGCTGCATGCAGGCTTTCTCTAGTTGCAGCCAGCAGGGGTTACTCTTCGTTGTGGTGCGTGGTCTTCTCATTGCAGTGGCCTCTTTTGTTGCAGAGCACAAGCTCTAGGCATGTGGGCTCAGTAGTTGTGGCTTGCAGGCTCTAGAGCACAAGCTCAGTAGTTGTGGCACATGGGCTTAGTTGCTCCACGGCATGTGAGATCTTCCCAGACCAGGGATTGAACCCTTGTCCCTTGCGTTGGCAGGCAGATTCTTACCCACTGTGCCACCAGGGAAGCTCTGCTAGACCATCTTACAGAAAAAAATGAACAAACCTTTTGGCCAACATAATATTTTTAAAAAACTTACTCACATTGCATAATGATTAAATGAAGAAAGCTACAAGGTTTTTCTGAATATTCATACATAAAAAGGATACTTTAATATATTCTTTGAGGAAATGAAAAGTAACATTGTTAGCTAATGAAAGCTTCAAAAAGAGTTGGTAAAATATTTGAAAAGACTACAAAAACTACTGTTTCACAAAAAATTCAAACAGTTTCAATCATGTAAAATAAAAGACAATAAAAAACATGTTGGGGGATTATATTCAGCTACAAGTAACAGGAAACACCCATAGCCATCTTGACAGAAGGAGGTGCTTATTCTCACATGGAAACAATGGGTCACCAATGTCCCTGTGCAATGCAGTAGAGAAACAAACTCCCATGTCATTCGTTTTGGTGGCACCTTTGTGAATGTTGTGGTGAGTCAGGAACACATACTAGTATTACTAGTATTATTAACTACATAAAGTGTTTCCTACACATATTAGACACTATAAAGATATAATCCAGAGAGGAGTGTAATCAGAGACTATTACCAACCATAAAATACTGAAATAACTTTCAAAGTGGACACAAGAGGCCTTACAGAAAAAATTCAAACTCTGATGGATCTTTGATGTGTAAGCTGTGAAGATATCAGGGGAACCTACATGTCTATAAAAATGGAAATCAAGCATTTTTTGATGGTGTTGAGGACACTCTTGACTACAAGGACACAGAATCTGGAAAATAAGCTGGGAGATGGTGTCCTTGAAGCTCCTACATATCTGCCTCTCTCCCAGTGTGGGGAATCCACTATCTGAAGAACGTCTTCTCTGCATCTGCTTTAAAATCGCACACAGGTGAGCTGTTGGTGAATGCTAACATGGAACCACAAAAGGGATAGATTCTGGAAAGTCTAGGTCCTAATATGACTCATAGGCAAGATATCTCCAACTCCAGATTTTCTGTATTATCACAAGTCTCACAGTCTATTCAACAAATACCAGTCAGAAGGAAACACAAAAAGCAAATAGGAAAAATCATAATTTACATAACAGTATACTCTTTGACATACTAGTCATACATAAAATTTATTCCAAGTGTTTAATAGAATGGAAAATGGGAAAAGGCTCCTATACACACCACCACCAGAAAGGATCTTCCTCAGTAAAAAGGATACAATATATACAATATATTATATACCTAGGAACTGCCACACAAAACTACTAGGAAATCCCAACAAATACCTAACTGTCATTTTTCAATGGCCCATTAACAGAGGATGAATAGAACATTATAAAAATTTAAGTCTCACTGCATGCTAGAAATACACTTAAATTCATCCATGAATCCAACAGGCTTCAGAAGTAAATAGAACAAAGTAACTATCCAAGTAAAGGAAAAATCACTACCTTTAAACGTTATGTACTATTGTTGAAAGACGAATTACAGAATGAATTCACATTAATATTCGTTCGTGAAATTAGTAGAAATCCACCATTGAAGGATACACTTGAAGAAAGATCCTGAGTAAACACAACATATTTATAAATTTTTGTTTGTTTGTTTGTTTGGCTGCATTGGGTCTTTGCTGCTGTACATGGGCTTTCTCTAGTTGTGGCGAGCGGGGGCTGCTTTTCGTTGCAGTGCACGGGCTTCTCATTGTGGCGGCTTCCCTTGTTGTGGAGAATGGGCTCTAGGCACATAGGCTTCAGTAGTTGTGGCACGTGGGCTCAGTAGTTGTGGCTCATGGGCTCTAGAGCCCAGGCTCAGTAGTTGTGGCACATGGGCTTAGTTGCTCTGTGGCATGTGGGATCTTCCAGGACTAGGGCTCGAACCCATGTACCCTGTATTGGCAGGCAGATTCTTAACCACTGCACCACCAGGAAAGTCCTATAAACTTTTAAAACAACTCTTTCTGGACTTCACTGGCAGTCTAGTGGTTAAGACTCCGCACTTCCATTGCACGGGGCACAGGTTTGATCCCTGATTGGGGAACTAAGATGCCCCACATGCTGCACAGCCTGGCCAAAAAAAAATAATAATAAATAAAATTTTTAAAAACTCTTTCATATTGAAGGTTTTTTGGAACATTAGGCATAGATTACTTTCCATCAAGTTATCTCATGTTACTTACATTTATACTTCTTTTCCATGGGAGTTTTTACATGTAATGATATCGACCAACAACCCAGGCTGTTTACAAATAAGGTTTTATCTAGTAAACCCTTTTATGGTTTCATAAACTACAAAGATCAGAAAAGCTATTCCCACATTCGTCATATTTTATATGATTTCTGTCCAGTGTGCAGTCTCAGGTCTTTGAACGACTGAGAGGCAAATGAAGGATTTCCCACATTCCTGTCATTGATAGGGTTTCTGTCCAGTGTGAATTCTTTCATGCACTTGAACATATGCAGAAGTGAAGGTTTTCCCTTCATTTTTACATTCATAGGGTTTTTCTCAAGTATGGGTCCTTCGATGTATTTTCAAAACTGCTAGATATCTATAACTTTTACCACATTGTTCACATTGATATGGTTTCTCTCCAGTGTGACTCCTTTCATGTGTTTTAAGAGAACTGGGATTAATGAATACTCTCTCACATTCTTTACATTTATAAGGTCCATCCCCAGTGTGTGTTATCATGTGTTTCTGAAGGGTTATTTTCCATGTGAAGGCTTTCCCACATTCCTTACATTCATAGGGTTTTTCTCCAGTGTGGATTCTTTCATGATTTCGAAGAGACCGGGCAGTATTCAATACTTTAGAACATGTTTTACACACATATGGTGTCTCTCCTGTGTGATGTCTTTTGTGTAGCTGTAAGGAACTGAAATGATTGAAGCCTTTTCCACACTGCTTACATTCATAGAGTTTCTCTCCCCTGTGAATTCTTTCATGGATTTGAATAGTTTCAGGACTTTTAAAGGCTTTTCCACATTGTTTACATTGATAGGGTTTCTCTCCGTTGTGACTGCTTTCATGCATTCGAAGACAACTGGGATAAATGAATGCTTTCTCACATTTCTGACATTTGTAAGGTAAATCCCCAGCGTGAGTTACCATGTGTTTTCGAAAAGTTGTTTCCCACATGAAGGCTTTCCCACATTCCTTACATTCATAGGGTTTCTCTCCTGTGTGAGTTCTTTTGTGTAGTCGGAAGGATTTTTGATATCGAAAGACTTTTCCACATTGTTCACATTCATAGGGCTTCTCTCCAGTGTGACTCCTTTCATGTGTTCTAAGAGAACTAGGAGAAATGAATGCTTTCCCACATTCTTTACATTTATATACCTTCTCATGGTACTTTTGATACTCTCTTCGTTTGTTTTCAATGTGACATTTCATGTGTCTATTAAAGGATGAATGATGCATGAAGACCTTTGCACATGCACTGCATTCCCATGGTTTTAAACCAGGAGTTTTCTTCTTCAGATTGAGAGTTGGAATAAGGGTGAAGTTTTCTCCACAGAAACTACTGCCTTTACTTTCAGAGAGTCTCTCTACCATAGAACTTCTGTAAACAATGAGAAGATTATCAATGATTTCTTTATTAAGAAATCATTTATTTATTGTATTTATTATGATTTATAGGAACAGTGAGGTTTTCTATCTTGTGTGAATTGTTAGAAGTTGAATGAACTGAATGCTCTGCAACAGGACTTCACCTCTTCTATTAAAAAGTGATATTCAAATATAGGGTTTATTGACTGCACATGAACTATATTGGAAACACAGAACATTTATATCACATTTAAGAAAATACTTTTTCGGAGACATTTTCTGAGAATAGAATAACTAAATTTGAAGACTGGGCTATTTGTTTTTGTTGACTTCTTTAAAATTTTCAGAATATACCATGATTCTCACAAGACAATGCTTTGAATTGCGGGTGTGACTCACCTTAATTTTCTCCCCTGGTTTTTGTACTGATCTTCAATGTCATGATCTTCCTGTTTTGTTTCTGAAATGCAGAACCAGAAAAATGATCCCAAAGTACTAGAAATGACAGAAAAATTATTGGACTTTAGGCCCATGATGAGCTCTGACTATGTCTAGTTTCCTTTCTTTCTTCTTCTCTTTATTTTGGGGGGGCGGGTGCTGTGCAGTATGGCCTACAGGATCTTAGTTTCCTGACTAGAGACTGAACTGAGGCCACAGCAGTGGTGAAAGTGCCGAGTCCTAACCACTGCACCGCTGGGGATTTCCCTTTGATCCCCACCTCCCCTAGTTTCTTTACCAAAGTTTTCCCTTTCCACATTCCACAACGTTGAACAATATTGACAGGTAAGAAACACTTGTTCTCTAATTGACAAAGGGAGGGAATTTTTCATTCTTACCTACTGAGACCAGGTTCTGGAAGTTTTCCCGCATCACATCTCTGTAGAGTTTCCTCTGTGAGGAATCCAGTAAAACCCACTCCTCCAGGGTGAAATTCACAGCCACATCCTCAAAGGCCAATGAGTCCTAAAACACCCAAAATAGGAGCACACTGAGATTCGTGAGACTGACAGAACTAGACACGCACACTCGATTTATAGGAAGGTTACATACAATTCTGTTGTTTACAAAGAGTTATTCTATGACTTGATCATGATAAACTTATTCTCCATACTTCCTCAATAATTTAACAGCATCATGAACAAATGGAAATTATTTACACATAACTTTTGTGGTCACAGTATCGCTTATATCACAATAATGGCAGAGCCCAGAGAATGAGAAATACTTTACAAATGAAAGAAACGTCATTTTAAGAACAATGATTTCTGCTGAAAAAATTCTTTCATCTTCTTCTTATGATCCACAAGTTACAGTACTCCATGAGGCAGAGGATCAAGATTGCATGAGGTTTTAATAAATAGGCATACAGTGAAGAACTGGAAGCTTTTTTCTAATCCTATCACCTATCATCAGAGGCCAGGTGACCTGTAGAAATCAAACTTTTAACAAAGCCCAGATGGCCACACTGTCCCAAAGTCCTCCAGGCCTTTAGAAGAAATCACAATCACACACAGTTGCCTGAATATAAATATTCTTCTGCAGATGCACTGCTTTTAAGTTGTATAATGATTAGCATAGACTCTGTTTTTCCTTCCTCTCTACATATAATTTGATGCAGGTAGAAAGTTACTTCAAATTTAGAGCTCAGACATGGGGAAGAAGCATTAATATGTTAGATCACAAAATCCCTATACTCAGGTGCCTCAAGGCGCTTCCAGCCAAATTCTAGAACACACAGTGCAATTACATGCCCAAAAAACTCTTTCTCTTCACACCATAACAGTATACTCTGGGTCTTACTGCCCTCAAGGAACATGTTAAGAGCTACAGTTTACAAGGGAGCTCACCAAAGTCCATAACACTTTGATGGTGAATTTTCCCATGATTATAAATTATGTAAGGGTTTCATCATTGGCTTCCTCCAAAAGAACATAAAGTCTCCATCCTGCTATTTCAGGAACAGGAGTTTTCCAAGCAGCCAGTATTGCAACTGCTAAGTGAAAATCTAGTCTGGGATTTATGAAATTAGAAGTTGTGATTCTCCATCTCACGAGAAGAGAATGAAAAATCTTGAAATAAACAAGTCCTCCCAGAGCCATGAGAGCACTGACTTCAAAGGGTAAACTGGTGCCCTAAAACTGGGAAAGAGAAAAGAAAGACTTTTTTTTTTTTTTGCAGTATGCGGGCCTCTCACTGTTGTGGCCTCTCCTGTTGCGGAGCACAGGCTCCGGACGCGCAGGCTCAGCATCCATGGCTCACGGGCCCAGCCGCTCCGCAGCATGAGGGATCCTCCCGGACCAGGGCACAAACCCGCGTCCCCTGCATCGGCAGGCGGACTCTCAACCACTGTGCCACCAGGGAAGCCCAGAAAGACATTTTTTAAATATGCCCCAAAGATTCTGTTCTTAAGGCTGGTACCCAAAAAAACTGTTTCACTGTAGTCTAACACAAAGACAAAAAGGATCAAAAAAGATAGAACACAGTATCCATGAACTCTGGCATGACCTTCTTTAACAGAAGATTTAAGATACATATAATGAAAATAATTGAAGGAAAAGAGAGACAGAAATAAGTAACGACCACTGAGATGTTCCTAATATTAATGATAGACAACACCCATAGATCCATGAGGCTCAGTGAACAATAAAAATGAAAACATCTAAAATGGAGACCAAAGTATATTATATTTAAAGTAGAGAGAAAAACAAAGGCAAAGAGAATATATATTGTAAGAAGCCAGAGGTATACTTTAGGTACAGAGAAATAAAGATTAGAATCAAACTGGACTTCTTTTCAGGAAAAAAAAACAATAATAATAATTATATACATACGTATATATAAAAGAACTAAGTGGATTGAAACATTTAAAGTTTTGAAATTAAAAAAAAAACAAACAGTGTCCTAGAATTCTGTTAGGAAGCACAATTATCCTTAAAAAATAGAAGGCCATTTTGAGACAAAAATTGATGGAACTTGTCATTAGTATGCCAACTTTGAAAGACATTAAAATTCATCAGAAAGAACGTAAATTATGTAGGAGAATTAAAAGAGGAATAAATAAAGGTAAACATCTTTTATATTTCTTTTATAATAGATGATACTTTGTCTAAAATCATATTAGCAAGAATGACATTGATAATGATAAGCTTGTGGATAAGTGAAATAAATGACAGCCATATCAATAGGGACAGAGGAGGGGAAATGGGAATAGTGTGGTATGAGGTACCTGAACAACCACTGAAGAGGTACTGCGTTAAGTTGCAGACTGATGTGGGTTAGTTCTAAATGTATACTGAAAACTCAAGGGCAACCACTAAAAAAGTTCTTTACAAAGGTATAGGTTAAGAATGGAAAAAAGGAAGAATCAGACAAAATGCTCAGTTAAATCCAGAGAAGGTAGAAAAAAGAGAAAAGACAAATGAAAAAATAAGGGCAACAAATAGAAAGAGTAAAAAGTGTTAGATATTAATCCAACCATATTAGTCACCATTTCAATCAACAATGGTCTCAATACAAATGAAAGAAAATTACAGTAATATCAGATTTACTTATTCACTTTTATTGAAGTATAGATGATTTACAAAGTTGTGTTAGGTTCTGGTGTACAGAAAAGTGATTCAGATATATATATACATATATATATATATTCATATATATATATATTCTTTTTCATATTCTTTTCCATTAAGGTTTTCTACAGGATTTTACAGTACCTTGTGCTATACAATAGGACCTTGTTGTTTATCTATTTTATATATAATAGCTTGTTTCTGCTAATTCCAAACTCCTAATTTATCTCCCCCCACCCCCTTTCCCCTTTGGTAACCGTAACTTTCATTTTGATGTCTGTCTGTTTTTGTTTTGAAAATAAGTTCATTTGTGACATATTTTAGATATCACATATAAGTGATATCATATGGTATTTCTCTTTCTCCATCTGATTTACTTCATGTAGTATGATAATCTGTACATCTATCCATGTTGCTGCAAATGGCATTATTTCACCTTTAATGGCTGAGCAGTATTCCACTGAATATATATACTACATCTTTATCCATTCATCTGCCAATGGACATGTAGGTTGTTTCCATGTCTTGGTTGCTGTAAATAGTGCTGCTATGAACATTTAGGTGCCTGTATCATTTTGAATTAGAGTTTTCTCTGGATATATACCCAGGACTGGGATTTCTCGATGATATGGCAACTCTAGTGTTTTGGGGGACCTCCATACTGTTTTCCAAAGTAGATGCACCAATCTACATTGCTTCCAACAGTACAAAAGGGCTCCGTTTTCTCCACACCCTCTCTAGCATTTGTTATTTGCAGACTTTTAATGATGGCCATTCTGACCAATGTGAGGTGGGCACCTCACTGCAGTTTTGATTTGCATTTCTCTAACAATTAGCAATGCTGAACATCTTTTCATGTGCCTATTGGCCATATGTATGTCTTCTTTGGAGATATGTCTATTTAGGTCTTCTGCCCATTTTTTATTGGGTTGTCTGGTTTTTGTTATTGGATAGTATGTGCTATTTGTATATTTTAGAAATTAAGCCCCTGTTGGTGGCATCATTGACAAATATTTTCTCCTAGTACGTAGGTTGTGTTTTCATTTTGTTTATGGTTTCCTTTGTTGTACAAAAGCTTATACGTTGTTTGGGACCCATTTGTTTATTTTTACTTTTATTTCTATTGTCTTGAGAGACCAACCTGAGAAAACATTGGTATAATTTATATCAGAGAATGTTTTGTCTATGTTCTCTTCTATGAATTTTATGATGTCATGTCTTACATTTAAGTCTTTAAGCCATTTCGAGTATATTTTTGTATATGGTGTGAGGGTGTGTTCTAACTTCATTGATTTACATGAGGCAGTCCAACTTTCCCAACACCACTTGCTGAAGAGACCGTCTTTTCCCCATTGTATATTCTTGTCTATTTTGTCAAAGATTAATTGACCATTGGTGTGTGGGTCTATTTCTGGCCTCTCTATTCTGTTCCATTGAGTCTATATTTCTGGTTTTGTGGCAGTATCACACTGTTTTGACAACTTTAACTTTGTATTATTGTCTGAAATCTGGGAGGGTTATGCCTTTAGCTTTTTTCTTTTTTCCTCAGAACTGCTTTGGCAATTCTGGGTCTTTTACAGTTCCATATATCTTTTAGGATTATTTGTTCTAGTTCTGTGAAAAATGTTATGAGTAATTTGATAGGGATCACATTAAATCTGTAGATTACTTTGGGTACTATGGCCATTTTAACAAAAATAATTCCTCCAATCCAAGAGTATGGGTTAGCTTTCCATTTTTTTAAAAATAAACTTATTTATTTATTTTTGGCTGTATTGGGTCTTCACTGCTGCACGCGAGCTTTCTTTAGTTGTGTCGAGTGGGGGCTACTCTTTCTTGTGGTGTGCAGGCTTCTCAGTGCAGTTGCTTCTCTTGTTGTGGAACACGGGCTCTAGGCATGCAGGCTCTAGAGTGCAGGCTTAGTAGTTGTGGCACATGGACTAAGTTGCTCCACGGCACGTGGGATCTTCCCGGACCAGGGCTCGAACCCATATCGGCAGACGGATTCTTAACCATTGTGCCACCAGGGAAGCCCAGCTTTCCATTTTTTGATTCAGTTCAATTTCCTTTATCAATGTTTTATGGTGCTCAACATATCTCTTTCACCTCCTTGGTCAGGTTTGTTCCAAAGTATTTTATTTTTTCCGGTGCATACTGTTTTTTTTTACTTTCCCTTTCTGATATCATAATATGTGATTTTTAAAATTACAATTAAATGTAGTCTACCAAAAACTCATTTTAAATATGAAGGCACTGGCAGATGAGAAATAAAGCAATGGAGATAAATACACCATGCCGAAACTAACCAAAAGAATGCTGGCACTCATATATGAACTTTAGAGAATGCAGATTTCAGACCAAGGAAATCTCAGGGGTAGAAAGGACTTTACATAATGACAAAAAGGTCCATTCTGCAAGAAGCCATAACAATCCTTCATGTGTACATACATAGCAACAAAGCGGCAAAATACATAAGGCAAGACATGAAGAATGCAGGGAGGAATACATAAATCCATTATTATAGTCATACATCAACACCCCCTTATCATAAGCTGTATATAACAGCAGGCAGAAAATCAGGAAGGACAGACTTGCTTTGAGGAATACTATGAAATAACTAAATGTAATTGTAATCTAAAGAACACTTCATGCAACAAGAGCTGAATACACATTCTTCTAAAATTCATATGAAACATTCAACCAGACCGAACACTTTCTGGGACATAAAGCATACCTTAACAAATCTGAAAGAAGAAAAATCATACAAACCATGCTCCTAGAACTCAAAGGCATTCATCTAGCAATCAATACAAGCAAGAGATTTGGAAAAACCCCTAACACACAGAGGTTCAACAACATATTTCTAAGTAATACATGGGATCAAAGAAGAAGTCTCAAGAGAAATTAAGATTTGTTTTGAGCTAAATTGTGGCATGTAGCAAAAGCAGTGCCTACCGAGAAATTTATGTCATCATCAACTGGGAAAAAACAAAGGTCTGTAAACAACAACACAAGCATCTACCTTAAGAAACAATAAAGAGGGCTTCCCTGGTGGCGCAGTGGTTGAGAGTCCACCTGCTGATGCAGGGGACATGGGTTCGTGCCCCGGTCCGGGAAGATCCCACATGCCGTGGAGTGGCCGGGCCCGTGAGCCGTGGCCACTGAGCCTGCGCGTCCAGAGCCTGTGCTCCACAATGGGAGAGGCCACAACAGTGAGAGGCCACAACAGTGAGAGGCCCGCGTACCACAAAAAAAAGAAACAATAAAGAGAAGACGATATAATCACAAAATAAAGTTATAAAAATCAGAAAGGAAATTAATGTAATTGTGGGTAATTGAAGGAGAAAAAAACTTTTAAGCTAGTTCTTTGACAAGATTAATAACACTGATAAACATCTAATCAATATGCCTATAAGGGAAGACAGAGGGTAAAAGGAAATATCAGAAAAGAACAAAGGGGGAAATGAAAATTTCAAAGGATTTGGTAAAATACAGCATCCATTTTTAATCACAAACAAGTAATAGAGGGAACTTCTACTTCCTGAAAAAGAATATATTCATGTATCCTGTAGGTAAATTCAAATATTTGGTCTCTAGGACATAATTATCTCTGTGAAACATCTTAAAGATTCTCCAACAACAGATAACTCTTGGAATTAAGAGGGCATATCCTGGGCTTCCCTGGTGGCGCAGTGGTTAAGAAGGTACCTGCCAATGCAGGGGACACGGGTTTGAGCCCAGGTCTGGGAAGATCCCACATTTCGTGGAGCAGCTAAGCCCGTGTGCCACAACTACTGAGCCTGCGCTCTAGAGCCTGTGAGCCACAACTACTGAGCCAACATGCCACAACTACTGAAACCTGCACGTCTAGAGCCCGTGCTCCACAACAAGAGAAGTCACCGCAATGAGAAGACCACGCACCGCAACGAAGAGTAGCCCCCGCTCACCACAACTAGGGAGAAGCCCACGCGCAGCAACGAAAACCCAAAGCAGCCAAATAAATAACATAAATAAATTTATTAAAAAAATAGAAGACATATCTCAAGATTGAAAGATAATCAACTGTTTTCCTGTAGACCCACACTGAACTTGGACAAAGAAGGAAAGGCAATTCAAATGAAAGGAAAATCTTTTAAACAAATAGTGCTGTAAATAATGGATATTCACAAACACACACACACACAAACAAAGCAAATGTAAACATAGGACTTACACGTTTTACAAAAAAAGCCTCAAAACACATCACAGATCTAAATGTAAAATGCAAAAGTAATAAACTCCTCCAAAATATCATGGAAGGAAATCTAGGTCACTTTGGGTTTGGTGATGAATTTTCAAATATAACAACAAACACAAGGTCTGTAAAAGAAAAAAAGGATAATTTCACTTCATTAAAATAAAAAACGTCTCCTCTCAGAAAGGCAGTGTTAAGGGAATGAAAAGCTGAGTCACAGGATATGAAAAAATACTAATATTTGCAAAACACTTATGTGATAAATAACTGGTATTCAAAATATCCAGGAACTATTAAAACTCAACAGTAAGAAGATAAATAATCCAATTGAAAATGGGCAAAAGATCTGAACAAACAGCTCCCAAAAAAAGATATATAGAAGGGAAACAGGAAATATGAAAACATGCTCAATGTCAAATGTCAGTAGGAAATTGCAAATAAAACGAGCTATCACTACACACCTATTTAATAACTAAAATGCAAAACACCAAATAGATGTGAAGGTAATCCTCATTCATTGCTGGGGGGAATGGAACTTGGTACCCCTACAAAGGAAGACAGGAGCTCTCTTTCAAAACAAAATATACTCTTAGTATGTATATTAAGACCCAGCAATCACACTCCTTGTTATTTGTCCAAATGAGATCAACTCTTATATTCACACAAAACTCATACACAAATACCTGTAGGAGCTTTATTCATAACTGGCATGAGTCAACAGGTAAGCAAGATATCTTGCAAGAGTCAAATAATCAGTGGTATATCCATATGATGAAACAGTGTTCACTAATAAAAAGGAATAAAGTATCAAGCTATGAAAACACATGAAGCAAAGCTCAAAAGTATATTGCTACCAGAAAGAAGCCAATCTGGCAGAGCTATACACTATATGATTCCAAGTATAGGAGGGCCTTCAAGTACTTCCCCTCGCAGGCTCAAACGGGGCCTTGGCCTGAAGACACTGACCTCAGGCTCTGCTCCCAACTACAGGTGCTCTCCACCACCACTGATACTTTAAATACACAAACCCTGTTTGAACAATTCAGCAAAATCACTCAAATCCAGTGTTTATGTGGAAATGAGAGAAGAAAATTATAAGCCACTTCTACTAGTTCACCAGGAAACCCCAAATATCTATTCCTTTTCAGAAAAAAATGTCAGTCAATTACTTCCAAGGCAATTTCATTTACTACATAATTAATCACGCTTGAATACTTCTCTACAAGTCTAAATCTTGGAACTTTATTTGAAATCCACCAAAAGTAAAGGAGAGACCACAAAAATTTAACCACACTTCCTCAGGGATTGAATAAAAGCAAAAAATTCTTAACAAATGGAATGTAATACTGGAATTTTTTTCCCCCTGAAATTCACCTCTCTTACCTCTTTGGAAATATTTTATATGGACTTTGAAGCTCTATTTTACACTATTGAAGAAAGAAACTTAAATAAGCGAGTAAATCTTTTGAAGGGGACTAACCTAGGGATGGGCAGGGTAGATCGTCCATAAAAGTTCAAAAAAAACCTCCACGAAAGGACTTCCTATAGGATATCTGTTTCCAGTAAAAAATCAGAAGAAAGGACTTCATACAACCCACTTCCAAGTGGGCATTGTCGGCTTCTGCTCTTGTAAAATATCCACAGACCACCCCCCGCCCCCAAAATAATACCATCCACGTCACTACGGAACTAGGATAAACAATTAAAATATTTGTTTGAAATGCACTGCGGAGACGAATAGATGATAGGTAATTTGAATCGGAGAGGCGAAACCGACTTTGGGAATGAGGGAAGCGATCTGGAAATTTAATGATTTATTGCCAGCCCTACAAAGAGCTCCTCTGGGGGGCTAAGGTCTTTGAAATTCTGCTTCCCAAACATTTGGAAAACTCAGAGAAAAAATGAAACCGTGTAAGTCAGATGGGACTTGAACCCACGTGCCGGGACTCGAACCCTGCCTAAACCCAGATTGGGACTTGAACCTATGGTCTTTTAATTAGAATCACTCACCTGGTGTTGGACTTACTGAGGCTCGGGTTCTTTGTGTCACAGCGCAGAAGGAATTCAGCAAGAGGCGAAGAGATAGGCAAGATGTAGATTTATTAATATAGGACGCTTGCAAGAGACGCAAGCAGGCAGGGGGGCTCTGCCCTGAGGATTAAGTGGGCTATATTTTTATAGTCAAAGGAAAGTGGGGAAGGGGAAAAAGACTGCCTTCTTCCTCATTCTTCGAGTAGATGTCAGGCTTAGGTCACTAGCTCCTCCTTCCTATGGCATAGGAGAGTGTCTGACCCTAGGAGGTCAAACTAGGACTGTCGTAGAGCTTATTCAAATCAGGAGAAAGGTGGTAACATACACTAAAGTATGTTGTTTCATCTCAAGTCTCCATATAATGAGGGTCTCCTACTTTGGAATGTCACATTTCTCTTAAAATTCCTGTCCTTGGTGTTAAGGATCATTACCTTGCTGAACTCGACCAGCAGAATGCAGGTCTCATTTTTTCTTTCACTTAATGATCTGGGGCATATCTCATGCTTTTATTTATGGCTTTATACTTAAGGAGGCCTGATTGGTTCCACAACATTTTCGATAGCTTTCTTGAGCGATCAATAAGTTACAGTGGTCTCCCAAAGTTCCCTAGGTTTCCCTCGCTATTTACAATCCCCTACTGGGACTTCTACAACTACCAGTGTAACTATCCTATTCTATCCCTATCAAAACGGGTGCCCCCTGGGGCAGAAAGGAAAGGCTGAGACCCCTCAGACCACAGCTAATCCCACGACCGAACCCTGGAGAACGAGTCCCAGTTGTCACCTGAAGGCCGTGCCTGAGGTCACCACACAATCTGGGGGGAGAAGAGGGGCTGCAGAGCAGCCGGGTGAGGCTCCGGGGCCAAAGTTCCTGCAGCGAAGTGACCGAACAGGACGCCCGGGGTCCGAGCTGCCGGGCCAACCCCGCCACTGAGACCCGGAGGGGACTGAGGTCCGAGCAGCGCCCCAGACCCCCGCGTATCCGCAGACTCCGGAGTTGACCGCGAAGTGACCGGGTCAAAAAAGATGGCCGGTTTCGGCCGGTTGCGACCAGTCCCTTCGCAGCGTCCACAGTCCGGCTCAGCACACTCACCATTTCGAGGTTTCCTGGGTCTGTCTGAGTCCCTCCTAACGACTCCAAGGACTAGTGCAGAACACAGGGCAACAGAAGGTACGTGAAAGTTAACAGGTTAGTGAACCCGGAACAGACGCGCGATCCCTCCGCTGTAGAAGGTAAGGAAGTCCACGCCTGAGTGGGGGACCGCTCCGCCCACCTGCCTCAGCGGCCGCCTGGTTGGACAGATCTCAATACCCCGCCCCCTAATGCCTCCCACCTGTGGGAGGTGGGATGAGACCTGTCCCTGCCTGGCACGTTTGCTTGGTAAAACAACATTTCCTGGCCTGGGATTGTCTCAGTTGTCTTCCGCAGCTCCTCCTGCACTGGGATTCCTGATTCTGTTTCAAGATGCAGCAAGTACAGATAAGAGGATGGCCCAGGTCAGTCCTGCCTGGAACAAGAGGGTCTTATGTCCTCCAGGGGTCAAGGGCTTGGTGTAAGTCTGTGTGGCCAGGCACGGAACTGTGCTTCTTGTTAAGAAACGCAGACACTTAAATGTGAATTCACCATCTATAATAAAGGGGTTGACTCCATTTTCATCTTTCGTCCTTGACAGCGCTGAGCCTTCCACCAATCCCTGCCCCATTCCCACTTATTAGGTACTTAAGCTAAAGAATCCCAGAGCACTTGGCTCTGGTAGGAAATTTGAATCAGTCAGCCTAGCTGGGTGCCAGGACAAATCTCAGTTAAACCACAGGCTATGATGTGTGTTCATTAACTTCTCAGGTGTACGTTTTACACTGGTAGGAAATTTTATAAATAAATTAATTAATTACTAATTTTTATTGGACTATAGCTGATCCACAATGCTGTAGTAGCCTCAGGTGCACAGCAAGGTGAATCAGCCACACATATACATACACCAACTCTTTTCTTAGATTCCCCTCCTATATAGGCCATGACAGAGGACTGAGTAGAGTTCCCTGCGCTACACAGCAGGTCCCCATCAGTTATCCGTTCTACATATAGTAGTGTGTACACGTCAATCCCAACCTCTCAATTTATCCCTCCCTATTTATCCCCTGGTAACCATAAGTTTGCTTTCTACACCCTCGACTCTACCTCTGCCCTACAAACAAGTTCATTTGCACCCCCTTTCTAAACTCCATATATAAGCAACATCACATGACATCCAACCTTCTCTGTCTGACCCACAGCACTAAGCACAACAATCTCCAAGTCCATCCATGTCGCTGCAAATGGCATTATTTTGTTCTTTTGTATGGCTGAGTAATATTCCACTGTATTTATGTACCATATCTTCTTTATCCATTCCTCTGTTGATGGACATTTAGGTTTCTTCCAAGTCCTGGCTATTATAAATGTAAATAATGCTGCAGTGAACATTGGGGTGCATGTATCCTTTCAAATTATGGTTTTCTCTGGATATATGCCTAGGAGTGGAATCGCTGGGTCATATGGTAGTTCTATTTTTAGATTTTTAAGGAACTTCCATACTGTTCTCCATAGTGGCTGTATCAATTTACATTCTCACCAACAGTGTAGGGGGTGTTCCCTTCTCTCCACACCCTCTCCAGCATTTACTGTTTGTAGATTTTTTGATGATGGGCATTCTGACCCATGTGAGGTGATACCTCCTCGTAGTTTTAATTTGCATTTCTCTAATAATTAGTGATGTTGAGCATCTTTTCATGTGCTTTTTGGCCAACTGTATGTCTTCTTTGGAGAAATGTCTATTTAGATCTTCCTCCCATTTTTTGATTGAGTTGTTTGTTTTTTTGATATTGAGCTGTATGTGCTGTTTGTATATTTGGGAGATTAATCCCTTGTCGGTTGCTTCATTTGCTAATCTTTTCTCCCATTCTGAGGGTTATATTTTGTGTTTGTTTATGGTTTCCTTTGCTGTGCAAAACTTTTAAGTTTAACTAGATCCCATTTGTTTATTTTTGTTTTTATTTTCATTACTCTAGGAGGTGGATCAAAAGAGATCTTGCTGGGATTTATGTCAAAAAGTGTTCTGCCTATGAGTTTTATAGTATCCGGCCTTACCTTTAGGTCTTTAATCCATTTTGAGTTTATTTTTATGTATGGTGCTAGGGAGTGTTCTAATTTCATTCTTTTAGGTAATTTGGACAATTAATAATTTTGTGCTTCAAAGGAAACTATCAAGAAAGTAGAAATATCCTTTGGAATTCTTGTGTGATATTGCTTGGAATATAAAATTGTATTGATGGTATGAAAAGAAAAAGGCAATTCCTCAAAAAATTGCAAAGTGAGTCACTATCTGATCTAGCAATCCGACTTCTGTCAATTGAAGTAGAATTGAAAGCAGTGATTCGAACAGATATGTCAAAACAGATATATATGTTCATTTCACATTATTCATAGTAGCCATAGGTGGAAGCAACTCAAGTGTCCATCAACAGTTGAATAGACAAAAAAAACACGGTGCATACATACATCAGAGTATTATTTAGCTTTAAAAAGAAAGCAAATTTTACTCTTGCTACAACATAGATGAACCTTAGGACATTATGCTAGCTGAAATTAGCCTGACAAAAAAGGTCAAACACTGTATGATTCCATGGGTATGAGGTACCTACAGTAGCTAAATTCCTAGAGAGAAAAAGTAGAATGGTTTTCTCCATTGTATATATGTACCACATCTTCTGTATCCATTCACCTGTCGATGGGCTTTTAGGTTGCTTCCATGTCATGGCTATTGTAAACAGCACTTCAGTGACCATTGGGGTGCATGTATCCTTTCAAACCATGGTTTTCTCTGGATATATGCCCAGGAGTGTGATTGCTGGACCATATTGTAGCTATGTTTTTAGTTTTTTAAGGAACCTCCATACATACTGTTTTCCATAACGGGTACAGCAATTTACATTCCCACCAACAACCCCTTTTCTCCCCACCCTCTCCATCATTTATTGTTTTTTTGTTTGTTTTTTTCTCTAATGATGGAATACTCTCAAAAGGGAGAGCTTAAAGCACCTTGTGAATTATTTATTTTATTTATTTATTTTTTTCAAATTCTTTTCCCATTTAGGTTGTTACATAATATTGAGCAGAGTTCCCTGTGCTATACAGTAGGTCCTTGTTGTTAATCCATTTTATTTATTTATTTTTCAAATATTTATTTATTTATTTGTCTATGCCTGGTCTTAGTTGTGGCATGCGGGATCTTCAGTTCTGGTGTGCAGAACTTTTAGGTGTGGCGTGTGAACTCTTAGTTGCAGCATGTGGGATCTAGTTCCCTGACCAGGGATCAAACCCAGGCTTCTTGCACTGGGAGTGTGGAGTCTTAGCCACTGGACCACCAGGGAAGTCCCTGGTTATCTATTCTAAATATAGTAGTGTACATGTAAATCCCAAACTCCCTAAGTATCCCTCCCCCTCGCCCCTCTGGTAACCATAAGTTTGTTCTCTAAGTTTGTGATTCTGTTTCTGTTTTGTAAATAAGTTTATTGTATCTTTTTTTTTTTTTAGATTCCACATATAAGTGATATCATACGATATTTGTCTTTCTCTGACTTAGTTCACTCAGTATGACATCTAGGTCCATCCATGTTGCTACAAATGGCATTATTTCATTCTTTTTAATGGCTGAGTAATATTCCATTGTACATATGTACCACTTCTTTTTATCCATTCATCTGTCATCCATCATTTATTGTCTGTAGACTTTCTGATGGTGGCCATTCTGACTGGTGTGAGGTGATATCTCACTGTAGTTTTGATTTTCATTTCTCTAATAATTAGCAATGTTAAGCATTTTTTCACATGTCTCTTGGCCATCTGTATGTCTTCTTTGGAGAATTGTCTATCTAGGTCTTCTGCCCATTTTTTGATTGGGTTGTTTGTTTTTTTAATATTGAGCTGCATGAGCTCTTTGTAGCTTTTGGAGATTAATTCCTTTTCAGTCACATCATTTGCAAATATTTCCTCCCATTCTGTGGATTGTCTTTTTGTTTTGTTTATGGTTTCTTTGCTGTGCAAAACTCTTTGCTTACTATAGACCTCCCAACTTCCTTTTCCCTTCTTTAAAAGAATACTCTCCTTGCTGCAGGGGAACTTGCATGCCAAGGTTGCTGACCCCAAATTACAATTCTTTGCTAATCCTGGATAAACACATATTTTGCTGGAAAAATAATTGGCATCCTATTTGTTTATGTCAACATGGGTATAGAGTTTGGTTTTGAAAGATGAAAATAGTTCTGCAGATTGGTTTCCCAATGTCAATGTATTTTGTACTACTGAACTATACACTTAAAATGATGAAAATGTAAATTTTATGGTATGTGTATATTATAAAAATTAAACTTTTAAGGCAAGACAGTGAATACAACCCTTAGAACGGAAGAAAATTTTGCAAATCATATATTTAAAACAGAACTTATATTGAAAATATCTAGAGACTTCTTATAAGTTAGTTATAAAAAGTCAATTAACTCAATATTAAATGTGACAAGCATCTGAAGTCACATTTTTCCAAGTAAAATATACAAATGATCAAGGGCATATGAAAAGATTCTGGCCATTATTAGTCATCAAGGAGATGCAAATCAAAACCACAATGAGATTCCATGTCACAAAAACTAGGATGGCTAAAATCAAAAAGTGAGGTAATAAGTTTTATCCAGGATAGATGGAGAAATTTGAACTCTCATACAGGTTGGAATGAAGACAAAATAGCGAAGCCACTCTGGAAAAAGTTCTGGGAGTTCCTCAAATATTAAACCTAGAGTTATCATATGGCCCATCAATCCCACTCCTCGGTATATGCCCAAGAATATGAAAATACTTATTTGGCCAAAACTTATACATGAATTTTAGAGTAATGTGATTCATAGTAGCCAAAAGGTAGAAACATCTAAAGTTCCATTAACAGATGAATAGGTAAACAATGTGTTTTACCCAATCAATAAAATGTTATTCTGATGTAAAATGAAGGAAATATTGATTTATAATTTTCCCTTGAAAAAAATCATGCTGAGTCAATCAAAAGACCATATACTATAGAATTCTTTTCATATGAAAGACCAGGATGGAGAAAAAGAAAGCAGATTAGTGGTTTTCTAAGGCCGGGGATTGGAGGAGGAAGATGGGAAGATTAGCGGTGACAGCTAAAAAGTAGAAGAGTTTCTTTTTGAAGTGAGAAAATCTTCAAAAATTGACTGTAGTGATAAATGCATGTATCTACAAATATACTAAAAGCATGAAAATGTATACTTAATGGGTGCCTTCCACAGTATGTGCCATACATTTCAATAAAGTTGTTCAAATAAGTCAATGCATGAAGTGTTTTGCAATGTAAGAGTTTTGCAATTAAGTCTCCTGGGAGTATAAGAATTTCCAGGTTAATTAATATCCATCACTTCACTTAGTTATCATTTTGTTTTTTTTATTTCGCTGTGCTGGGTCTTAGTTGCAGCATGCGGGATCTTCCATCTTCCTTGCAGCATGCGGGCTCTTTTAGTTCCAGCATGCAAACTCTTAGTTGCGGCATGTGGTATCTATTTCCCTGACCAGGGACGGAAGCCGGGCCCCTCCGTTGGGAGTGTGGAGTTTTACCACTGGACCACCAGGGAAGTCCTAACTATCTTTATTTTTGTTTGTGTGGTCGGAATGCTTAAGATCCACTCTCTTAGCAGGCATGGAGCGACTGGCAGGCCTGGCTGCTGCAACGAATGGCTTGGCTGCCGCCGCCTTCTCCAGCTCCGCCACAGGGGTCACAGTGGCCGCGGTGCTGTCCTCGAGTTTCCAGCGTGAGGAGGTGGCCGGTGGAGAGAGGCATCATGTTTGAGGCAGAGACCCTGAGGCAGCCTCGCAAGTGGCCTCGTTCATTGCTCTTAACAATGCCATCACCCTGTGGCAGTTCCTCCTTCAGCTCCTAAAGGAGCCTCAGAACGATCACATGATCTGCTGGACCTCTAATGATGGGGAGTTCAAGCATTTGCAGGCAGAAGAGGTGGCTCGTCTCTGAGGGATTCAAAATAACAAGCCTAACATGAATTATGACAAACACAGCTGACCCCTCAGATACTATTATATGAAGAATATCATTGAAAACGTGAGGGGTCAGAAGTTTGTGTACAAGTTTGTCTCGCACCCAGAGATTTTGAATACGGTTCCTATGCCAGCGGGCAGGCTTGAGGGAGACTGAAGCTTTACGCATCAGTGAAGTCAGCAGCGAGAGCTCCATAGATGAAGAGAATGGAGGGAAAAAGAAGCCACCGCAGCCTGGTGCCAAGACCCCTAGCTGCAGTGACTACAGACACTCTGGCTTATATTCTCCATTTACCCTCAGATCTTTGAACTCCTCCAATAGGAAGCTTTTCAAATCTATAAAGGTTGAGAATCCAGCTGAGAAATTGGCAGAGAAAAAAATCCCCTCAGGAGCCAACACCATCTGTTACCAAATTTGTAACACCTTCTAAAAAGCCACCAGTTGAACTTCTTGCTGCCACCAGTTCAACTGACCCAAGTATTTCTCCGTCTTCCAAAGAAACTGCCCAAGCGCTGGAGACTTTGTCTTCCCCCAAACTGCCTTCGCTAGAAGCACCAACTTCTGCATCCAGTGCAACTGCCACTTTTACCACCACACCTCCTATTTCGTCCATTTGCCCTTTTCAGGAACCTCCTAGAACACCTTCACTACCGCTGAGTTCCAACCCAGAGATGGACCCAGACATGGACGCAGACATGGAGCCTCAAGATCAGGATTCAGCTTTGCCAGAAAAAGACAAAACAAGCAATTCATCAAGGTCCAAGAAACCCAAAGGGTTAGAGCTAGCACCAACCATCATGATCACAGGCAGTGATCCAAGCCCACTGATTATTATGCTAGGATTATTTTCACAGACACCCTTCTTGACTCTGAGTGCCTTGGTCTCCAGTATCCACTTTTGGAGTACTCTCAGCCCTGTTGTTCCCCTAAGTCCAGCCAGACTGCAAGGTACTAACACACTTTTCCAGTTTCCTTCTGTGCTGAACAGTCATGGGCTCTTCACTCTGTCTAGCCTGTATGGACCTTCCACCCCTGGCCCATTTTCCACAGATCTACAGAAAACAACCTATGCACTTGTGGAACGGGAGAAACAACGAATAAACAGAGAGACATTGAACATGAATATATTTAAAGTGTGCGATTAATACTTCCACAATGATGATAATAGTCTATTGTGATTTCTGCCATTCCCCATTAAAATGCATTTTTTAGGGTTCCCTTAAAAAAAAAGATCCACTCTTCATAAATTTCAATTATACAATACAGTATAAGTGTATCAGATCATCATGTTTTAATCTTTAAATGCAGTTTTATTAGTTAGTTATACTTCAATAAACCTGAGGGGAGGCAGGAAGACTTTTAAGGTATTTTCCAATTCTCAGTACAACTTACTGTTTTTCTTCTATCAGTGGAAATAGGAATACAATTGCCTTGAATGCTGACATTTCGAGGTTTTCTAGGCACACAGGGAACACTGATCTAAAATAAATTTCCTTCCAGTGTAAAATGTACAGCTGAAAAGTTAATGCACACACCTCACAGCTTGTGGTTTGACTGAGATTCGTCCTGGCACCCAGCTAGGACTGAGTGATTCAGACCTCCTACCAAAGCCAAGTGCTCTGGGATTCTTTAGCTTAAGTACCTAATGAGTGGGGATGGGGAGGGATGGGTGGAAGGCTCAGCGCTGTCAAGGCGCAAAGATGAAACTGGAGCCAGCCTCTTTATTACAAACGGTGAGTTCATATCTAAGTGTCTGCCTTTCTTAACAAGAAGCACAGTTCCATGCCAGGGAATTCCAGGCCAGGGAAAAGTTCTGTTACAAACCTTAAGTGCCAGGCGGGGACAGATTCAATCCCAGCGGCGCTAAGTGATTCTGCTGAGTCAGGCTTTCTCTCGCAGGTTGTCACTCAGGTACTTGGGGGCGGGGTATTGGGAATCTGTCCAAACGGGAGGCCGCTGGGGCAGGTGGGTAGGGCGATGCTCCGCACAGGCGTGGATGTCCTTTTTTTCTCCAATTGCACCTAGACAGAACTTTTCCCTGGCCTGGGATTGCCTGTGATAAGAGGATGGCCCAGGCCAGTCCTGCCTGGAAGAAGAGGGTCTTATGTCCTCCAGGGATCAAGGGCTTGGTGTAAGGCTGTGTGGCCAGGCATGGAACCGACCTGCAGAATAGCTCTTAGTAGGGCTGGCAAGAACTCATGAAATTTCCAGAGCGCTCCCCGCCTTCCCAAAGTCAGTTTCCCCTCTCCGATTCACATCATCTATCAACTATTCTTCTCCCGTGGTGTATTTTAAACACACCCAGTATTTTAATTGTTTATCCTATTTGCGCAGAGTCGTGGATTGCACTGGGGAGGGGGGCGGTCTGTGGATGTTTTACACGAGGGGAAAGCCGAGAATAACCACTTGGAAGTAGGTGTATGAAATCCCTTCTCCTCCCAATTTTTTTTTCTTGGAAGAGACATCCTATGGGAAATCATTTTGTGGAGCGTTTTTTTTTTTCAAACTTTTCTGGACGAGCTAACCTGTGACCACTGCCCATCTCTGGGTTAGTGCCCTTCAGAAGATTTACTCACTTATTTAAATTTCTTTTTTCAATAGTGTAAAATGTACTTAATTAATAGAGCTTGAAAGACCGTATAAAATATTTTCAAAGAGGCAAGAAGGGTAAATTTCAGGGGGGAAAAAAATCCAGTGTTACATTCCAGTATTTAAGAATTTTTATTTCACAGGCTTCCGTGGTGGCACAGTGGTTAAGAATCCATCTGCCAATGCAGGGGACATGGGTTCAAGTCCTGGTCCAGGAAAATCCCACATGCCGCGGGGCAACGAAGCCCGTGCACCATGACTACTGAGCCTGTGCTCTAGAGCCCACGAGCACAACTACTGAGCCCTCGTGCCACAACTACTGAAGCCTGCACACCTAGAGCCTGGGCTCTGCAGCAAGAGAAGCCACCAAAATAAGAAGGCTGCGCACTGCAACGAAGAGTAGCCCCCACTCGCCGCAACTAGAGAAAGCCCGCGCGCAGCCACGAAGACCCAACGCAGCCAAAATAAATAAATAATAAATAAATATTGAGAAATGTCCTTTTGGGGGGCTTGTGGATACAGGAGCTTTTTTCAGTTTTCCATTCTATTAAACACTTGGAATAAATTTTAATGCATGGCAAGGTTGTCAAAGACTACACTTTTATGTAAATTATGATTTTCCTGTTTGCTTTTTGTCTTTCCTTCTGACTGGTATTTGTTGAATAGAATTTGAATTAAGAAGAGAGACTTGCGATAGGACAAGAAAAATCTAGAGTTGGAGATACCTTGCCTGTGAGTAACGTTAGGGCCTAGATTTTCCAGAATCAATCCTCTTTGTGGTTCCTTGTTAGAATTTACCAACAGCTCATCTGTGTGTGATTTTAAAGCAGATGCAGAGAAGGCATTCTTCCGATTTTGGAGCCACCACACTGGGAGACAGACAGATACATAGAAGCTTCAAGGACACCATCTTCCAGCTTATTTTCCAGATTCAGTGCCCTTGTAGTCAAGAGCATCCCCCAAACCACCATCAACTTTTTGATTTTCATTTTCATTGAAGTGATTTTCCCCTGGTGTCCCACATGAAGATCCATGAGAGTCTGATTTTTTTCTGGAAGGCTTCATGTCTCCACCGAGAAAGTATTTCAGAGTTTTACGATTGGGAGTATTTTCTGATTCCACTGTTCTCTAGATTATACCTTTATAATGTCTAATTTGTGTGGGAAGCACTTGATGCTGTTCACAGTGCTAGTGAGTATGTTTTCCTGATTCACCATGATATTTACAATAGTGCAGCCAAAAAGAATTACATGGGAGTTTGATATTTGACTTTTAATTGGATTTACATACCTAGTCACCCTTCCTGGCCCACAATGGATAAACAAGTTAGGAAGGTTTACTCATGTTCCTTTTTCTGTGCCAGTGTGTAAGAGGGTCAAACCTTTAAAACCTGTAGGCTCTACTCCTATACACCTTAAAGGGGCAACACATTAACTTTTGACAAGCCAGCTTAACCCACTTAACCTTGCCCTACTCTCCTTCAAAAGTATTTTTGTGGAATAATACTACTTCTATTAACTTAATGCATGTGTCAACAACAGTCTTAACATATGATCATATTTATTTTAGGTTGGGTGTTAATCCTGTCTTCAAAGGGCAATGATAAAATGGAAGATAACCCATGGAAAATACCTTTTAGGTATTGGACAGGTATTCAGCATAGGAAATTTTTAGAAGATGAGGATAAGAAATTCAAAGGTAGAAATCCCAGTATGATGTATTTAGGCACATTGGTCACAAAAGAAAAACTCTGAAACCAGCTCCATGGGCACTAGCAGTAGAATCAATAATTGAAAGTGGTATAGTCTTAGAAAGGAAAAATAGAAAAAAAAAACCCGAATGGATGGTTTTTCTTCCAGTATGTAAACAGCTCTGAGTGATTATTCTCATCCTCACAACTGGGAAAAAACTGAACAACGAGGAGAGCAATATCTCTTCTTAGATCCATGACAGATTGGAGATTACACGTGTTAACTGAAAGAAAAACACATGATGTGAAATCTGTGACTTTGTTTTATTTATGGACTTACTGAGGACTGTAGCAGGAGACAGCTTCTCAGGTAGCTTTGAGGAACTGCTCCAAACAGTAAGTTTGAAGTTCCATATACCAGTGATTTAGAGAAGGGGTATGTGCACTCAAGCACACATTTTTGTAATAGAAGGTTACTTTTAGTCATGAGGAAGAGATATCTTCATTGATGATTTTAGCGCTTTTATAAGTATAGGAAAATGCAAAATTGGGGTTCATAAAGTTTTTACTGACAATATCTAACTATCTAAAGTCCTGTTTTTCCACTTTTCCCAGAGCACAGGGTGCCTCATTCCTGATCTCATCCCTGAATTCATTTCATAGTGTGTGGGAAGTCAGCAACTGTATCAACTAATGGCTTACTTTTTGTAGAACTGGGTGGTGTTTGACATTATTTTTATTTATTTACTTGAAGTTTATTTTACTGAAGTATAGTTGATATATAGTATTATGTAAGTTACAGGTGTACAACATAGTGATTCACAATTTTATAGTCATAAAATACTGAATATATTCCCTATGTTGGACAATATATGCTTGTAGCTTATTTATCTTATACATAATAGTTTGTACCTCTTAATTCCCTACCCCTGTCTTGCCTCTCCCCCTTACCCTGTCCCTACAAGTATGCACTAGTTTGCTTTCTGTATCTATGAGTCTTTGTCTTTTTTGTTATATCCTCTTGGTTTTTTTTTTATTTTTTAGATTCCACATATAAGTGATATCATACAGTATTTGTCTTTCTCTGTGTGACTTATTTCACTTAGCTTAATACCCTCTAAGTCCATCTATGTTGTTTCAAATCACAAAATACATTCTTTTTTATGGCTGAGTAGTATTTCATTGCATATATATACCCCATCTTCTTTGTCCATTCTCCTGTTAATGGACACTTAGGTTGCTTCCATATCTTGGCAGTTGTAAATAATGCTGCTGTGAACATTCGGGTGCATGTATGTTTTTGAATTAGTGTTTCCAGTTTTTTCTGGATATACATACCCAGGAGTGGAATTGCTGGGTCATATGGCAGTTCTATTCTTAGTTTTCTGAGAACTCTCCATACTGTTTTTCAGAGTGCCTGCAACACTTTACATTTCCACCAACAGTGTAGGAGGGTTCACTTTCTCCACTTCCTCACCAACACTTGTTATTTGTTTTCTTTTTGGTGATAACCATCCTGACAGATGTGAGGTGACATCTAATTGTGGTTTTAATTTGCATTTCTCTGATGATTAATGACATTGAGCAACTTCTCATGTGCCTGTTCGCCATCTGAATGCCCTCTTTGGAAAAATGTCTATTCAGGTCTTTTGTCTAGTTTTAAATCGATTGTCCAGTCGTGTGAACTTTTTACATGTTTTGGATATTATTAACGCCTTATCAGTCACACGATTTGGAAATATTTTCTCCTATTCAGTAGGTGTTCTTTGTGTTTTGTCCATGGTTTCCTTTGCTGTGTCACAGCTTTTAAGTTTAATTTGGTTCAATTTGTTTATTTTTGCTTTTATTTCCTTTGATTTCAAAGACATATTCAAAAAAATATTGCTATGATTTAGGTGCAAGTCTGCCTGTCTTTTCCTCTAGAAGATTTCTGGTTTCTTGTCTTATATTTATTTATTTTTATAATTAATTAATTAATTTTATTCTTGGCTGCTTTTGGGTCTTCGTTGCTGCGTGCCAGCTTTCTCTAGTCGCGGTAAGTGGGGGCTACTCTTCGTTGTAGTGCACAGGCTTTTCATTGCAGTGGCTTCTTTTGTGGAGCATGGGCTCTAGGCACACGGGATTCAGTAGTTGTGACATACGGGCTCAGTAGTTGTGGCTGGCGGGATCTAGAGCGCAGGCTCAGTAGTGTAGTTGCTCCATGGCATGTGGGATCTTCCGGGACCAGGGCTTGATCCCGTGGCCCCTGCATTGGTGGGCAGATTCTTAACCACTGTGCAACCAGGGAAGCACTATATTTAGATCTTTAATCCAGTTTATTTTTGTACATGGTGTTAGAGAATGTTCTAATTTTATTGTTTTACATGTAGCTGTCCAGTTTTCCCGGCACCACTTATTGAAGGGAGTTTCTTTTCTCCATTGTATATTCTTGTTCCTTTTTGTAGATTAACTGACCATAATTGGGTGGATTTTTTTCTGGACTCTTATTCTCTTCCATTGATCTTTGTGGATGTTTTGGTGCCAATGCTATAATGTTTGATTACAGTACATTTGTAGTTTGGTCTGAAGTCATGAAGCATGATTCCTCCAGCTCTGCTCTTGTTTCTCAAGATTGTTTCAGCTATTCAGAGTTTCCAAACAAATTTTAGAATTATTTGTTCCTGTTCTGTGATAAATGTCATTGATATTTTGAAAGGAATTGCATTGAATCTGTAGATTGCCTTGTGTGTTATGGTCATTTTAACAGTATTAATTCTTCCAGTCCATGAACACAGTATATCTTAACATCTGTTTGTGTTGTCTTCAGTTTCTTTCATCAGTGTCTTACAGTTTTCCAAGTACAGGTCTTCTTACCTACAACATAGGTTTATTCCTAGGTATTTTATTCTTTTTCATGGGATGGTAAATTGGATTGTTTCCTACATTTCTCTTTCTGATAGTTTGTTTTTACTGTATAGAAATGCAACAGATTTCTGTGTATTATTTTTTTATACTGCAACTTTACTGAATTCATTGTTGAGCTCTGGTAGTGTTTAGGTGGCATCTTTAGATTTGGTATGTATAGTATCATGTCATCTGAAAGCAGCAACATTTTTACTTCTTCCTTTTCTGTTTGGATTCTTTTTATTTCTTTTTTGTGTCTGATTGCTGTGGCTACAACTCCCAATGCTATTTTGAATAAATGTGATGAGAGTGGGCATCCTTGTATTTTTCCTGGTCTTAGAGGATATGCTTTCAGCTTTTCACCATTGAGTATATTAGCTGTGAGTTTGTCATGTATGGTCTGTATTATGTTGATGTACGTTCCCTGTGCACACCCATTTTGAAAAGTTTTTATCATAGACGGATGTTGAATGTTTTCAAAATCTTTTCCTACATCTATTGAGATGATCATGTGGTTTTTATTCTTCAATCTGTTAATCAGGGGAGCTCTAACCCAGATCTTCTCCACCTCAGTTACAGGAGGAATTGTCAGTTTAATTACACACCCCAGCAATAGAATCTGCATCACAAAAGAATGACCCATTATAGGCCACATAGAAAAAGAATGCACATTATATCTCCTACAATAAATCGACCCCTTCAACTACTCACCCAGTGAGCAACTGTCATCACCCTGAACTCTTGTTTTTCTCCAATGGAGTTTCCATTAAAATAACCCTTCCCAACTTCCTTCTTTTTCTCAGTGAAATAATGTTCCTCTGCTTTGTTTGTTGGTCTTGACTATGGCTTCTGTTGTAGCTTGCTTGCAACTCAGGAGCTGCAGTCCTTTTCTATTTCCCCATAAACCCATTTTTACTGGTAAAATAAATGACCATTTTATTTTTAAGGTCAATAACGAGGTGTGCCACCTTATTCAGCAGGTCGTAATCTGCATATCCTTAATTCAGTATTGGAATCTGTCCAACCAGGAGGCCTCTCAGGCAGGTGGGTGGGGCGACCCTCAGACCAGCTTAGAAGTCCTTTCTCCCACCACACATAAGGTAGCACGCTGTGTAAGCTTCCCAGGCTCTGGAGACCCTCACATATACGCACTAGTCATTGGAGTCGTTAGAAGGGACTCTGACCCAGGAAACCTCGAAATGGTGAGTGTGGTGCCCTGGGGTGCCGAGACGCAGAGAGGGGCTGGTCGGAACTGGACATCTTTTGAACTGGCCTCTTCATGGTCACTGTTGGAATCAGTGGATACTTGTGGGTTTGGGGTACCGCTCGGACCTCAGTCCCCTCCAGCTGTGGGAAGGGGGTTGGCCCCCAAAGCCAGGACCCCGGGCGTCCTGTCCCGTTACTTCTCATAGGAATTTCCACCCTGGAGCCTCTCCCCGCAGCTCTGCACCCGTAGCCCCTCTTCTTCCCTACATTGTGCCAGGCGAGTGTAGGTTCAATCCCAGCGCCTAAGCGTGGTTTTGCCGGGTCAGGCTTCCTCTCGCAGGTTGTCACTCAGGACAAGGGGGCGGGGTATTGCGATCTGTCCAACCCGGAGTCCCCTGAGGCAGGTTGGTGGGGCGTTGCTCCGCACCCACGTGAATGTCCTTTTTTTCTCCCAAGGCCTGGCAGAGGTCGAACGCTGTGTATGGTTCACTTGCTCTGGAGACTGTCACATATCATCTGTCGCCCTGTGATCTGTGCTGGTCATGGAGTCGTTAGTAGGGACTCAGACCCAGGAAACATTAATGATGAGAATCCAGAATAATCTGACTGAACTTCAAAATTGGGACAAATATCACTTTACAGCTCTTTACCATATCATTGTAATAATAATATCACCCTCCCCCTGCACCACAGACTGTCAGAATAGAGGCACGAATTGCATCCTGGGAAATCTCCACCCATTTCCATGAATCAGGAAGACAAAAGACTCCTGCCTCATATAAGCACCTTCACCCATTTCTTTTTTTTTTTTTTTTTTTTTTTTGATGTGGACCATTTTTAAAGTCTTTATTGAATTTGTTACAGTATTGCTTCTGTTTTATGTTTTGGTTTTTGGCTGTGAGGCATGTGGGATCTCAGCTCCTGGATCAGGGACTGAACCCACATCCCCTATCTTGGAGGTGAAGTCTTAACCACTGGCCTGCCAGGGAAGTCACCACCCACTTCTATAAAAAGCTTGTCCTCACTTGTAATCAGAGAGAAGGTGTCTTTAGAGCATTAGCTCCCCCTTCTCTTTCTCTGGCCATTGAATAAAAGCCTGTCTTGCTTGCACCAAACTCAGTTTCCTTATTGGCAGCTCAAACCTGAGCAGGAAAGAACTCCCTGATCCAGTGAGGGTTCGGGGGCAGGGGGGTGTTGGTTCAGCTAGGGGCCCAGGAGGGGAGTCTCCAGTCTAATGCAGTAACAAATCTTCTTTAAAATTTTTGGAGAACTTAGTGTTGAAGCCACTTACACAAAAGTAGAGCCTAGATTTATTTTATGGGTGTTTTTTGTTTACCAACTCAACCACTTCACTCTATAGTTCTATTCTGATTTTGCTTTTTGTCTTGAGTTAGTCTCAGTTGCTTGTTTCTCCTGAGGAATTTATGCATTTCTTCTAAGTTATCTTATATTTTGGCATACAGTTGTTCATTGAATTCCTTCATAATCCTTTTTATTTCTGTAATGTCCATAGTCATATCCCTCATTCTTTGTGATTCTATGAATGTGAATATACCCTCTTTCTCTCTAGATCTATCTAGCTAAAGATTTGTCAATTTGTAAGAACTTGTAAGAAGACAGGGTAAGGGGGTCCCTAGAGAAAGAGAACCAGGCATGACTTTCTTGACAGACAAGAAGCCATTTCTGGCCTAAGCCATTTTGTGATCTAAGCTTGGCCGGAATGCTTGCCCTTGAATAGATCTCAGTAATTAACCAAAATAAGGGAATGTAAGAACAAAAGAAAAGGATCAAGTAACCACAGGTCAGGGATAAAACAGCGTCCTAGTTCCTCAAGGGTACACATAAAAATCTGATACATGTCTTTGAGTTCTGCAGGACCTAAGGCCCCCAAGTGAAGGACGGAATGATGGTGTTGACCCTCCTGACTTCAGTCAACTAAAGCTTGGACTCTGTGAACCTTTGCCCAAATTCCTGGCTGAATTCTCTTCTCAAGCCCCTTCAGAATATGCATGTACCCATAGCTTAGAAGTTCTCCAGTTTTGCTGTTCTGAGTGACACTGCTTTGGGAAAGATCCCTGTGTTCTCCTTACTTGCTGCAAATAAATCCTTTCCTCTCCACACCTTTGGCTTGGATGCGTCTTTTGCCTAACACCCACCAAGAGGCAAACCCAGCTTTTGGGTAACAAACTCACTTTTGGTTTCATTGGTTTTCTCTACAGTTTTACTATTCCCTGTTTCACTCATTTCTACTTTAATTTGTATTAATTCCTTTTCTCCTTGTGTTTAAGACCTCATCTTTACAGTCTCTTGAAGTACATACAGGGTACTGATTTGAGGTCTTCCTTCTCTGCTAGTAGAGATATTAATGGCTATAATAATTTTTTCAAGGTTCTGTTTTAGATACAAGCCATAAAGTTCGACCATGTTGGAATGATGTAATGTCCCTCAATATGCCTAATGATACCTTTTGTATTCAAGTCCATTTTGCCTAATATTTGTATAATCTCTCCAGTCTTCATGTTGGTGTTGTTCACAGATATATCTATCACAGGCTTTTATTTTCAATTTGTTGGTGTCTTTGAATCAAAAGTGTGCTTCCTCTACATAGCACATATTTAGATCATGGTTTCTTTGTTTAATCTGAGATGACAATCTCTTCCTCCTGTTTGGGCTATGTAAACCACTCACATTTAGTATTAATACATAGTGGCAATTATACCTGCCATTTTACTTTCTGTATCCTACAATTCTCATGTTGTTTTTAGTTCTTAAGGCCTTCTTTTACATTAAGTGAATATTTTCAAGTTTCCACTTTCTTTTTTTTTTTGCGATACGCGGGCCTCTCACTGCTGTGGCCTCTCCCGCTGCGGAGCACAGGCTCCGGACGCGCAGGCTCAGCGGCTATGGCTCACGGGCCCAGCCGCTCCGTGGCATGTGGGATCCTCCCTGACCGGGGCACGAACCCGTGTCCCTTGCATCAGCAGGCGGACTCTCAACCACTGCACCACCAGGAAAGCCCATCCACTTTCATTTTTAAATGACATCTCCATTATACATTTAAAATTTTTTTAGAGGTTGCTCATTTAACATATATTAATTTTAAAAATGAGACTCAGATTTATGCTAGCATAATTCCAGTGATATATGGAAACATTACTCATATAAAGCTCTATTCCTTTTTGCCATTTTTATTACTGTTATGCAGATTATATCAACTTATGATATAACCCGGAAATATTTTCTCACACTTATGTACAATCTGTGGTCATCTCCTTAGCCTAGTACAGTTACTCCCACCTTTGTGCTTTTTAATGGCAAACATATTACATAAATATTACACTGCTATATATAATGGCCTAGTAACACATTACATACATAGGATTTTACACAGTACTTTTGAAATCTGCTAAAAGAGAAAATATGTATTGATTCTGCCTTTTCTGGCTACAGAATTACCTGTACAGGTGTTTTTGTTTCTTTATGTTGATATGAATTATCTTCTGGAGTCCCCTGCTATCAGCCTGAAGAACTCCAGTAATTCCCGTGAGGCAATTGGCTATCAATATATTCTTTCACTTTTTGTTGATGAGAGAGTCCTTATTTTGCCATCTTTTTTCAGAAGGTAGTTTTGAATATAGGATTGTTGGTTGACAGCCTTTTTTCCTAGCGCACTTTGAATGTTTCCCTCTGCCTTCTGGCTTCCCTGTTTTCTGCTGAGACATCACCTGGCAATTTTACTGCAGTCTCCTTGTAAGAGTTGGGTCACTTTTCTATTGCTCTTTATTCTCACTGTATGGTTTACCTTCCTGTTTGTTTACATGTCTCATATTTTTGATATAAACTAGATAGTTTAGGAAATATAATGTAGCAACTTTGGGAACTGGACCCATTCCTTCTGGAGATTTTTATTGTTATGTGCTTATTTGTTCAGTGAGTGCCTGCATTATTACTTTATTTTTTCAATATTTATTTATTTGGTTGTGCTGGCTCTTAGTTGTGGCAGGCGGGCTCCTTAGTTGCAGCTCATGGGATCCTTAGTTGTGGCATGCGAACTCTTAGTTGCAGCATGCACATGGGATCTAGTTCCCTGACCAGGGATTGGACTCAGGCCCCTTGAATTGGAAGTGCAGAGTCCCAACCATTGTGCCACCAGGGAAATCTCAAGTGCTTGCATTAGTTTAATAAAACCTGTTCCCCCTATAGTGAGAAGCCAGAGCTGGTGTACTGAATTAAGAATATGTAGATGAGTGACTTCCCTGGTGGCGCAGTGGATAAAGACTCCATGCTCCCAATGCAGGGGGCCCAGGTTCGATCCCTGGTCAGGGAACTATATCCCACATGCATGCCACAACTAAGGAGTCTGCGAGCCGCAACTAAGGAGCCCGCCTGCCGCAACTAAGACCTGGCACAACCAAATAAATAAATATATTTTAAAAAAAAGAACATGCAGATTATATGATCCTGCAATCCCACTCCTAGGCTAATATCTGGAGAAAACTACAATTCTAAAAGATACATCTGGGGCTTCCCTGGTGGCACAGTGGTTAAGAATCCGCCTGCCAATGCAGGGGACATGGGTTCAAGCCCTGGTCTGGGAAGATCCCACATGCTGCAGAGCAACTAAGCCCGTGAGCCACAACTACTGAGCCCACGTGCCACAACTACTGAAGCCTGTGCACCTAGAGCCCGTGCTCCGCAACAAGAGAAGTCACTGTGATGAGAAGCCTGTGCATCACCGTGAAGAGTAGCCCCCACTCGCCACAACTAGAGAAAGCCTGCACGCAGCAACAAAGACCCAATGCAGCCAAAAATAAATAAATTAAAAAGATACATCCATCCCTATGCTCACAGCAGCACTATTCACAATAGCCAAGAGATGGAATCAGCTTAAACGTCCATCGACAGGTGAATGGATAAAGAAGATGTGGTTAATATATACAATGGACTACTACTTGGCCATAAAAAAGAATGAAATAATGCCATTTGCACAACATGGATGAACCTAGAGATTATCACACTAAGTGAAGTTAAGTCAGGGAGAGAAAGACAAATACCAAATGCTATCACTTACATGTGGAATCTAAAATATGACACAAATGAACTTATCTATGGAACAGAAACAGACTCACACACATAGAGAATAGACTTGTGGTTGCCAAGGGGGAGAGGAAATGGTGGAGGGATGAACTGGGAGTTTGGAATTAGCAGATGCAAAGTATTATACATTGAACAGATAAACAACAAGGTCTTACTTTATAGCACAGGGTACTGTATTCAACATCCTATTATAAACTGTAATAAACTGAAAAAAATATAAATAAATAAATATATATGTATATATAACTGAATCACTTTGCTGTACAACAGAAGTTAATACAACATTGTAAATCAACTGTAGTTCAATAAAATTAATGTTTAAAGAAAAGAGTATAGTCCTTCAGAAGGGTTCACTGGCATAGCAGTCCTATCTTTCTCTCTTGCTAGCTCTTTATTGTCTCACAATTTGCCTAAATTTATAGGCGTTGGTTATGTCACAAAAGAGATTATAAAAATATTACCTAGCATACTAAGAAATGAATCTATGTATTTTATAACCTGTCTCTAATAGTGATAAAAGATAAAATTAAAAATCATAAAAATGACCAACAGCCCCCTCTTCTAACATAATTGAATAAAGTTTCTTAGCAATTAAGTTTAGCTCCACGAGAATGTTCTTGCTTTCAAGAAAATGATTTATGATCACCAATGATAAAATAAAGTTAACCGCCTAAAAGCATTCAATACTTCTTGCTACCTTGAACAGCAATCAAATCCTCTAACACAAGTAAAATTCCTATAAGAAGTCCTTTTGAACACCGTTACTGTTACACACCACAGTCTTATAGGATTTGTAATCAGTCTCTTTTGTAATTTTTATTGTATAGTTAGTTTACAATATTGTGTTAATTTCTGCTGTACAGCAAAGTGATTCAGTTGTATATGTACAGATTCTTTTTTTAAAAAATTTATTTTTGGCTGTGTTGGGTCTTCCTTGCTGCGTGCAGGCTTTCTCTAGTTGCGGCAAGCAGGGCTACTCTTCATTGTGGTGTGCGGGCTTCTCTTGTTGCTGAGCAGGGCTCTCGGTGCGTGGGCTCAGTAGTTGTGGCTCATGGGCTCTAGGGCGCAGGCTCAGTAGTTGTGGTGCACAGGCTTAGGTGCTCCACGGAATGTTGGATCTTCCCAGGTCAGGGCTCGAACCCATGTCCCCTGAATTGGCAGGCGGATTCTTAACCACTGCCCCACCAGGGAAGCCTGCCTGTAATAATTCTTAATTGAATTCGTTTTGCCCCCGTATTTGACTAGAGGTATGATCTTGTGATCACTGGCAAGACAGCACCGAAAAAAACCCAAGATTAAACTTTTGCAGATGAGTAGAAATTAGATCCAGGACAAAACTGTAACTAAAAATAAGAAATGGCCTGAGGATAAAGTAGCTGACCTTCTATTCACAGGATAAAAATTCACAGACTCATATTGTATAATGATCAAATGAAGAAAACTGCAAGTTTTTCTGAATATTTATAAAATGGGTACTTCAATATATTCTTTTAGGAAATGAAAAACAACATGTGTTAACTAACGAAAGCATCAAAGAATTGGTAAAATATTTGAAACGACTACAAAAACTGTTTTACAAAAAAATTCAGTTTTAATTATATAAAATAAAATAAAAAACACATTGAGGGGTTATATTCAGCTACAATTAACAGGAAAAACCCACCATCTTCCTGACGGAAGGTGCTTATTCTCACATGTAAACAATGGGTCAAGGAAGCCACTGTACAACGCAGCAGAGAAACAAACTCCCATGTCATTCTTTTTGGTGGCACCATTGTAAATGCTATGGTGAGTCAGGAACACATACTCACTAGCACTATTAACAGCACAAAGTGTTTCCTACACAAATTAGACATTATGAAGATATAATCCAAAGAAGAGTGGAATCAGAGAATATTCCCAACCATAAAACACTGGAATACTTAGACAGTGGACACAAGAGCCCTTACAGAAAAAATTCAAACTCTGATGCATCTCTGATGTAGAAGGTATGAAGACAGCAGGGGAAACTATATATCCATAAAAATGGAAATCAAACATTTGTTGGTGGTGTTAACAACACTCTTGACTATAAGGACAGAGTCTGGAAAATAAGGTGGAAGATGGTGTCACTGAAGCTCCTATGAATCTGCCTCTCTACCAGTGTGGGGATTCCAGTATCTGAAGAGTATCTTCTTTGTACCTGCTTTTAAATCACACACAGGTGAGCTATTGGTGAATGCTGATATGGAACGAAAAAGGGGATGGATTATGGAAAGTCTAGATCTTAATATTACTCACAGGCAAGATATCTCCAACTCCATAGATTTTTTTGTATTATCACAAGTCTCACAGTTTATTCACCAAATACCAGTCAGAAGGAAATACAAAGCATAACTTACATGAAACTATATTTTTTGACATCTTTCCCATACATAAAATTTATTCCAAGTGTTTAGTATAATGGAAAATGAAAAAAGGTTCCTATACTCACCACCACCAAAAAGTATCTTTCTCAGTGAAAAGGGTACTATATATAATAGATTATGAATATCCAGGAACTGCCACACAAAGCTACTAGGCATAACCCAACAAATACCAAACTGCCATTTTACAATGGCTCATTAACTGAGAATGAATAGAACATTATAAAAATTTAAGACTAACTGCATATTAGAAATGCACTTGTGGACTTCCCTGGCAATCCAGTGGTTAAGACTCTGTGCTCCCACTGCAGGGGGTGCAGGTTTGATCACTGGTAAAGGGACTAAGATCCCACATGACGCATGGCACAGCCAAAAAAAAAAAAAAAGGAAAAAAAAGAAATACACTTAAGTTCACCCATGGATCCAACAGGGTTAAAATGGAAAGAAAAATAATCATTATCTGATTAAAGGAAAAATCACTACCTTTAAATCTTATGTACTATTGTTGAAAGACGATGTACACAATTACCTCACATTAATATTCATTTCTAAAATTAGGAGAAATCCACTGTTCAAGGATACACTTGAAGAAAGATCCTTACTAAACAACATATTTATAAAACTTAAAAAAAAACTCTTTCATATTGAAGGTTTTCTGGAACATTAGGCATGGAGTACTTTCCATTAAGTTATCTCATGTTATTTACATTTATACTTCTTCTTCATGGAAATTCTCATACATGATGTTGGCCAACTGAAGTTGTTACCCAGGCTGTTTACAAATGCAGTTTTATCTAGGGAATCCTTTCATCCTTTTAAACTACTGAGATCAGAGAAGCCTTTCCCATTCTCCACACTTTATATGTTTTCTATGCAGTGTGCAGTCTCATGTGTCTTCAAATGATTGAGAGATAAATGAAGGCCTTCCCACATTCCTGACATTGATAGGTTTTTTATCCAGTGTGAATTCTTTCATGCAGTTGAACATAAGTGGAACGGAAGGTTTTCCCACATATTTTACATTCATAGGGTTTTTCTCCAGTATGGGTTCTTTCATGAACTTTGAAACCTTTTTTTGAACTAAAACATTTACCACATTGTTTACATTGATAAGGTTTCTCTCCAGTGTGACTCCTTTCATGGGTTCGAAGAGAACTGTGGTATCTGTAGGCTTTCTCACAGTGTTTACATTGATACGGTTTCTCTCCTGTGTGAATTCTTTCATGTGTTTGAAGGCTTTCATTACAACTAAAGGCTTTTCCACATTGTTTACATACATAGGGTTTCTCTCCAGTGTGAGTTCTTCTGTGTACTCGCAAGGAACAGTAGTAACTAAAGGCTTTGCCACATTGTTTACATTGATATGGTTTCTCTCCACTGTGAATCCTTTCATGTATTTTAAGAGAACTGGGATTAATGAATACTCTCTCACATTTTTTACATTTATAAGGTCCATCTCTAGTGTGTGTTATCATATGTTTTCGAAAGGTTTTTTGCCATGTGAAGGCTTTCCCACATTCTTTACACTTATAGGGCTTTTCTCCGGTGTGGATTCTTTCATGATTTCGAAGAGAACTGGCAGTACTCAGTACTTTAGAACATGTTTTACATACATACAGTGTCTCTCCTGTGTGATTTCTTTTGTGTATTTGGAAGGAACTGAAATAATTAAAGGCTTTGCCACACTGCTTACATTCATAGGGTTTCTCTCCTCTGTGAATTCTTTCATGTATTTGAATAGTTTCAGGACTTTTAAAGGCTTTTCCACATTGTTTACATTGATAGGGTTTCTCTCCGTTGTGACTCCTTTCATGCATTCGAAGACAACTGGGATAAATGAATGCCTTCTCACATTTCTTGCATTTATAAAATCCATCTCCAGTGTGTGTTACCATGTGTTGTTGAAAGCTTGTTTCCCACGTGAAGGCCTTCCCACATTCCTTACATTCATATGGTTTTTTCCCAGTGTGATTACTTTCATGTATTTGGAAACGTTTTTGAGCACTGAATCTTTTACCACATTGCTTGCATTCATAGGGTTTCTCTCCACTGTGAATTCTTTTATGTGTTCGGAAGGATTTCTGATATGGAAATGCTTTTCCACATTGCTTACATTCATAGGGTTTCTCTCCAGTGTGACTCCTTTCATGCATTCGAAGAGAACCAGGATAAATGAATGCTTTCCGACATTCTTTACATTTATATGGCTTTACACCATATTTTTGATACTCTCGTGTTTTGTGTTCAATGTGACATCTCATGTGTCTATTAAGGGATGAATGATCCATGAAGACTGTTCCACATGCACTGCATTCACATGGTTGTAATCCAGGAGTTTTCTTGTTCAGATTGATATTTGGAATAAGGTTGAAATTTTCTCCACATAAACTAATGTCTTTACTTTTACAGAATCTCTCTACCATAAAAGTTCTGTAATAAATGAGAATATTATTAATGACTTCTTCATTAATCATTTTACATTTATTATATTTATTATGAATTATAGGAACTGGTTTTCTATCATGTGTGAACTGTTAGAAATTGAATACACTGAATGTTCTCAATGGGACTTCACACCTTCTATTAAAAAGTGATATTCAAGTATAGGTTTCATTGTTAATGACTGCAAGTGAACTATTTTGCAAACACTAAATATTTATATCCCATTTAAGAAAATATTTTTGGGAAACATTTTCTAAGAATAACTCAATATGGGGCTTCCCTGGTGGTGCAGTGGTTAAGAATCCACCTCCCAATGCAGGGGACACAGGTTCAAGCGCTAGCCTGGTAAGATCCCACACGCCGTGCAGCAACTAAGCCCAGGTTCCACAACTACTGAAGCCCGTGAGCCTAGAGCCCGTGCTCTGCAACAAGAGAAGCCACCACAGTGAGAAGCCCGCACAGAGCAACCAAGAGCAGCCCCTATTCGCTGCAACTAGAGAAAGCCTGCACATAGCAATGAAGACCCAACACAGCCAAAAATAAATTAAAACAAACAAACAAACCTCAATTTGAAGGCAGGGTTATTATGTTGCTTCTTTTAAATTTTTCATAATATTACTGCAATTCTCACGAGACGGTGCTTTGTATTTTAAGTGTGACTCACCTTAATTTTCTCCCCTGGTTTTTGTACTGATCTTCAATGTCATGATATTCCCGTTTTGCTCCTGAAATGCAGACCCAGAAAAATGATCCCAAAGTACTATAAATTATAGAAAAATTATTAGATTCTAGGTCCAGGATGAGCTCTGACCATTTCTAGTTTCTTTACCAATGTCTTCCCTTTCCACGTTCCACATCTTGGAACAATATTGACAGGTAAGAAATACTTCTTATCTAATTGACAAAGTTAGGGAATTTCTTCATTCTTACCGACTGCAGCCAGATTCCTTAAGGTTTCCTGCATCACATCTCTGTAGAGTGTCCTCTGTGAAGGACACAATAAAGCCCACTCCTCCAGTGTGAAGTCCACAGCCACATCCTCTATGGTCACTGAGTCCTAAAATACCGAAAATATGTGTACACCGAGACACATGAGATTGACAGAACTAGACATCCACACTTCATTTATAGGAAGTTTACGTACGATTCTGTTATTTACAAAGTTATTCTATGACTTGATCATGAGAAACTTACTCTCCACACTTCCTCAATAATTTAGCAGCATCATGAAAAAAAGAAAATTATTTACACATTATCACTTATATCACAATGGCAGAGCCCAGAGAATGCAGGGAAATGACAGAAATACTGTACAAATAAAACAAATATCATTTTAAGAACATCAATTTCTTGTGAAAAAAATTCTTTCATCTTCTTCCTATGATGCTCCATTTACAGCATTTCATAAGGAAGAGGATCAAGACTCATGAGGCTTCAATGAATAGAAACACTGTCAAGAACTGGAAGCTTTTTCCTAGTCCCATCATCTAACATCAGAGTCCAGGTGCCTGGAGAAATCGAACTTTTAACAAATCCCAGCTGGCCACATTCTCTCAAAGTCCTCCAGGCCTTTAAAGAAATCAGATGCAGACGCCTGAATATATTCTTCTGGGGAACCATTGCCTTCTACTTGTGTAACAATTATCAAAGACTCTATTTTTCCTTTCTCTCTATATATAATTTGATGCAGCTAGAAAATTTGAAACTTAGAGCTCACTCATGAGGAAGAAGCAATATTATATTAGACCACAAAATCCCTATACTCATGTGCCTCAGGGCTGCTTCCAGCCAAATTTTAGAACACACAGTGCAATTACATACCAGAAAAACTCTTCTCATCACACCCTAACAGTATACCCTGGGCCTGTCCTTAAGGAACAGTTTAAGAGCTACAGTTTGCAAGGGGGTTCACTGAGGTCCATAATAGTGTGATGGTGAATTTTCCCATGATTAGAAAATATGTATAGGTTTCATCAGTGGTTTTCTCCAACACAACATAAAGTCTCCATTCTGCAATTTCAGCTACAAGTGTTGGGCATGCAGCCACACTGGCTACTGCCAGGTGAAAATCTAGTTCTGGGATTTATGAATTTAGAAGCTGTGATTCTTAATCTCACAAGAAGAGAATTTAAAAGCTTGAAATAAACAAGTCCTCCCAGAGACATAAGAGCACTGACTTCAAAGGGCAAACCAATGTCCTAAAACTGGAAAAAAGAAAAGATGTTTTTAAAATATGACCCAAATATTCAGTTCTTAACGCCTATACCCAAAAGAATCTGTTTCACCAGAGTCTAACAAAAAGACCAAAAAGAACTAAAAGATACAACACAATATTTATGAAGCCTGGCATAACCTTCTTTAACACAAAACTTAAGATACTCATAATGAAATTAACTAAAGGAAAAGAAAGAAAGAAATAGAACATGTAAGTAACAACTAAGAGTTTTCTAAAATTAATGATAGACAATACCTATAGATTCATGAAGCTCAGTGAACAGAAAACATGAAAACACAGAAATGGAGATCAAAGTATATCATATTCAAACTAGGGAAAAAACGAAGAGAATACACTGTAAGAAGCTAGAGAGAAAAACGTAAAATGCAAAAGTAATAAACTCTTGGAAAATATCACAGAACAAAATCTAGGTCACCTTGGGTTTGGTAACAAATTATCAAATATAACAACAATCACAAGATTTATAAAAGGAAAAAAAGTATAATTTCACTTCATTAAAATGAAAAATGCCTCTTTCAAGAGAAAGTGTAAAGAGAGTGAAAATCACAGAATAGGAGAAAATCCTTATAAAATGCATACATGATAAATGACTGGTATTCAAAATATCTAACGTATTATTGTCAAAGTAAGAAGACAAACCACCAATGAAAAACTGGCTGAATATCTAACAAACAGCTTCCCAAAGAAGACATACAGAAGGGAAACAGGAAATATGAAAATGTGCTCAACATCAAATGTCAATGGGAAATTGCAAATGAAACAATGAGATATCACTACACACTTATTTAATGGCTAAAATGCAAAACACTCAAAACAACAAATATTGGTGAAAAGGTGAAGAAAATCCTCATTCATTACTGGGGGAAATGGAATTTGGTAGCCCTACAGTGGAAAACAGGAGCTTCCTTTCAAAACACTACATACTGAGTAAGATCCAGCAATCACACTCCTTGCTATCTGTCCAAATGACTTCAACTCTTATAGCTCTTAGGTTCACATGAAACCCATACACGAACACCTGTAGGGGCTTTATTCATAACTGGCATAAGTCAGAGGTAAGCAAGATATCTTTCAAGAGTCAAATAAATAATGAGTGGTATAGCCATACGATGAAATACTGTTCACTGATGAAAAGAAATGAGGTAGAGCTATGAAAACACATGGAGGAAGCATAAAAGTATATTGCTAAGTGAAAGAACCCAATCTGACAAAGCTATATACAACATGATTCCAAGTATATGACATTCTGGAAAAGACAAAAGCATGAGACAGGAAAATGATCTTTGGTTCTGGAGGATTTCGGGATTAGAGGAAGAGATAAATCAATCTCTGAAGCAGAGAGGAAGTTTAGGAAAGTAAAATTACACTATATGTGCAGAAATGATTAATACATGTTATTATACATTTGCAAAATCCATACATTATGCAACACAAAAAGTCAACGCTAATGTCACCTGCCCACTTTAATGCATCAGTATTGGTTCAGTAATTGTAACAAATAGACCAGTCATACAAGATTTAAAGAATAATGACTACTGTGTGGATGCCGAGGCGTTATTTGGGAACTCTGTAATTTCTGATCAGCTTCCTAGTAAACCTAAAAAAAGCTGAAGTCTATTTTAAAAAAAGAGCACTGACTCATTACAACTCATCCTGATGACTGCTTGATGTTTGGTTAGGTGTGGCGACAGTTGGTTTTGGTCCTTCATCAAGGCTGTCTCAACTAAGGGATGAAGGGGAGCAACTCTCCACTGAGCTCCATCATGTTCCAGGGTGTACTGTCATCTTCAGTCTATTCACTCCCCAGAGCTGTGTATTCAGTGAATCCCAGGCAGCTACCCAGGGAACCAAGGTGTTGGAGAGGGTGGCTCCAACAGCACCACAGCATCTTTCAAAGGACTGAAGAAAGAAATGTCATCTCTCCAAGGGAGCATAAGCCCAACGGCCAAGGTTTGGCTCCATCGTATCACAAGTAGGTGTCAGTGGCCGAGCTGAGCTCCTGGGGTGCTGTTTCCAGTACCAAAGCCATAATAGGCACCTGAGTGGAGTCCTCTGTTTGTAAGAGATCCCAGTATGGGGGGATAATTGCAGCTTTAATGGCATATTAATGTGAGACCTAGGACAGTGCCTTGCATCAGAAGCCTATGGCCAACTTAAGGCCCTCCTCAGAGAGCCTCCCATCACTGCTCGCAGGGCTAGAGGTCTCCTCATGACACTGATTGCCTTATAGAGCTTAAGAAACCCGAGTTCAAGTTGGGTTTGAACAAATCCCTTTGCTGTGCCAAGCTGAGACGGTGAGTGTTGTCGACTGTAACCGAGAGGCTAAGGATCTTTGTTGCAACAGATGCAGGGGCAACAGCCTCAGAGTTACTTAAAAGTTTTGGTGAGCCTTCTGGAATCTCACCACTTACAGGCTGCCTTTCCCTGTCTCTTCTCTTTCGCTAAAATAACGGCTCTTTTGAAAGTAGTGACCGTTTTTTGGGCTCACCTCATTCACAGGGTATAATCATCTTCCTACTCCCCCAGTCCTACCCTCAGCACTAATGTCTGGGCAAACCCAGCCTCAGTCACACCTTCACTCTAAACACAGATAGGTTCCCTCTCAGACATCAACCCAGGACCACAGGAAGGAGGGCCCCATTCTCATATTCCTGCTCCCAAAGTACAAAAAACTGACAGAAACTTTCAACTCAGTATCCTCCCTGTATACAGCCCAGGCTTGGTGGGGTCAGCAGTGCAACACAGGGCAGCACAGGGCACAGGAAAATCTCCCCAGCAAACAGCAGCTCACAGAGCAGGAGCCTCCACACTTTCTTATCAGCCTGTCCAAGTAAGAGGCACGAGGGGAAAGGCAGGGGGTGAGGCTTAACTTTCAGTAGTGAAACAACAAATATGTGGGTCCCAAATAATCATTACTAGAATAAAAACTTTAAGAAAAACAGGCATTTGCACTGGATTGTTTTATATAAAAAAACACTAAAAAGATGATGAAGGCTTAATCAAAACTGGTTATCTGAGGGTGGCTGGCATTAAGAGCAGAGAAGTGGGGCAACATGTGGGCAGGGAGTCTTAATTTCTTCCCTTAGGAATTTAATTTTAACCATTCTATATAGAAAACCACTGCAAGATTTGATCCTTTAAACAGTAATGGATATAAAAGTGTAAACCACAAAAAAATGAAAACTCCCTTTCTAACTAAAGGCACACAGGATATTATAGGTTTTCTCGCCATTACAGTAAACGTTGGAGATATTTTCAGAAATAAGTGGCATATTACACTGTATTTTAGGTTTGCAATTAAGCCTTAAATGGACTAGGAATTTGAAAGATTGACATAAACTTTGAGGTGTTTTCCTCGTATCAATTGAAATAGAATTTGTTTCTTCTTTTCTCCCACATCCATTAAAATAGAAATTCATTTGCTTTAGGAATACTAGAGGACTTTTAATTGTTAAAGTTCTCTAGGGACAGGCACTTACAAACACTGACCTAAAAATGGAAAAGCACCTGAGAACTTAAATGCACCCATTCCACGTCTTGAGGTTCTCTTGTCTAAATGAAACAAAAATTCTACTTGACCTCACAATTTTCTTGCCTTAGATGGTATTTGTTAATCAACATAGATTTTAAAAGCCCAAGTGTTAATGGAAAATAGAATCAAAGGGCTGTAATCTTGAATGGATAAAGGAATCCAAGAAAAGAAACACAAATATTGGAATCAAAACATACAAGCAGGCTGTGTCCGTACAATTCGGAAGCCCATATTCAGAAAGTTGAACATCTTTACAGACTTGAGAGTCTAGATAAGCCCGGTTGAGATAAAACTCCTGTAAACGGTCAGTCCCTCAATGAGGGCAGGGACACCTGGGCAGCCACAGGAATAAACTCTGGGAGCTCCACAAACCCTCCCCAGTCCTGTAAGCAGGGAAGCTCTCCCTACCCCAGGCTTCCATTATCACAAGTCAGGAAACTCTAAGCCTGATTCAGGTTAAGGTTCTGATCCAAATGGACTCCCATATTCATAAACCCTTTGTCCACGAGACAGAACACCTCATCCTCACAGACTTCTCAATGGGCACAAATTACACTCTGAGTGCACCTATTATCATGGAGGGACCACTCAATATAACATTTAAAATGCCTAGGCTAGGACTTTCCTGGTGGCACAGTGGTTGAGAGTCCGCCAGCCGATGCAGGGGACACGGGTTCATGCCCCGGTCCGGGAAGATGCCACATGCCGCAGAGCGGCTGGGCCCGTGAGCCATAGCCACTGAGCCTGCGCGTCCGGAGCCTGTGCTCCACAACGAGAGAGGCCACAGCGGTGAGAGGCCCGAGTACCGCAAAAAAAAAAAAAAAAAAAAAAAAAATGCCTAGGCTAAAGGAAATCACAAGTACCACCCTGAAAGGGCAACATCTCTATACCCTTGTGAACTTGCACCCCCCAGATTTCAGGGCTCTGCAGCTTCTCACAGTATAAGGACTACCATTGGTGGGTGTGAGCAGGTAGGATTGGGCAGGAGGAGGATGTCCAGGAAGATCCACTTCCCTGTGCAGGCTCAAAGGGGGCCTTAGTTTGAAGATACTGACTTCAGGCTCTGCTCCCCACTACAGGCGCTCTCAACCACTACTGATATTTTATGTAAGATACCCAGAAAGGCAAATATATAGAATCAGAAAATAGATTAGTGATTTCCTAGGCCTCGGGATGAGAAGGGAGAGTTACTACTAATGGACATGAGGTTCATTTTGGGAGTGATGGAAATGTCTTAAAATTAGTGTGGTGACAGTAGAACAAGTCTTTAAATACGGTAAGCACCAGTGATCATTTAAATACAGAAACCCTGTTTGGACAATTCAGCAAAATCACTCAAACCCAGTGTGTACGTGGAAATGAGAAGAAAATTCTCAGCCACTTTTATTAATTCACCCAGAAAACCCCAAGTGATCTATTACTTTCAGGAAAAATATGTCAGTCATTTATTATTTCCAAGGCAAGTTTAATTAGTACGTAAGTAATCACACTTGAATACTTTTTGTCTCCAAGTCTAAATCCTGACATTTCATTTGAAATCAACGAACAGTAAAGGAGACTCCAAAAGAACTCACCTTACTCAGGGAATTAAAAAAGTGAAACAAAAATTCTTAACAACTGGAATGTAATACTGAAAATTTTTTTCCCCCTGAAATTCAACTCTCTTACCTCTTTGTTAATATTTTACATGGTCTTTCAAGCTCTATTAATTAAATACATTTTACACTATTGAAAAGAAAAACTTAAATAAGTGAATAAATCTTTTGAAGGGGACTAACCCAGGGACGGGCAGTGGTCACAGCACAGATCATCCAGAAAAGTTTCATAAAAAACCTCGACAAAAGGACTTCCCATAGGATGTCTTCCCAGAAAAAAAAACGGGGAGGAGAAAGAATTTCATACACCTACTTCCAAGTAGTTATTCTTGGCTTCCCGCTCCTGTAAAACATACACCGACCGCCCCCCTTCCCAATGCAATCCACGACTCTGCGCAAATAGTAAAAACAATTAAAATATTGGGTTTGTGTGAAATGGACCACGGAAGATGAACAGTTGACAGACGATGTGAATCGGAGAGGGGAAACTGACGTTGTGAAGACGGGGAATAACATGGAAATGTAATGATTTACTACAAGCCCTACAAAGAGCTACTCTGCTCGCGGGCCTTTGATTTGAGACTTTGCTTCCCAAACATTTGGAAAACTCAGAGGAAAACGGGTGCCCCCTGGGCAGCTAGGAGGGGCTGGGACCCGTCAGGGAACAGATAATCCCAGGACCGAATCCTGGAGAACGAGTCACGATTGTCACCTGAAGACGGCGCCCGAGTTCACAGCACAATCCGGGAGAGAAGAGGGGCTGCGGGCGCAGAGCCGCGCAGAGAGACGCCGGGGCGGAAGTTCCTGCACGAAGTGACAGAACAGGACGCCTGGGGTCCCGGCTGCCGGGCCAATCCCCACGCTGCGAGCCGGAGGGGACAGAGGTACGAGCGGCGCCGCAGGCCCCGCGTATCCGTAGACTCCGGCGTGGAGCGCTAGGAGGCCGTGTCAAAAAGATGGCCGGCTTCGGCCGATTTCGACCAGTCCCTCCGCGGCGGCCGCAGCCTGGGGCACCACACTCACCATTTCGAGCTTTCCTGAGTCTGAGTCCTTCTTAACGACTCCAAAGACCCGTGCAGATACGTGACATGGAGGGCTCTCCAGGGGTAGTGAACCGCACACAGCCAGCGGCTCTAGGCGCAATTGGAGAAAGAAATGACGTCCACGCCAGTGCAGAGCATCGCCCCACCCACCTGCCTCAGCAGCCTCCCGGTTGGACAGATTTCCAATACCCCGCCCCCTCGTGCCTGAGTGACAACCTGCGGGAGGCAGCCTGACTCAGTTGAATCACTTAGCGCCGCTGGGATTGAATCTGTCCTCGCCTGGCACTTAAAGTTTGTAACAGAACTTTTCCCTGGCCTGGGATTCCCTGGCATGGAACCGTGCTTCTTGTTAAGAAAGGCAGACACTTAGATGTGAACTCACCGTTTGTAATAAAGAGGCTGGCTCCAGTTTCATCTTTGCGCCTTGACAGCGCTGAGCCTTCCACCCATCCCTCCCCATCCCCACTCATTAGGTACTTAAGCTGAAGAATCCCAGAGCACTTGGCTTTGGTAGGAGGTCTGAATCACTCAGTCCTAGCTGGGTGCCAGGACAAATCTCAGTCAAACCACAAGCTGTGAGGTGTGTGCATTAACTTCTCAGCTGTACATTTTACACTAGAAGGAAATTTATTTTAGATTAGTGTTCCCTGTGTGCCTATAAAACTTTGAAATGTCAACAGCTATAATATATATAAGGCAATTGTATTCCCATTTTCACTGACAGAAGAAAAACAGTAAGTTGTACTTAACATTGGAGTGTACCTGGAAACTCTTCCTGCCCCCCACCCGCAGCTGTACTGAGGGATAACTGACTAATAAAACTGCATTTAAAGATGACAACATGATGATCTGATACACTTATACTGTATAGTATAATTGAAATGTAGGAAGAGAGTGAATCTTTTTATTTTTTTGAGGGACTCCTAAATAAGCATTTTAATGGGAAATGGCAGAAATCACAATAGACTATTATCATTGTGGAAGTATCAATTGCGCACTTTAAAAGTATTCTTGTTCGATGTCTGTCTGTTTCTTTATTCCTTGGTTCTCTCATTCCACAAGTGCATAGGTTATTTTTTCTGTAGATCTGGGGAAAATGGGCCAGGGGTGGAAGGTCCATCCAGGCTAGACAGTGAACAGACCATGACTGTTCAGCACAGAAGGAAACTTGAAAAGTGTTTTAGCACCTGGAAGTCTGGCTGGACTTAGGGGAGCAACAGGGCTGAGAATACTCCAAAAGTAGATACTGGAGAGCGAGGGACTCCAAGACAGTAAGATGGGTGTCTGTGAAAATAGTGCTGGCCTAAGAAAAGCTCTAGGGAGAGATGGGCTTAATATTATCGGTGGGCTTGGATCACTACTTGTGATCATGAGGGTTGGTGCCAGCTCTAACCCTTTGGGTTTCTTGGACCTTGATGAATTATTTTGTCCTTTTCTGGCAAAGCTGAATCCTGGTCTTTAGGCTCCGGTGACAAGTTATCTGGAATTTCCATTGGCTGAGAAGCCACTAATTCCCTGTCTGCGTCCACGTCTGCGTCCATGTCTGGGTCCATGTCTGGGTTGGAACTCAGCGGTAGTGAAGGTGTTCTAGGAGGTTCCTGAAAAGGGCAAACGGATGAAATAGGAGGTGTGGTGGTAAAAGCAGCAGTTGTGCTGGATGCAGAAGTTGGTGTTTCTAGGGAAGGCAGTTTGGGGGAATATAAACTCTCCAACGCTTGGATAGTTTCCTTGGAAGATGGAGAAATACTTGGGTCAGTTGAATTGACGGCAGCAAGAGTTTCTGCTGGTGGCTTTTTGGAAGGTGTTACAAATTTGATAACAGAGGGGATTTTTTTCTCTGCAAATTTCTCAGCTGGATTCTCAACCTTTATAGATTTGAAAAGCTTCCTATTGGAGGAGTTCAAAGATTTGAGGGTAAATGAAGAATATAAGCCAGAGTGTCTGTAGTCACTGCAGCTAGGGGTCTTGGCACCAGGCTGCGGTGGCTTCTTTTTCCCTCCATTCTCCTCATCTATGGAGCTCTCGCTGCTGACTTCACTGATGTGTAAAGCTTCAGTCTCCCTCAAGCCTGCCCACTGGCATAGGAACCGTATTCAAAATCTCTGGGTGCGAGACAAACTTGTACACAAACTTCTGACCCCTCACGTTTTCAATGATATTCTTCATATAATAGTATCTGAGGGGTCGGCTGTGTTTGTCATAATTCATGTTAGGCTTGTTCTTTTGAATCCCTCGGAGACGAGCCACCTCTTCTGCCTACAAATGCTTGAACTCCCCATCATTAGAAGTCCAGCAGATCATGTGATCGTTCTGAGGCTCCTTTAGGAGCTGAAGGAGGAACTGCCACAGGGTGATGGCATTGTTAACAGCAATGAAGGAGGCCACTTGCGAGGCTGCCTCAGGGTCTCTGCCTCAAACATCATGCTTCTCTCCACCGGCCACCTCCTAACATTGAGAACTCAAGGACAGTGAGGCAGCCACTGACACCCCCGTGGTGGAGCCAGATATAAGACTTTAATTTATTTAAGAAAATGAACATCCTCTTAAATGACATTAAACACACAAAAAAGCAGCATCACAAATATTTGTAGGCCATATCAGTTGGAAGTCTCAATCTCAGTTAACAATGTCAATACTCAAGCCCACATCATATATATATATATATATATATATATATAAAATTTGTAATGGTTACAAAACTGAAGATGAACCATATCCATATTTTATCTTTATGGTGAATCTTTACTGATAATCAAGGAAAGCAGGACTTTCTATATTGCTACCCTCTATTTACTTACACAAGAAAGCAGATCCTGAAACAGTGTTTAAGGTGTATTATGTGGTGGAAATACAAGTGATCAATAGTGACATCTTCATTTACTGAGGCAGACTTTGATATAAGAAGAGGGATGTGATAGGACCATAAAATGTAGAGTTGGAGATATCCTCCCTGAAGGTTAAATCAGGAACTAGGTATTCCAGAATTCATCCCTTTTGTGGTTCCATGGTAGAATTCACCAATAGCCTCTTTTGCATGAGATTTGGAAAGCTGATGTGAAGAAGGCGTTAGTCAGATTTCCGAGCCATCATACAGATAGAGACAGATACATCGGAGTCAAGGACACCATCTTCCAGCTTATTTTTCAGATTCTTTGCTTTCCTAATTAAGAGTATTCTCAGGGGCTTACCTGGTGGCACGTGGTTGAGAGTCCGCCTGCCGATGCAGGGGACACAGGTTCGTGCCCCGGTCTGGGAGGATCCCACATGCCACGGAGCGGCTGGGCCCGTGAGCCATGGCCGCTGAGCCTGCATGTCTGGAGCCCGTGCTCCGTAACAGGAGAGGCCACAGCAGTGAGAGGCCCGCGTAGCGCAAAAAAAAAAAAAAAAAAAAAAAGAGTATTCTCAAACCCACCAATGATTTATTTGACTCCATTTTCATAGAGGTGTAGCTTTCCACTGATGTCTTTATAAGATCCATATGAACAATCCATTGGGATTTAGATTTTTCTGTAAGGCCTTTTGTGTCCAACGGGAAACTATTCAGACTTTACTGCTTGGGAATATTCTCCGATTCTCTTCTACTTTATATTCACATAAGTCTTAATTGCATAGGAAACACCTTATTCTGTCAATAGTGCTAATGAGCATGTTTTCTTTTTTTTAATTTATTTATTTAATTTATTTATTTTTGGCTGCATTGGGTCTTCGTTGATGTGCGCGGGCTTTCCCTAGTTGAAGCCAGTGGGGACTACTCTTGGTTGCGGGCTTCTTGTTGCTGTGGCTTCTCTTGTTGCTAGGCGCGCGGACTTCAGTAGTTGTGGCGTGCGGGCTCTAGAGCACAGGCTCAGTAGTTGTGGCACATGGGCTTAGTTACTCTGCAGCATGTGGGATCTTCCCAGACCAGGGCTCGAACCCGTGTCCCCTGCATTGGCAGGAAGATTCTTAACCACTGCGCCACGAGGCAAGTCCCTAAAGCTAATATTTTTAATGATGGAAGGTTGGATGCTTTCACCTGAAGATAAGGAACACAACAAGGATATCTGGTCTTGCCACTTCTACTTGAGAACGTACTGGAGATTTTAGCCAAAACCGTTATACAAGAAAAGGCAATAAAACACCTAAAGATTGGTTAGGAAGATGTAAAATTATTTCTACTTCCAGATTGGCTATCTTCTATTCAGATAAATGTAAAGAATCTAGTTTAAAAAAACAAAACAGGGCCTTCCCTGGTGGCGCAGTGGTTGAGAGTCCGCCTGCTGATGCAGGGGACACGGGTTCATGCCCCAGTCCGGGAAGATCCCACATGCCGCGGAGCGGCTGGGCCCGTGAGCCATGGCTGCTGAGCCTGCGCGCCTGGAGCCTGTGCTCCGCAGCGGGAGAGACCACAACAGTGAGAGGGCCGCATACCGCAAAAAAAAAAATAATAATAAATTTAAAAAAAAATCAGTGGTGGTCAGTAGCAGTGTGCCTGGGAGCAGAGGCCTGAGGTCAGTGTCTCCAAGTACTGTGTCCTGGGTTAGAGCTTATGCATTTGGGAGCTTATTTTAGTCACAGCCTTAAACTGAGTCCTGATGAGTTTTCTCACTGTGGGAATGGAATTCTGAGAAAGGGAGTGGTTCCATTATTACCCAGAGAGAGGAGGGAGAGAGTTTATTCCTGTGGCTGCTCAGCTGGCCCCTACCCTCCTCCACCAGGGACTGACCTGGTCCAGCAGTTCTGTCTCAACCAGGAGAGCCTAGCGTGTGTTAAACTTTCTGAACGTGGCTCCTTTTGTCCTGTGGGTTGCTGGCTACTTATCTGTACTGATTCCAATATTTGTGTTTCCTTCTTTGGATTCTTTTATCCATTGAATAGTGCAGCCATTTGGCTCTAGTTTCCCTTAGTACTATATAATTAATTCCCCTGTGAGAAATAACATTTTTGGTTTGGGGGGGGCTTAAAAATCTAGGTTGATTGAGAGAAATGATGTCAGCAAGGCAAGAAAATTGTGGAACTAAATAGAATTTTTGTTCCTTTTAGGCAAGAGAACCTCAAGATGTGAGATGAATGTTTAAGTTTTCAGGTACGTTTGATTTTCAGATCAATGTTTGTATATGCATGTCCCTAGAGAACATTGAAATTTAAAAGCCTAAAGCAATTGATTTCCTTTTTTAATTGATGTGAGGAAAACTATTCAAAGCTTATGTAAATCTTTGAAAATCCTGCTACATTTAAGGAGCTAAAGCCAAGCCTCTACTGCATTATAATATTCTACTTATTCCTGAAAATAACCCCCATGAAAGATAGAGTGGAAGGATAAACCAGGATGTACCTTGTCGTTTTAGTTAGCAGAGATTTGAAATTTTTCCTTTCCTGAAAAATTTATGGTTTATACTTCAGTAATTGTGTTTAAAGGAATTAAATCTTAGAATGGTTTTTATATACAAAGGGTGAGAAATATTAGTAAATAGTAAATCATTGTATATATAAATTTTTCTGTTTATTTCAAAGTAACTCTGTAAGATAGGAAATTCTATTTCTAAATTGTAACTCACCACCAACATACCCTGGTTTCCTTCAGCACTGTTACTCCAGCCACCCCCAACATACACTTTTGATTATTTATTGAGCCTCCTGTGTTTTTTTATATAAGAACAGGCAATTGGGAATGCATATATTTGTTGCCCACCTTTGTCTTTGTAATGAGTAGTTGGAATCTGCAGAGTTGATGTTTGCTGACAGCTTACCACCCCAATCCCCCCCACCCCCGCCACCCGTCTCTCCCTCTTCCCCTTGTGTCCCCACCTGGACAAGCTGTTAAGAAAGTCCTGGGGCTCCCTCCTCTGGCACTGGCTTCAGATACCAACTGCACAAGCAGAACTCTTTCCCTGCCCTCGCCCCCCCTCAAAGATTTTTTCCTTGCTCAAACTATTAAAGTTTGAGCCTGATTAACAGACTCCTGAACCTCCTAGGCCTATTTGTGTAGTTCTTTGTAAATCCATTTTTAGTAAGAACCCTGCTTTGTCAGTTGAACCAGAATCCCCCTACCCCCCATATCTGATCGCATTTCCCCACTTTCATCACCCCTCAAGTGATGTGTGATCACCCTGGCCTGTCTTCGGTACAATCCTGTTACGTCCGTTTAGTCAGAACCCCCTAACTCCTGACTATTTCTTTTAATATTCCATCCCCACCTTGACCTCTGGCCATGAATTCCCACTCGCCCATACTGTATTCAGTGTTGAGCCCAAACTCATTTTTCACCTCCTGTGAAATCCCATTGCAGTGGTCTCTATACCTGTCACAGTGGTTCTGGGTAAAATTTGCTTTACGCTCTTTGACAAGTGTCATTGAATATTTTTTCTTTAACACCCCCTAGCCATGATAAAAACCCAGGCCAGGATCCTTTCCTTGCTTGCTGAAGCCATTTCAGAGCTGCTTGAGAGGCGGTTCCTGCTCTCTTCTGAGACTCCAATTGTGTCATAAGCCTCATCCTACCCTGCGTGTGTGTGTGTGTGTGTGTGTGTGTGTGTGTGTGTGTATGTGTATGTGTATGATATACCAGCATCAGTCTCAACATGGGAACCACACCTCTGCAGATAACCATAACAGTTGGTGCCGTAAGCGGCATGTTCAGACATGACCACCACTCATGGGTCTGTCTCTCTTCTCTTGCTGTGACTCGCTCACCTGCTCTGCTGTCTGATGGCGGCCGGCACTGTGGGCTGCTGGGTGCTGGGGAGCTTGTGCTGTGAGCTGTGCTGCCCTGTTCCATTGTTAACCCCACCAGGACTCAGTTCTATGATCAGCTGACCAGTGTTGAAAGTTTCAAGAATTCCTAAGCCTTTGGGAGCAGGAATATGGGATTGGGGCTCCTGAAGGAATCCTGGGTTGATGTCTGTGCCAGTGTATATCTGTGTGTTAGAGAGAAACTGTGACAGAGGCTGGGTTAGTCCCAGCGTACCCTGGAGGTGGTGGGAGAGAGGGACTATACCCTGTGCAAGAGGTGAGCCCATCAGGTCCTTGTTCCCGAAGCAGCTGTCATTTAAAATGAGAAAGAGGGGCTTCCCTGGTGGTGCAGTGGTTAAGAATCTGCCTGCCAATGCAGGGGACACGGGTTCGAGCTCTGATCTGGGAAGATCCCACGTGCCGCGGAGCAACTAAGCCCATGTGCCACAACTACTGACCCTGCACTCTAGAGCCTGCGAGCCACAACTACTGAGCCCGCGCGCCACAACTACTGAAGCCTGAGCGCCTAGAGCCCATGCTCCACAACAAGAGAAACCACTGCAATGAGAAGCCTGTGCACCGCAACGAAGAGTAGCCCCCGCTTGCCGCAGCTAGAGAAAGCCCGTGCACAGCAATGAAGATCCAACACAGCCAAAAATAAATAAAATAAATAAATTTAAAAAAATAATAAATGAGAAAGAGAAGGGAGGGGAACGGCAGCCATTAGATGGCAGGCCAAGTCCATACTCCTTATACAGAGACTCACCAGGACCCTTCTCACCAGGACCAAGTTCTTCTGTTGCTACTGCCCCTGCCTCTACTGCAGCTAAGATCCTGACAGTCCAAGTTATATTGGGGACAACATTCATGGCACCCCTGTGGAACAGCAAAGGGATTAGTTCAAACCTGACTTAAGCCTGGGGTCCTTAAATTCTATAAAGCAACCAGTTGTCATGGGGAAAGCTTCTAATCCCGGTGGTGTTTATATGAGGCCCTCTAGAGGAGAAAAGTATATAAATACCAGGGTAGAGAGGACACCCCTCCCCCAAGGTATATCCAGTGACACAAAAAACAAACAAGAGAGAGGGAATCAAAAAAAAAAGGAAAGGCCTGCAATTTGACCCATTGGAAATCCAAAATATACTAAAAGAATTTATACAACAAAAGAGATAAAGGGGTACTGTTTGTTTTCTGGGGCCTCTAAAACATAGGTTCTGAATTAAGTTTGCCATCTGCTGTAATGCACTAATTCACAAACCTTCATGCAACTAATCAATACCAGTTCTCAAATTACAGTCATATTGGGATCCTACTAAATTTAAGGAAGGTACCCCCGGTAATCTTAGGGGAATTACTGAATATAAGATAGGAAACAAATAGGCATGTCTCACCTTAACTATCAGCCAGCTCTTCTCTTGCCTAAATTCCTCATGGTCATAGCAAGCATTGTCCTAAAGTACAGGAAAACTCTGAACCAATGATTCAAAAATTAAAATTAAATTAAATCTTTGCCACTTCCAAATTGGCTTCACAGAATGGGACCCCACATACCTTATCCTCCAAGTAAATTATGTAACATGGCCCAAGGTTAATTAAACAGAGCCTTGAAGGATTGGAAAACATTATACAAAAGTTATTTAGTGAAGAGGTGATTATCCCCTCTTAAAAGGAGAAGTAAAGGTACTTCTCCTTTTAACAGCCAATTTCACCTATTCTTAAACCTGGAAAAATGAATGACACCTCACAATGGATCACTGCAAACTTGAGGCTGTGGTTACATCAAATACGCACCTATTTTTTAGTTTCCAACATTATGGAAAGTACTAACTCCATCCAATCAGCAAGTGGTAAATATCCTGCTGTCATAGGATTGGATGGAGTTGGCTAAGTCTTTTCTGTTCAGTGCCTGTTTCCACAGCCTGTCAGCTGCAGATAGCCTTCACCTCTAAAAGGACATGAACACCTTTACTGGTTACCCTCCAGTAACCTCAGTACCATTGCCACTGCACACAGTCTCTGCAGGTATAGTCTGACCTGCCTCCACCAGGCTCCACGAGCAGAGGTATAACATTACATTAATGACATCTCTTTGAGGAAGTTTATTTAACATTCATTCGGGACATACAGATATTGAAAAAGGGAACTCATGAAAAGTGGATGGGCCATTAGCTCACACATACTGTGAGGCCCTGACACCATGGTTAAATTTCTAAAAATTATTTGGTAAATTCCCTCCCTGACACCATGAAGAAAGATCGTCCTTCTCAGCACCCACAGCGTCTCCTAGGTTGTTATGATGTTTGAAGGCAACACATTCCTTGTTTACCAATTTTGTTTCTATTCAAGAAACTGCCCCGTCTTAGCTCACACTTTATGCCATTGAAGCTGTAATTTCCACCAGGTACTAGGCTCTCCTGGAAATATAAGCTGTCCTAGGACGTGACCATCTGACCCTTCACGCAGCTGCTCGTTGTGGCTTGGGTCCTGGAAACAGCCCCCCATGAGCTCAGCATGTCTACTGAGATTTGAGACATGACGGCAGAGTGCAACCTGAGCCCTCTGGCATAGCCTACCTGCAGGAGGGGGCACCCTCCCCCTCAGTCCCTTTCTAGATGCCACAGTTCTGGAAGAGGTCTCTTCGCCGTTCACTATGATGTTACCTAGCATCTGAGAGGCCCAGGGGCCTGGTCTAGACTGTGGGGTTCATCCTCCCACCAGAACCAAGTGCCCCTGAGGTCCCACAGGAAATGATCAAAGATCAAAATGGAGCAAGACTCATTATTACATATGGGGAGATCACTTGTAAGTGTCCGTGTTTGTGAAGAAGTGGCACAGTTCCGTGAGGGCCTCTTGGCCTCATGGTTCAATGCAGTGTCGGTGGAGGGGACAGTTCCCGCCCACGGCCAATACCAGCTCCGCTCTGAGACCTGACCTCCTGCTTGCTGTCACTCAGGCACGGGAGGGCGGGGATTTGCAAACTGTCCAATCAGGGGAGTCACTGGTTACAGACGTGTGGGCGACGCTCCAATGACTACGCAGGGCGAGTGGTCTGCGTGCTCTGTTGCTCTTCAGTCGGGCCTCGACCTGGGTGCGTGATTTCTGCCCTTAAAGTCCTCAAGTGGCTCAGCGGCAGCCTCTGTTGCTGTGACCTGCACTTGCCACGAGAGTCGTGAGGTGGACAGCGCAGAACCAGAGAAACTGGGAAATGGTGAGTTGGGAAGACGGGTGTTGGAAGACGGGGGCGGAAGGACCAGTTGGAACTGGCCGTGGTGGGACCCGGGCCTCCCCACGGTCAACTCCAGAGTCTGCAGACCAGAGTCCACCCGGGGCGCGGCCGGCAGTCGGGACCCAGGGCGGCCTCTCCGCTCACTGCTGCGACCGTGTCTACTCCAGATTGTGTGGTGTCCACAGGGATGGTGATCACTGGACAACCGGGGACTCGGTGTCAGGGCTTCATGCATAGGTGGAGCTGTGATCTGTGGGGTCCTTAGTCCCTCCTTTCTCCCTGGCGGGGGTGGGGACTCTTCTTCCCCTCACTTTTCCGAATGTTTGAGGAACAGGGTCACAAATCCACGACCCTGTTCTTGCACCCCAGCTCTTCCCAGAGCAGGCAGTAAATGCCTAAATTTCCAGATCTTTCCCCACGTTCCCAAACGCCATCTTCCCCTCTTCAGTTCATAGCTTCATTACCAATATTTGTCCTCCGTGGTGCATTTTGAAGTACGCAGTATTGTTTATCATTCCTCCACAGAGCCGTGGATGCTTCTTTTTAAAGATATATTTTTTGCCTGTGGATGTTTTTACATGAGAGGAAATCAGAGATTAACCACCTGGAACTATGTTGCTTAAAAGCCTAGTGTCTATGTCCCCAGAATCTCCCTGGGCACAGACATTCTATGGGAATCCTTTGGGTCGAGTTTCCTCTTTGGTGACTTTCCTGGGTGATCTGTCCTTTCCTCACTGTTCCAGGTCAGAACTGCCCCTGCGTGAGTTTGCCCCTTATTCACTTTTTAAACTCTGTTTTGAAGTAAACATTTAAACATTTAATCATAGATCTTGATAGAAAATATAAAATATTTCCAAAGAAGCAAGAGAGTCGTGAAGATAAGAAAAAATAAATATTTTATTATTACATTCCATTTGTTTACACCTTTGTTTCTTTTTTTTCCCCCCTTTAGCAGTGTAGGAACATTCTGAATTCTGCCCATTTCTTTTGGGTGATTTCAAATTACAGTATCAGGGCTTAGACTTGCAACACCTAGAAGTGTGTTCAATGTGATTGTTTTCCGAACAATTTCTTTTTTTCACCTTTTTCTTTTTCTAATTGAAGTATAATTGACTTACAATGTTATATTGGTTTCAGGTTTACAACATAGAGATTTGATGCTTTTTTTTTTTTTTTTTTTTGCGGTACGCGGGCCTCTCACTGTTGTGGCCTCTCCCGTTGCGGAGCAACAGGCTCTGGACGCGCAGGCTCAGCAGCCATGGCTCACGGGGCCTAGCCGCTCCGCGGCATGTGGGATCTTCCCGGACCGGGGCATGAACCCGTGTCCCCTGCATCGGCAGGTGGACTCTCAACCACTGCGCCACCAGGGAAGCCCTGAGATTTGATACTTTTATACATTACAAAATGATTAGGGTAAGTCTAATTACCATCTGTCATCATATAGAGTCATTCTAGCATTATCAACTATATTCCCTCTGCTGTACATTACATTCCCGTGACTTATTTATTTTATAACTGTAAGTTTGTACCTCTTCATCTCCCTCACCCACTTCACTCATTTCCCACCCCCTTCCCCTCTGGCAACCACTAGTTTGCTCTCTGTATCCATGGATCTGCTTCTGTTTTGTTTGTTTTGTTTTTTACATCCCACATATAAGTGAAATCATACAATGTTTCCAAACAACTTCTTAGCATAGAAATAATTATTAACTGACATTTACTTTCTGAAAGGAATAGATATTTATGGGGTGTTTTTGAACTAGAAAATTGCCTAAAAATTTCCTTCCATGCTTTACACATAAACACTGGATTGAATGATTTTTTTGTATTGTTCAAACCCTGGGTTTCTGTATTTAAAGTATCAGTGGTGGTCCAGATCAACTATGTGCGAAGAGAAGCCCAAGGTCAGTTTCTCTAAGCTAAGGCCCCCTTGAGCCTGCAAAGGGAAGTACTTGAAGGCCCAGTTTCTTCCTGGGGAGCCCCCCTCTGCATGTGTCCTACCTGCTCACACTCAGCACAGAAGAGAAGCTACAGAGACCTGGAAAGCTGGGGATGAGCATGGGATAGTGGGTAGGGGGATGGGGAGGTGATGCCCTTTCTGAGGTTCTAACTGTGGCTGTAGAGGTAGGCTTGAGCTTTGCATCCACAGTGTAGGTGCACTTAGTAATCTGAGTACATTGAGAAAGTCTGTGAAGGTCAGGAGTTCTGTCTTCTAGACAAAGGGTTTATGAGGTGGGGAGTTCATTTGAATCACAACATTAAATTGAATCCGGCCAAGAGTTTTCTCACTTGTGAGAACTGAAGCCTTAGAGAGGGAGTATTTTCATTATGCCCTGAGAAGAGGGTGTGCAGAGCTCCCAGAGTTCGTTCCTGTGGTTGGTCAGGTGTCCTCCCATCCTCCATCACCAGGGATTGACTCTAGGGGTTGTATTCCAGCAGGCAGAGACTGGACTGCAAGCTTGGGAATCTGGGTTTTCTTCTGAACTATAGGGAAACACCTGATTCAAACATTTGCATTTCTTTCCTTGTTTACTTTTATATATTGAATATTGCAGCTCTTAACTTTGTTTTCCTTTGGTAATTTGTGATATTATTTCCTGTGAATGTATGAGATTTTTCTTTGTTGGGCTTTGAAAATGTAGGCTGACTGAGAGATACAATGGAGGTAAGGCAAGAAATTCTGGAACCAAACAGAATTTTATTTTTATTTTAATTGCTATGAGAAAAACTACTTAAAACTTATATAAATCTTTGAGAGGTCTAATACATTTTATGGATTAGTCCCAAATCCTGTTACCAACCGGAGTTCTTAGCCTCCTTAACCAATAGAAATTGATAAGAGGCCAGACAGGAAATTCAGGCAAGGCTTTATTGGGGCCTCTGCTGTAGCAGGAGGGAGCAAAAACAAGTAACAGGCTCCCTTGCTCGCTTCCTGGGGGTTGGGGGAGTGGGCAGCTGGTACCTTATATGGGGTCGTTCTGGATGGGTGGCTTAGGTGGTCTGCCTTCTCCTTTGGTGGTGCTGTGTGGGTTTTGGTCTTTTTGTATCTTATTGTTCAGAATTTGCCCCAACTTCACATACATGCATTTATGTTAGTTCCTTAAGTTTCTTTGTATTTTGTTGCTTGTCCCTTACAGTTTGTATTTTGTTGCTAGAGGTTTGTCCAGATGCAAGCACTGCAGCAAAGGGTCCCAGGTCCCAGCCTGTCTCAATCCTTAGTGCATTATATTACTCATAATAATAATGCATAATAATAATCCCCCAGAGTAAGATATAAGGAGAAACTATAAAGCTTCTTATGGTTTATAATGTTTATAGAGTTTGTAGTTTATAGTGCTTCTTAGTTAGAAAGAGATTTGAAATTTTTCTCTTTTTTATGGTTAAAACTTTTATAAGAGTTAGTGTTTAAAGGATTAAATCTTAGAATGGTGTCCTTATAGAAAAGTAAAAATTAAATGAATTAAAAATTGTTTTAAAAAGCAAAAGCAAGTTAATTAAAAATAAAGTCTATTGGATAGACAAATATGGTTTATATAAATTACTCCGCTTATTTTAAATAATCGTGCAACAGTTAGCAAAATTCTATAAGATAAGAAGGTCTAAATTAGACTCAGTGTCTGAACATTTTGTTGTCCTCCAGTTTTGTTGCTTCAGCCACCCCGAAAAAACTAGTGGTGATCATTTCTTGAGTATCCTGTGTTTCTTTATCTAAAAAGAAGCATTTGCGAATGCATATTTTTCTTACCCATCTTTGTACTTGTAATGAGCCCACACTTTTTGATATTTGACTGCTCTCAGCTTAAGCCTCATTCCCCAACCCCCCCCGAACCCCACCCTGTGCTGCTTGAGAAGCCTGCCCTGCCCTTACCTGAAACTTCAATTCTGTGATTCATAAGCCTTTTCCTACCCTCTGTGTGTGTGTGTGTGTGTGTGTGTGTGTATTTATGCCACACTGGCATCACTCAACATGCGAACCACCCCTCTGCAGGTGACCATACAGTTGGTGCAGTGAGCAGCAGCATGTCCAGACATGACCACCACCCGTGGGTCTGTCTTCTCCTGCTCTGACTCTCTAACCTGCTCTGCTGCTTGATGGGGGCTGGTATTGTGGGGAGCTCGAGTTGTGAGCTGCACAACTCACTTCTTGCTGGGGAGCTGCTTCTTGCTGGGGAGCTCGAGTTGTGAGCTGCACTGCCCTGTGTTGCATTATTGACCATACCAAGCCTCAGTTCTAGGTTAAGTGGACCAGAATTGACAGTCGAGAATTCCTAGGCATCTGGGAGCAGGAGTATGGGATTTAGTCATCCTTAAGTTAATCCTAAATCAGTTTCTTTGCCCGAATTATCAGTGTGTTAGAGTGAATTTGTGACAGAGACTAGGTTGGCCCTAACCCATCATATCATTGATGAGAGAGGGAAACTATACCCTGTGCAAGAGATGAGCACATTGGATAATTGCTCTGAAAGAACAATTATTTAAAAAAAGAAAGAAAGAAAGAAAACATGGGGGAAAGGCAGCCATTTAGATGGTGGGCTGAATCCACACTCCGAATACCAGAGGACTTCCCAGGACACTTTGGTACCTCTGCTGCTGCTGCCTCTGTGGTAACAAAGATTCCCACCATCAGGCTTATGGGGGACAACAACCATGGCCTCACTGTGGCACAGCAAAGCTTAAGCAATCCTTAAGCTTTATACTGAACAAAATTCAACTGATAAATTTAAAATATCTTATTGGCTTTATTCAGTGATTCATGCGTCAGTCAGCATCTCATCTAGCAGAAAGGAACTTCGAAGAGCTGCACAAAATGGAAGGCTCTGGTAGGCAGAAGGGAGTGGGGACAAAGAACTTTAATACTATGGAAAAGTGGATTAGTCTGGCAAGGTATCAATACTATTCCTTTAGGGGATAGTAGCGGTCTCTGTGGCAGATTACTTAACTAGCGCTGAACGGGTAATTCCTGATTGATGGTTTAAGATTCCATTTTGGGAACAGCTGAAACTATAATTAACTTGGTTTGGTGACATGCTGCTTAGTATAAGTGATCTCATTTTGAGTGTGTTATCTTGTTTTTAACATTTACAAGGGAACAGTTGTCATGGGGGATTGGCACTTTTTTGTGGCTCTCTAGATGAAAAAATTTACAAATACCAGGGTAGAGAGCATACCACCTCCCCGGTAGTATATCCAGTGACCAAGAAAACCCTGGAAAGATAGGAGGAAGAGAACAAAGGAAAAAGAATACGGAAACAAATGTCTACACTTTGACCCAATTGGAAACTCAAAATATCCTAAAAGAATTTACACAACAAAAAGGTTGAAAGGAAAGACAAATAAAAAAAAATTTTTTTTAAGAAAAAAGATATGAAAGGACACTATTCTGCTTTTGGGCCTCTACATCACAGGTTCTGAATTAATTTTACCTTTTGCTGTAATGCACTCATTCACAAACCTTCATGCAAATAATCAATACTAGGGCTCAAATGTGGGATACCTGGGAATCCCACAAAATTTAAGCAGGGTATCCTGGATAATTTTAGGGGAGTTAACTATCATAGAGAGGACAAATGGATATGTTTCACCTTGACCATGAGGACTAAATTCCTCGTGGTCATAGCACCCATTGTCTTAAGATATCCCACACTGAGCAGAGGAAGGTCTGAACCATTGAGTTATAAATGAAATTTTAATTTAGTCTTTGACACTTTCAAATTATATAGGGAAAATGGAACACCACAGGCCTTACCTCCCAGTTAAATTACTTAGTCTGTTCCACTATAAATTAAACCTTATATTGGGCCTTGAAGGATTGAAAACCATTGTGTAACACCTTTTAATGAAGAAGTGATTATTCCTTCTGCTTCTCCTTTTAACAGCCTCATTTAACCTGTTCTTTTTTTTTTTTTTTAGCTTGTGGGATCTTAGTTCCCTGACCAGGGATCAAACCTGGGCCCTGGCAGGGGAAAGGGCTGAGTTCTAACCACTGGACTTCCAGGGAATTCCCTTAACCTGTTCTTAAATCTGGAAAGAATGAATGACACTTCACACTGGATTACTGTAACTGTGAGGCTGTGGTTACACAAAAAAAAACCCTACTCCCTGTCCCCAGGATTATGGAAATTACTGGCCCTACCCATTCAGCAATGTAAGTATCCTGCTCTCCCAGATTTGGCTAGGTCTGTTCTGTTCTCTATTTGAACAGCCTCTCAGCTGCAGTTGCCTTCACTTCTGAAAGGATATGATACACCTTCACCTGGTGCAGTTGCCTTCACCTCTGAAAGGATATGATACACCTTTACCTGGTTACCCTCAGGGAACCTCAACACCACTGTGAACACACACAGTCTCTGCAGGCAGGATCTGAACTGTAGCCACCTTGCTCCAGAAGCACGGGTGTGACATTACACCAATGACATCCTTTTCTGAGGACATCAGAACATAAAAATACTGACAAAGGGCTTCCCTGGTGGCGCAGTGGTTGGGAGTCCGCCTGCCGATGCAGGGGACACGGGTTCGTGCCCCGGTAGGGAGAATCCCGCGTGCCGCGGAGCGGCTGCGCCCGTGGGCCATGGCCGCTGGGCCTGCACGTCTGGAGCCTGGGCTCCGCGGCGGGGGAGGCCGCAGCAGTGAGAGGCCCGCGTACCGCAAAAAAAAAAAAAAAAAAATTATTTGGTAACCTGGGGCCCGCTCTCCCTGACACAGTGAAGAAATAACTGTTGTCCCTCTCTGGACCCACAACCTTGTCTAGATTCTTCTGGTGTTCTGGAGGCATCTTATTCCTTGTTTATGAATTTTACTTGAGCCCATTTATACTATTACTTGTACATCGGCCCACCTTGAATATTCCCTCTACAAAAAAAAAACAAAAAGGCTCTGAACTCAGGTCAAACTGCCAGATGACAGGCACTTACTTCCCTTAGTGCCATCAGACACTGATTCACAGTAGAGGCTTCAGTGACCTCGTCTCCTGCCCCTGGAGTTGCCATCAGTAACTGCCCTAGGCTCCACGCTATATGCCATTCGAGCTGCAGTTATCCCTTCTGACAGAGCTGTGCTAAACACAGATAGCCCTGAGCATGTGACCCTTCACCCAGATTCCCATTATGATTTGGGACCTGTGAACAGCACCCCAAGAGCTCAGTTCAGCTATGGAGACCCCCTTCAGGCAAGATACAGCTAAACCTGGGCCCCCTGTCGTAACCTACCTGCAGAAGCAGTGGCCTCGCCTCTCCTTGGTCCCTTGCCAGGTGCTGAAGAAGGTCACCCCCTTCCCAGACCCCTAGGCTCCCCATGAGCTCCTTAGGATTCCCTGAGTGAAAAGCGATGGGAGTTTCAGACATTAGAGACAACATCTCCACATTCATACATGATCCGGCTCAGGCAGAGTTGCTGCTTTTCATCCCTTATTTGGGACATCTGGGACTCAAGGGTCCACAACTGACCAAAAATCGGGCTGTCGTCTGAGCCCTGATCAGCAACTGGCTTGGACAGCGTGCGTTTACAGACCCCTGGATGATTGTCTAAGAGTTTGTGGTAAAAGAATTCTGGGAATCTCTTGCCTAACAGGCACAATATAAATCAAGGTAACACTTGTCTGTATATATACAGGCCTCGCCAGGACACTCTTATCCACGTCAGAGTCCCAGGCACTACTGATAGTAACCAAGGCACTCATTTCACTTCTCAGAATATCCAGGCCTGGGCTGTGGAACACAGCATTCAATGTAGTTTTAACCTCTCTTCCAAGTCTCAGGGTCCAGGCCTCATAAGAGCATCATAATGGCTCATTGAAATAAATTCAAATCAGTTGAATGAAAGATGGCCCTTTTCAGTTATCAGTCATCTGAGATGAATGTTAATGTATCTGTCTTTATCTTTTTTTTTCCTAACAGACTTTTATTTACAGCAGTTTTTGGTTAACAGAAAACTTGATCAGAAAGTAAGGAGTTCCCACATAACCCCTGTGCCTTCACGTAGTTTGTCCTATTTTTAATATTTTGTATTACTGTGGTGTATTTGTTACATTCGATGAACCAATATTGATGCATTAAAGTCTACATGTAAGATTGCTTTGATTCTGTGTTATACAATCTCTGGGCTTTGACATCGTGAAATGACATGTGTCTATCGTTTCTGTATCATGTACTTTCACTGCTCTAAAAATCTCTTGTGCTCCACCTCTTTATTCCTCCCTCCCACCCCAAAATCACTGGCAACCAAAGATCTTTCACTTTCTCATAGTTTTGGCCTTTCCAGAACTATACAATCACTTAGCAGTCTTATTTTAAGGTTTCTCCATATCTTTTTAGCCTGATACCTCATATCCTTTTTTAAAAATAATCTTTATTTTATTTTTAATACTAAGATAATATCTTATCACTTTCATGAGGTTGTTTTTTTTGTTGTTGTTGCTGCACCGCGTGGCATGTGGGATCCCGGACCAGGGATCAAACCCGCACCCCTTTCAGTGGAAGCACAGAGTCTTAACCACTGGAGCACCAGCGAAGTTCCACCTCATATCCTTTAATAATATTAAATATTAATATCTTAATATTAAAAATATTTAATAATATTTCATCGAATGGATGTTCCCATGGTTATTTTTTCTGTTATTTATTGGAGGATATCTTGGTTACCTGTACGTCTTGGCAATCATGAATAAAGCTCTTATAAAAATTTGTATGTAGGTTTTTTTATGAACGAAAGTTTCAACTCATTTGGGGAAATGGGAAGGAACCTGCTTGCTAGGAGGAACCTGGTAAGAATAGGTTTAGTTTTAAGAAACTGCCAAAGTAGGCATATCATTTCACATTACCACCAGCAGTGAGTGAGGGTTCATGTTGCTGCACATCTTCTCCATCATTTGGTGTTTGTTCTTGATGTTTTGATTTGAGCCATAATAGTGTCTAGTAGTATCTCATTCTTCTTTTATTTGCAACTCCTGTTGACATATGATGTTGAGCATCTTTTCTTATGCTTATTTACCATTCATATATCTTCTTTGGTGAGGTATGTGTTCCGATATTTTGTCCATTTTTAATTGTTTGATATATTGATTTATAAGAGTTCTTATAAATGGACATGTTGAATACCAGTCCTTTACAAGAGAAGTGTTTTACAAAGATTTTCTCCCAGACTTCAGCTTGTGTTTTTAATCTCTTAACACTGCATTTCACAGAACAAGTTTTCATTTTAGTGAAGTCAAACTTACTATTTTTTTCTTTCATTGATCTTGCTTTTGGTGTTGTTTCTAAAAATGTATCACCAAAGCCAAGATCACCTAGATTTTCTCCTGTGTTATCTTCTAGGAGTTTTGTAGTTTTGCATTTTACGTAAGATCTATAATCCATTTTCAGTTAATTGCTATGGAAGGTTTATGATTTGTGTCTAGGTACATTGATTGATTACATTGATTTTTTGATGTTGTTTTTGTTTTTGGCAGGTGGCTATCTAGTTTTCCTGGCACTATGTGTTGAAAAGACTGTTTTTTCCCATTATATTGCTTTTGACTCTTCGTCAAAGATCAATTGACTATATTTGTTTGGAACGATAGGAAAGCACTGACTTTTGTATATTAACCATTTATGATCTATAGGAAGGCGTAGACTTTTGTATAACCATTTATCCTTCAACCTTAATCTACTCTCTTATTTTAGTTCAAGAGGTTTTCTTTGTTATTGTTGATTCTTTGAGTTTTTCTCCATAATCATGTCATATGTGACAAAAGACAGTTTTATTTCCTACTTCCCATTCTGTATACCTTTTATTTCCTTTCGTTGTATTTTCTTTCATTGGATTAGCTTAGACTTCTGGTACAGTGTTGACTAGGACTGGTGAGAGAGGGGCCGTCCATTGCCTTCTTGATCTTACCAGGAAAGCATCTGGTTTCTCACCATAAGTATCATGTTAACCACAGATTTCTTGTAGATGGTGTTTCTCAGGAAGAGGAACTTCCCTTCTGTTTGTTGTTCGCTGTCATGTATTTTGTCAAACGCTTTTACAGTTTTATTTTCTCCCTTTTTGTTCCTGATACTAATAATTTCTTTTTTCCCTCTTTTTTTCCTCAGCTTGTGTACACGTATCTTAATTTTATTAATATTCTCAAAGAGCCAGCTTTTGGTTTTGTTGGGTTTTCTCCATTGGCTTCCCATAATTTCATTAATTTCTTCTCCAACTTTTATTATTTATCTTCTCGTGCTTAATTTTCATTTAATTTGCTCATCTTTTTCTAGTTGTGTAAGGTTGAGGTTTAGATCACTTATTACACAGATCTCTTTTTTCAAGTGTATGCCTTCAATGCTATAAATTTCCTTTAAGCACTTTTTTGCTAGATCCCACAATTTTAATCAATTGTACTTTCATTTTTGTTTAATTCAAAATAATTTTTAATTGCTCTTGAGTCTCCTTTGATCCATGAGTTATTTAGAAGTGTGTTGTTTAATCTCCAAGTATTTGAGGAGTTCCCAATATCTTTCTGTTATTGATTTCTAGATTAATGCCTTTGTGGTCTGAAAGCATATTTTATATGATTTCTCATCTTTCAGATTTGTTAAGGTGTGTTTTATGTTATACAATGTGTTTTATCTTCATGAATTTTCCATATGCACTTGAGAAGAATATATATTCTGCTGTTGCTTGATGGAGTTATTTCACAGTTTTCAGTTAAATCCAGTTGCTGCTGGTTCTCATAATTATTAATGGAGTGTTGAAGTCTCCAGTAATAATAGTGGAGTCATCTATTTCTCCTTGCAGTTCTATCCATTTTTCCCTGGTGTATTTTGCCACTTTATTGTGTGCATAAACACAAGGATTGCTGTGTCTCCTTAGAGACTTGACCCCTTTATCATTATGTAATGCCCCATTTTATCCCTGTGCTTTATCTGAAATTAGATATTTCAACTATTAAAAAAAAATTTTTTTTAATGTTTTGTCCATACCGCGCAGCATGTGGGATCTTAATTCCCCAACCGGGGATTGAACCTGCCCCCCCTACATTGGAATCATGGAGTCTTAACCACTGGATCAGAGTCTTAACCACTGGACTGCCAAGGAAGTCCCCTCAACTATTTCTTTTGTTAACATGATACATCTTTACATATCTTAGTCTTACTCCATCTGTCTTTAATGTTAATGTCAGTTTGTTACAGACAATACATAATTGGGTGTTGTTTTTTTATCCATTCTGACAGTATCTGTCTTTTGATTGTTGTATTTAGACCATTGAATTTTAAAGTGATTATTGATACAGTTGCATTAATATCTACAATAATTTTTGTGGTTTCCAGTTGTTGCCCTTGTTCTTTTTTTTTTCCCTTTTGTCTTCTGCCTTTTTTCTGTCTTCTCTGGCTTTGAGCATTTTATTTGATTCTATTTTTTCTTCTCCTAGCATATCAATTATACTTTACTTACTTTATTACTGGTGGCTCTTGAATTGTAGTATACATTTACAGTTAACCCAAGTCGACCTTCAAGTATCACTAAACCACTTCACTGGTTGTATAAATTCCTCATATTCCCAGTTCCTCTCTTCCTGTCCCTTTCAACATTGCTGTCATTCATTTTGCTTATCCATAAGCTATAATTACCAAATAAATTGTTTCTGGTATTATTTTCAATAATTGTTATCTATCAGATTAATTAAGAACTTTTTAAAGTGATATTTTCCCTTCATTTATTTTTTTCTCAAAAGCTCTCCCTTTATCACTTTCCTTCCTTTTGAAGAATTTCCTTTAACATTTCTTGCAAAGCAGGCGTACTGGTGACAAATTCCCTAATATGTTGTCTCAAAGTCTTTATAAATTCTTTTTTAAAATAAATTTATTTATTTTAGGCTGCGTTGGGTCTTCGTTGCTGTGCGCAGGCTTTCTCTAGTTGCGGTGAGCGGGCGCCACTCCTCGTTGCGGCGCACGGACTTTTCATTGTGGTGGCTTCTCTTGTTGCAGAGCACGGGCTCCAGGCGCACGGGCCTCAGTAGTTGTGGCTCGCGGCCTCCATAGCACAGGCTCAGCAGTTGTGGCTCACGGGCTCAGTTGCTCCACGGCATGTGGGATCCTCCCGGACCAGGTCTCGAACCTTCATCCCTTGTTTTGGTAGGTGGACCCCTGCTTTGGCAGGCGGATTACCAACCACTGCGCCACTAGGGAAGCCCTGTCTCAAAGTCTTTATTTCCCCCTTACCTTTGAAGGATAATTTTGCTCAACAACGAATTCTAGTTAGATCCTTTTTTTCTATCAACACTTGAAATATTTTATTCACAAATGGTGCAGCCATTTGATCAACAGTCAGGCAGTTTCTCAAAAATTAAATCTGTAATTATCATATGACCTCCCAGTTCCTTTCCCAGCTATATGCCTATGAAAAATGAAAACATGTGGTCAAACAAAATTTGTACATGAAATTTATAGCAATGTTACTCATAGTAGCCAAAAAGTGGAAATAATCTGAATGTCTATTAACAGATGAAAGGGTAAACAAAACATTTTATCCATCTAGTGGAATATTATTTGGCCATAAAAATTAATGAAATATTGATCAGTGCCGGTGTACCTTGAAAAAGCTATGCCGAATGAATGAAGTCAATCACAGAAACCATATATTACATAATTCCATTCATTTGAGAGCCCTGAATAAGGAAATCTATAGAGACAAATAGTAGATTAAGGTTTCCTAAGGCTGGATATTGGAGGAGGAAGATGGGATATTGGGAGTGAAAAAGTGAAGAGGAATTTCTTTTTGAGATGATGAATATCTTCAAAGATCAACTGTGGGAATGATTGTATATATCTGGGAATATACTGAAAACCTTTGAATTGTACTCTTTAATGTGATGCATTGTATGGTATCTACATTGTCTCAATAAAGGTGTTCATATAAATTAAATACATTAAGAGTTATGCAATTCAATCTTGTAGGCATATAAGAGTTTCCAGATTGATGAACACATCCATCACCCCACATGGTTACTTTTTGTGTGGGTGGTGAGATTACTTAATCCACTGTCTTGGCTGATTTCAAGTATACAATGTAGGATACCGTATATTTTTTTTGTTTTGTTTGTTTGTTTGTTTGTTTTGCGGTACGCAGGCCTCTCACTGTAGTGGCCTCTCCCGCCGCGGAGCACAGGCTCCGGACGCGCAGGCCCAGCGGCCATGGCTCACGGGCCCAGCCGCTCCGCGGCATGTGGGATCCTCCTGGACCGGGGCACGAACCCGTGTCCCCCGCATCGGCAGGCGGACTCCCAACCACTGCGCCACCAGGGAAGCCCCGGGTTACCGTATATTAAATCATCACATTGTAATCTTTAAATACAGGCAGTTTTATTAGTCATACCTCAGTAAAGCTGGTGGGGGCGGGGCGCAGATTTCCAGATACTTCCCTGTTTAGATAAAGACTATTTTTCTTCTATCAGTGAAAATCGGAATCAGTTGCCTTAGGGACATTATAGTCAGTTACATTTTGAAGTTCTCGAGAAACACTGGCAAAATCTGATCTAAAATAAATTTCCTTCCAATGTAAAATGTGAATTTAATGAAACCTGTGTTGACAACAAAATTAATTAGTCGATCTAAGAAAGAAATGGAAAATTTTATTCGAGCCAAATTGAGGATTATAACCTGGAAATATACCCTCAGAAAGCTCCAAGAACTATTCTGCCCACTAGATGTCGAAGCACAGTTATATAAGATTTTGAGGCAGAGGGCTGCACATTAAATGATGTATTACTGACAGTTTACACAATCCAGGGCTGCATGTACAAAGGAAATATGAATAGTGGGTCATGGGTATTCGTGGCCCCTTACAAGATTAAGCAGGAAGGCTATCTCCTAAGGAGTTATCTTCTTGATACTGGGAGAATGTTGCTCTTTATGCTTGAGCAGGTATTTCTGCCCGTGGGGAGGTTTGGTTGATGCATAATGCTGATACACAATGCACAGTAGAGGGGGAGGAGGAGGCCAAAGGGCAGAGAAAATTTTTTATGTTTAAATTTTCCTTGACTTGCCTTAGAATATGAAATTTTATTTCATGACCTAATAGTTTAATGAGTACATCTCACACCCTGTGGTTAGACTGAGTTCTTGTGCCCAGGCTGGGGTTGTTGGGTTCAAACTTCCCACAGACCCAAGTGTCCTGGGTTTCTTTCACTTAAGTGCCAAATAAGTGGGGGTGGGAAAGGGATGGGTGGAAGGCTCAATCCTTGCAAGGATCAAAGATCAAATGCAGCCGGGTTCTTTATTATCAGTGGTGAGGTCACATTTAGTGTCTTGTGTTTCTGAACAAGGGTTGCAGTTCCCTGAGTGGCCTGACAGCCCTATGCCAAGCCCTTGATCCCTAGAGACAGAAGACCCTCTTGTTCCAGTGTGGCCTGGCCCACCCTCATGCTGTGTGCTTGTTTCACGAAAACTCAAGAATTCCCTGTAAATTGTGACCACATGTTCACGAAGAGCTGGGAGAAAAAAACTGTAGAGGCAGCCCCAGGCCAGGAGAAAGTTTTTTCTCCATGCAAACGATCGTGGCTGGGTCAGTTTCCCACTCACTGGCAGAAGGTGGTTCGGGTGAGCAGCGCATCCTCCCTCCTGTTGTAGCTCAAGCTGAGGGGCGTGGCCCTCCGAGCTATCCAATCAGGGGCGCCGCTGGAGCAGGTGGGTGGGGGCGACGTACCGCACCGGAGTGGACGTCCCTACTGGCGCCGGCCTTGCCGGAGATCGGGTATAGCCTGTGGTTCACGGTTCCTGGTGAGCGGGCCGTGGTCTGTGTTGCGCTGTGACCTGCACTGGTCGTGGGAGCCGTAGGAAGGACTCAGGGAGACCCAGGAAACCTAGAAATGGTGAGTGTGCTGCCCCTGAGTGTGGAGTCGGGGCGGAGCGTCTTGTGGGAACCGGCTGTGGCGGGGCTCGGTCCTCAGTCCCCTCCCGCCCGCAGCGTGGACGCTGGGACGGCAGCCGGACGCCGGGCGTCCTGTCCCGTTATTTAGCTCGGCGCCCGACCCCAGAGCTTCGCTGGGCAGCGCTGTGCCTACGTCCCCGCGTCTCCCCAGACTGTGCGGTAACCACGGGGAGGGTCATTAGTGACAATCAGGCCTCGGTCTCTGGGGTTCGTGCGTGGGAGGAGCTGTAGTCTGCGGTGTTCCCGGTCCCTTTCTCCCAGGGGTCACCTGTTTTCTCCTGAGTTTTCCACATACTTGGGAAGCGGAGTCTCAAATCCATGCTCCCGTCCCCCCGCCGTAGCTCTTCCTAGGACTGATAATAAATCCCTAAATGTTCAGATCCCTCACCTCCTTCCCAGAGCCAACTTCCCCTCTCTAATTCACATTATAATCAGCTAACTGTTTGTCTTCCGGCTGCAAGTCACACAGATCCAATATTTTATCTTTTTTCTCCAGAGCCATGGAATGCTGTTTTTAAAAGATTTATATTTGCCTGTGGCTGTTTTTGTGAGAGGAAAGCCGAGAATAACCACTTAGAACTAGGTTGCATCAAATCCTCTTTCCTCTCCCCCTAATCTGTCCTGCACACACACATCCTATGGGAAGTGCTTTGGGTGGAGGTTCTTCTTTGGAAATTTTCCTGGGTGTTTTGTCAGAACAGCCCCTCTCTGGGTTTGTCACCTCAGAAAGATTTTTTTCACTTATTTAAGTCTCAGTTTTTCAATAGAGGTAAAATGTATTTAATCAATAGAACTTCAAAGAGAGTATAAAATAGTTCTAAACAGGCAAGAAAGAGGTGAATTTTAGAAGAAAATAATATGTTCCAGTATTACACGTTCCATTTGTATAGGATTCTTTCACTCTTTATTCCCCTGAGCATGTATAGGAAGTTCCTGAGGTCTATTCTTTACTTTTGGGTGTCTTCAAGTAAATTTCCAGGGCTTAGAATTGCAGAGTAGAAGTGTTCCAGTATGATCAGTTGTTTACAAACCAGTTTCTTTCCCTGGAAATAATAATTACCTGACCCCTGAATAGATATTTGGGGTTTTCTATTTGAACTCGTCAAAGTGCCTTACAGTTTTCTTCCCTCCTTTCTATGTAAATGCTGGGTTTGAGTGACTTTTGGGATTGTTCACACACTGGCTTTGTGTCATTTAAAGTATCAACGGGGGCTTCCCTGGTGGCGCAGTGGTTGAGAGTCCGCCTGCCGATGCAGGGGACACGGGTTCGTGCCCCAGTCCAGGAAGATCCCACATGCCGCGGAGCGGCTGCTGAGCTTGCGCGTCCGGAGCCTGTGCTCTGCAACGGGGGGGGGGGGGGGGGCCACAGCAGTGAGAGGCCCGCGTACCACAAAAAAAAAAAAAAACTAAAGTATCAACGGTTGTTCCACAGCAACTGCAGAGTGGAGCAGCGGCCTGGCCCAAGCTATGGCTCCCATTTTGTCTGCAAAGGGAAATACTTAAAGACCTGTTGGATTCTTCCTGGAGAGCCACCTTCTGCTGGTGTTCTTCCTGGTCACACCCACCACAGAAGGAGTCCTTTATACTGAGAAAAGCCCCTGGAACACAGGGGATGCATGTGCACACGGGGGTGGGAGGTGTGTCGTGATGGTATTTCTGAGTTTGTAGTTGTGGTTCCTTAGGTCTAGACATTTTTAGGCCTTATGCTGACGTTTTGCATTCAGAATGTAATTGGTGCACATCGAGAAAGTCTGAAGGTCAGGTGTTCTGTCTCATGGACAAAGGGTTGATGAATTTGGGAGTTCATTTGGGTCAGACCCTTAAACAGAATCAGGCTGAGAGTTTCCTCACTTGTGAGAGTAGAAGCCTGGAGGAAGGAGAGCGTCCATGCTTACAGGGGGGAGGACATATGGAGCTCCCAGTGTTCTTTCTTGTGGCTGCTCAGGTGTCCCTACCCTCCTTCACCAGAGGCTGACACACTGTAGGGGGTTGCATCTCAACCAGGAGTGTTTAGAACCCAAGTTGCGATTACGTTCAACTTTGTGAACATGGTGGTGTTTTTGTTTTCTGAATTGTAGCGAAGCATGCTGCATATCTGTGTTGATTCTGGTTCTCATTGGCATTCGGGGTTATACTATGTAAGTTGGTTGACACATACAGTGTAAGATAAGAAAATTGTGGAACCAGGTAGAATTTTGGTTCCATTTAGGCAGGAGACCCTCAAGATGTGAGATATGGGTGTTTTTAAGTTCTCAGGTGCTCCTTTCATTTTTTTTTTTTTTTTTTTTTTTTGCGGTACACGGGCCTCTCACTGTTGTGGCCTCTCCCATTGCGGGGCACAGGCTCCGGACGCACAGGCTCAGTGGCCATGGCTCACGGGCCTAGCCGCTCCGCGGCATGTGGGATCTTCCCAGACCGGGGCACGAACCCGTGTCCCCTGCATCGGCAGGCGGACTCTCAACCACTGTGCCACCAGGGAAGCCCTGCTTCTTTCATTTTTTAGGTCAGTGTTTGTCCATGTCTCTAGAGAACTTTGACTTTTAAGAGGCTATACTATTCCTTAGGCAAATGAATTCCTATTTTAACGCATGCGAGGAAAAAGCAGTTGAATTTCTTTTTTCATTGATATGAGGAAAACACCTCAAAGCCTATGGAAATCTTTGAAATTTCTAGTACATTTCAGGGCTTAATTGAAACCCCTAATGTATTATAATATGCTACTCATACTATAAAATATTTTATGTTAAATATAGTGGCGGGAGGAACTATTACAGATCTTACTCAATTTATGATGGGCTTACATCCCAATAATCCCATCGTAAATTTAAAATATTGATAGTTGAAAATGCATTTAATACACCTTGCTTACTGAACATCATAGCTTAGCCTAGTCTGCCTTAAGCATGCTCAGAACACTTACATTAGCCTCCATTTGGGTAGAATCATCTAACACGAGGCCTATTTTATAATAAAGTGTTGACTGATGTACTTTATTGAGTACTGTACTGAATGTGAAAAATAGAATGGTTGTATGGGCACAGGATGGTTGTAAGTGTATCTGTTGAAAGTCGAAAAATTGTAAGTTGAAGCATTGTACGTTAGGGCTGTTGATAGAAATCCCATTTTTTTAGTTGGAAAGGGATTTGTAAATTTTTCATGGTCTGCAGTTTTATATCTGCTAGTGTTTAAAGGATTAAATTTTGAAGTAGTTTCTTATGTAGAAAAGTTTAAATTTTAAAAATCAAAAGCTAATTTAAAATAATGATTAATCATAGGAAAAGGCAGTGTATGTAAATTTCTCTTCTTATTTTCAGTAACTAATGCATGGAAAGGTTGATTTTTTAAAAAAATTCCTGAGATAGGAAACTAACTTACATATCCTGTTCTACTTCTCTGCTCTTATTCCAGCCACCCTGAAATAACCAGTTTTGATTACTTCTTGATCATTTTCTTAGTGTTTCTTTGTATAAGAACAAACCAGTGCTAATGCTTTCTGGATTTGTTCTTATAATGAGCTGTTGGGGGTCCACATATATGATGTTTGACTACTGAAAGTTAAGCTCACCCCTCCCTCTTCCCCTAGTTCTTACCTGGACAGGCTGATAAGAAAGCCTGGAGGCTCCTGCCCTGTGAGCTGCTCTTTGCTGAGGAGCTCCTTCTCTGCGCTGAGCTGCCCTGTGTGGCATTGCTGACCCCACCAACCCTGGGTTCTATATACAGAGGACACCGAGTTGGAAGTTTTGGTAATTCGTTGTCCTCTCTGAGCAGGAGTATGAGAAAGGCTCCTTTGTTAAAGTGGTCCTCAGTCGATGTGTTGGCTGAAACCTATCAGTGTCATTAAGTAAAATTGTAACTGAGGCTGGGATTGCCTTGTCTTTGGGGAGTAAAAGGCTGATTGTATACCCTGTGAATGAGGTGAGCCCATGAGATGGCCACTCCTTAAAGATCAGGTATTTCAGAGAGAGAAGGAGACTGGGAAAGGCAGCCAGTAGGTGGTGAGCTGAGTCCACTCTCCTAATATGAGGGCTCACCTCTGCTGCTGCTGCCCCTGCCTCTACTGCAACGAAGATCCTGACCCTCTGAGTTACAGGGGACAACACCCATAGCCTCACTGTGGTACGGCAAAGGGATTAGTTCAAACTTAAACTAAAAACTCTATAAAATACCCGGTAGTCGTGGAGGAGAACTCTGATCCGGATGGCACTAGTGTGCACCCCTGGGGGAAAAATTTTATGAGTGCCAGGGTAGACAGGACACCCTTGTTTCCGAAGTATATCCTGGGACTTAAAATATAATATAGGGAAGGACGGGAAAGAAGGAACAAAAGGAAAAATGTATAGAAAAAAGGCTCACAACTTTCCAGTTGGAAATCCAAAATATACTAAAAAATTTACACAACCAAAAAGATAAAAAGGGCAGTCCTTGCTTTTTTTTTGAATTATGAGAAAGTGTAGTTTATTTTATTTTACATCTTTATTTGAGTATAATTGCTTTACAATGGTGTGTTAGTTTCTGCTTTATAACAAAGTGAATCAGTTATACATATACATATATTTCCATATCTCTTCCCTCTTGCATCTCCCTCCCTCCCACCCTCTCTATCCCACCCCTCCAGGCGGTCACAAAGCAGTGAGCTGCTCTCCCTGTGCTATGCGTCTGCTTCCCACTAGCTATCTATTTTACGTTTGGTAGTGTATATATGTCCATGCCACTCTCTCGCTTTGTCCCAGCTTACCTTTCCCCCTCCCCATATCCTCAAGTCCATTCTCTAGTAGGTCTGTGTCTTTATTCCTGTTTTACCCCTAGGTTCTTCATGACATTTTTTTTCCTTAAATTCCATATATATGTGTTAGCATACGGTATTTGTCTTTCTCTTTCTGACTTACTTCACTCTGTATGACAGACTCTAGGTCCATCCACCTCATTACAAATAGCTCAATTTCATTTATTTTTATGGCGAGTAATATTCCATTGTATATTTGTGCCACATCTTCTTTATCCATTCATCCGATGATGGACACTTAGGTTGTTTCCATCTCGGGCTATTGTAAATAGAGCTGCAATGAACATGACTCTTTTTGAATTATGGTTTTCTCAGGGTATATGCCCAGTAGTGGGATTGCTGGGTCATATGGTAGTTCTATTTGTAGTTTTTTAAGGAACATCCATACTGTTCTCCATAGTGGCTGAACCAATTCACATTCCCACCAGCGGTGCAAGAGTGTTCCCTTTTCTCCACACCCTCTCCAGCATTTATTATGTCTAGATTTTTTGATGATTGCCATTCTGACTGGTGTGAGATGATATCTCATTGTAGTTTTGAGTTGCATTTCTCTAATGATTAATGATGTTGAGCATTCTTTCATGTGTTTGTTGGCAGTCTGTATATCTTCTTTGGAGAAATGTCTATTTAGGTCTTCAGCCCATTTTTGGATTGGGTTGTTTGTTTTTTTGTTATTGAGCTGCATGAGCTGCTTATAAATTTTGGAGATTAATCCTTTGTCAGTTGCTTCATTTGCAAACATTTTCTCCCGTTCTGAGGGTTGTTTTTTGGTCTTGTTTATGGTTTCTGTTGCTGTGCAAAACCTTTTAAGTTTCATTAGGTCCCATTTGTTTATTTTTGTTTTTATTTCCATTTCTCTAGGAGGTGGGTCAAAAAGGATCTTGCTGTGATTTATGTCATAGAGTGTTCTGCCTATGTTTTCCTCTAAGAGTTTGATAGTTTCTGGCCTTACGTTTAGGTCTTTAATCCATTTTGAGATTATTTTTGTGTATGGTGTTAGGGAGTGATCTAATCTCATACTTTTACATGTACCTGTCCAGTTTTCCCAGCACCAGTTATTGAAGAGGCTGTCCTTTCTCCACTGTACATTGCTGCCTCCTTTATCAAAGATAAGGTGACCATATGTGAATGGGTTTATCTCTGGGCTTTCTATCCTGTTCCATTGATCTGTCTTTCTGTTTTTGTGCCAGTACCATACTGTCTTGATTACTGTAGCTATAGGAGCACCTCAATACATAAGGCAAATACTAACAGCCATAAAAGGGGAAATCGACAGTAACACATTCATAGTAGGGGACTTTAACACCCCACTTTCACCAATGGACAGATCATCCAAAATGAAAATAAAAAGGAAACACAAGCTTTAAATGGTACATTAAACAAGATGGACTTAATTGATATTTATAGCACATTCCATCCAAAAACAACAGGATACACATTTTTCTCAAGTGCTCATGGAACATTCTCCAGGATAGATCATATCTTGGGTCACAAATCAAGCCTTGGTAAATTTAAGAAAATTGAATTTGTATCAAGTATCTTTTTCGACCACAATGCTATGAGACTAGATATCAATTACAGGAAAAGATCTGTAAAAAATACAAACACATGGAGGCTAAACAATACACTACATAATAACAAAGTGATCACTGAAAAAATCAAAGAGGAAATAAAAAAATACCTAGAAACAAATGACAATGGAGACACGACGACCCAAAACCTATGGGATGCAGCAAAAGCAGTTCTAAGAGGGAAGTTTATAGCAATACAATCCTACCTTAAGAAACAGGAAACATCTTGAATAAACAACCTAACCTTGCACCTAAAGCAATTAGAGAAAAAAGAACAAAAAAACCCCAAAGTTAGCAGACAGAAAGAAATCATAAAAATCAGATCAGAAATAAATGGAAAAGAAATGAAGGAAATGATAGCAAAGATCAATAAAACTAAAAGCTGGTTCTTTGAGAAGATAAACAAAATTGATAAACCATTAGCCAGACTCATCAAGAAAAAAAGGGAGAAGACTCAAATCAATAGAATTAGAAATGAAAAAGGAGAAGTAACAACTGACACTGCAGAAATACAAAAGATCATAAGAGATTACTACAAGCAACTCTATGCCAATAAAATGGACAACCTGGAAGAAATGGACAAATTCTTAGAAATGCACAACGTGCCAGGACTGAATCAGGAAGAAATAGAAAGTATGAACAGACCAATCACAAGCACTGAAATTGAAACTGTGATTAAAAATCTTCCAACAAACAAAAGTCCAGGACCAGATGGCTTCACAGGTGAATTCTATCAAACATTTAGAGAAGAGCTAACACCTATCCTTCTCAAACTCTTCCAAAATATAGCAGAGGGAAGAACACTCCCAAACTCATTCTACGAGGCCACCATCACCTTGATACCAAAACCAGACAAGGATGTCACAAAGAAAGAAAACTACAGGCCAATATCACTGATGAACATAGATGCAAAAATCCTCAACAAAATACTAGCAAACAGAATCCAACAGCACATTAAAAGGATCATACACCATGGTCAATTGGGGTTTATTCCAGAAATGCAAGGATTCTTCAATATATGCAAATCAATCAACGTGATACACCATATTAACAAATTGAAGGAGAAAAACCATATGATCATCTCATCATCTCAATAGATGCAGAGAAAGCTTTCGACAAAAAGTCCTTGCTTTTTGAACCGCTTCAGAACATAGGTTTTGAAGTAATGTTACAGTCTCCTATAATGCCGTAATTCACAAACCTTCCTACAATTATTGAGTGAGAGATCTCAAGTTAGTTATCCCCAGAATCTCAGTAGATTTAAGCAAAGTGTACTGCATGATCTTAGAGGAAGTACGGAATATAATATAGAGGGCAGATTGGTATACTTCACTATAACCATCAGAACTCTTTGCCTCTCCTTACGATCATAGCACCCATTGTCACAAAATGTCCCATAGTGAGCAGGAAAGCTCTGAACCAATAAATCATAAATTAAAATTAAGTTAAATTAAGTTCTTGCCACTTCCAAATTGGCTTCACAAAATGAGACTCCATGGTCCTTACCCCTTAGTTAAATTAGTTATATGATCCAGTATAAGTTAAACAGGGCCTATGAGGATTGAAAACTTTAAGAAACCTGTTATTTTGGGAAGAAGTGATTATCCCCAGGGCTTCTGCCTTGAACAGCCTAATTTGACCTGTTATTAAACCTGGAAAGAGTGAAAAACACCTCACAGTGGATGCTACAACCTTGAGGCTGTTGTCCCATCACAGAAACCCCTTATTCCTAGTCCCCAACATTATGGAAATTACTGACTCCATCTACTCAGCAACTGCTAAACATTCTGCTCAACATTCTACTCTCACAGATTTGGCTACGTCTGTTCTGTTCAGTTCCTGTTTCAACAGCCTCTCAGCTGCACTTGGCCTTCACCTCTGAAAGGACATGATACACCTTTAACTGGTTACCGTCAGGGAACCTCAACACCACTGTGAAAACACACAGTCTCTGCAGGCAGGATCTGAACTGCATCCACCTTGTGCCACGAGCAGAGATACGACATTAATGACATCTCTTCTGAGGAAGTTCATTTGATATTCAGGACATACAGTATTGAAAAAGGTGGGCTCATAAAAAGTGGATGGGCATTGCTCCAAACATATGAGGCCTGGATACCTTTAATGAATACATTAAAAAAAATTAATAAACAGAAGCCCACCCCTTCCTGGCACCATGAAGAAATACCAATAGTCCGTCTCAGCACTCACAACATTGTCTAGATTCTTGTGATGTTTGGGAGGCAACATATCCCTTGTTTATTAATTTACCGGAGCCCATTTATGCGGTTACTTGGAAATTGGGCCACCTTGAATAGACAGCCCTACCATAGAAGGCTCAAGACTGTTGCCATACAACAGGCACACCTGGTAGTGTCCTCAGAGACTCCTTCACTATAGTGAAGAGGCTTCAGCACCCACCTCCCATACCTTCTGGTCACCCCTGATGGTCTCGTGTTGTAATTTCTCTCTTTTTCTTAGTTATGATCACAAGATGTTTATCAGTTTCATTGATCTTGTCAAAGAACCAGCTTTTTTTCTTTTAATATACTCCACTGATTTTTCCCCCAATTTTTATTATTTCTTTTATTCTGCTTACTTTGGGTTTAAATTGTTCTTTTCCTTCCGAAGGTAGATATTTACATTGTTGATTATAGATTTTTCTTTTTTTTCTAGTGTATTTGTTCAGTGGCATAAATTTCCCTCTAAGCATTGTTTTGCTGCATCCCACAACCCTTGATTAGTTGTATTTTCATTTACTTCAAAATAATTTTTTATTTCTCTTGGGACTTCTTTTTTGATCCCACGTATTATTTAGAAGCGTATTGTTGAATCTTCACGTATTTTGGGGAGTTTCTGACTATCTTCATGTTACTGATTTCTAGGCTAGTGCCTGTGTGGTGTGAGAGCATATTTTGAATGACTGTTGTCCTTTCAAATTTGTTAAAGTATGTTTTATGTCCCAGAATGTGTTCTGTCTTGGTGAATGTTCCTTATGAACTTGAGAAGAATGATTTCCATGGATTACAATTAAATCCAGTTGTTCCATGGTGCTATTGATTTCAGTTCTGTCCTTCCTAATTTTCTGCCTGCTGCAATTGATAATTCATGGTAAGGAGGTGTTGAAGTCTACAACTAGTAGTGGATTCACTTACTTTCTTGCATTCTATCAGTTTTGGCCTCATATATTTTGCCCATCTGTTGTGATGCATGTACACATGAATGATTGTCATGCCTTCGTGGAGAATTGACACCTTTGTCATTATGATAAAGTCCCTCTTTATCTTTTTAAATTTATTTTATTGAAGTATAGTTGATTTACAATGTTGTGTTAGTTTCTGCTATACAGCAGAGTGATTCAGTTATGCATATATATACATATTCTTTTTCATATTCTTTTCCATTATGGTTTATTACAGGATATTACACACTGCATCATAGAGTGTGTAAATGGTGGATAATAAGAAACGGGAGGAAAGAGTTTTTCTCACCAATGGATGGTCTTAAATTGATAATATTTATTTCATTTTTATAGCATTTCTGACATTTCCCAACATGCTTTGGACCCTGCCATTAGACAGCAATAGGATTTGTAATGTGATCGCAGTAAAACTATGTAAATAATGTTCATGTGTTCCTGATGCTGTTAAATTTATGAGGAAGTAAGTATGGACAGAGAATTAGTTTCTGATGATCAAGTCAGAGAATAAATGTTGGGAGATAGCAGAATCATATGTAACCTTCCTTATAAATGGAGTATAGATGTCCAGTGCTGTCAGTCTTACTCATCCTACCATACATATATATGGGATGTTGTAGGACGCAGTGGTCTTTGAGGATGTTGCTGTGAACTTCACCCTGGAAGAGTGGGCTTTACTGGATTTTTCACAGAAGAAACTCTACAGAGATGTGATGGGGGAAACCTTCAGGAACCTGGCCTCAGTAGGTAAGGATGACAACTTACCTTCACCTTGTCAGTCAAAGGTCAAGTTTTTCTGCCCTACAATATTATTCTAAGAGGTGGAATGTGTACAGGGAGGACATTGGTAAATAAACTAGGTATGGTCACAGCTCACTGTAGCACTAGAATCTAATAATTTTTCTATAACTTCTAATACTTTGGAATCATTTTTCTGTGTCTGCATTTTAGGAGAAACATGGAAAGATCATGACATTGAAGATAAATGCAAAAACCAGGGGACAAAACTAAGGTGAGTGGTACTCCCAGCAGAAAGCAGTGTTTCACATGAGAATTATATTATTGTACCAGATCTTAAAAAGAAACAAGACAATCCATGCTTCAAATTTATTGCTTCTCAGAAAATTTTCACCGAATTACTTTCTTACATATGACATAATGTTCAGTGTTTGCAAAATAGTTCACTTGGAAACAGCATTAATAAGCCCTATGTATAAATATCACCGTTTTGGTGAGCAAGGGTGAGTCCTCTCGCAGAGCATTCAGTATATTCAGTTTTGAACAATTCACCCGAAATAGAAAAATACCTATAGTTTTGCTACAAATAATAAAATTGTAGCTGAAATATTGTAATAAGTATGAAATCATTAATAAAGAGATCATTAATAATTCCTCCTTGTTTTTTGCAGGAGTCGTAAGGTAGGGAAAATATGTGAAGGGAAAGAGGATAGTCCATGTAGAGAAAACCTCAGCCTTATTCCAAATCTCAATCTGAACAAGAAAACTCTTATCAGAGTAAAACCATGGGAACACAAAGTATGTGGAAAAGTCCTCATGCATCATTCATCCCATAATAGGTACACCAGAAGTCACGTTGGACACAAACCATATGAGTATCAGAAAAATGGAGAGAAGCCATATAAATGTAATGTATGTGGGAAAGCCTTTAGTTATCTGCAGTGTTTTGAAAAACATAAAAGAAATCACACTGGAGGGAAAACCTATAAATGTAAGGAGTGTGGGAAAGCCTTCATGCAGCTCGAAACTTTTCAGAGACACAGGGTAACACATACTGGAGGTGCCTCTTATAAGTGTAAGGATTGTGGGGAAACTTTTAGTTCTTTAGCTTCACTTCAGATACATGAAAAAGCCCACACTGGAGAGAAACCTTATAAATGTAAACATTGTGGAAAAACCTATAGATATCATCAAACTTTACAAATACATGAGAGGACTCACACAGGAGAGAAATCCTATGAATGTAAAAAATGTAGTAAAGCATTCAGTTGTCCCAGTTCCCTCCGAATACATGAAAGAACTCACAATGGAAAGAAACCTTATGAATGTAAACAATGTGGTAAAACCTTCAGATATTACCCTTCCTTCCAAACACACGAAAGAGTTCATACTGGAGAGAAACCCTATGAATGTAAGCCATGTGGTAAAACTTTCAGTTCTAATATAGGTTTCCAAATACATGAAAGAAATCACACTGGAGAAAAACCCTATGAATGCCAAAAATGTAGTAAAGCCTTCAGTTGTCCCAGTTCTTTTCGAAAACATGAAAGAACTCATACTGGGGAAAAACCTTATGAATGTAAGGAATGTGGGAAAGCCCTTAGAGCTCTTGCAAGCCTTCGAGTGCACATGATTACTCACACTGGAGTGGGACCTTATAAATGTAAGCAGTGTGAGAAAGCATTTATTTCTCCCAGTTCATTTCGAATACATCAAAGGAGTCACACTGGAGAGAAACCCTATGAATGTAAACAGTGTGGTAAAACCTTCAGGTATTACCCTTCCTTTCAAAAACATGAAAGAACTCACACTGGAGAGAAACCCTATGAATGTAAGGAGTGTGGAAGAGCCTTTAGTTGTTCAACTTTGCTGCGACAACATGAAAGAACACACACTGGAGAGAAACTCTATGAATGTGAGCAGTGTGGAAAAGCCTGCAGAGATTACACTTCCTTAGAAACACACATAAGAATTCATACTGGAGAGAAACCCTATGAATGTAAACAATGTGGAAAGGCCTTCAGGTGTTATCAAAGTTTTCGAAGACATGAAAGAAATCACACTGGAGAAAAACCCTATGAATGTAAAAAATGTAGTAAAGCATTCAGGTGTCCCAGTTATCTTAGAACACATGAAAGAACTCACACTAGAGAAAAACCCTATGAATGTAAACAATGTGGTAAAGCCTACAGAGGTTACAGTTCCTTGCAAACACATGAAAGGACTCACACAGGAGAGAAACCCTATGCATGTAAGGAATGTGGAAAAGCTTTCAGGTGGTATCAGAGTTTTCGAAGACATGAAAGAACTCACACTGGAGAGAAACCCTATGAATGTAAAGAATGTGGGAAGGCCTTCAGTCATCCCACTTCCTTCCGAAGGCATGAAAAGACTCACAGGGTAGAACCTTTTGAATGTAAACAGCGTGGGAAAGACTTCAGTTGGCCTTCATCGTTACATGTTAAAACTCCCACCAGAAATAAATTATAAATGTAAGTAACATGAGAAAGCTTGATGAAAATTAATCCATGTATAACATTCCAAAAAACTTTCAACACAAAAGAATTGTTTTTTACAAGTTGTAAATATATTGTTTATCAAGCCTCTTTCTTAAAGTATATCATTGGAGTGTGGGTTTCTACTAGTTTCAAAAATGAATATTGGGGTGATATAATTCTACAAGTCATCTTTCTACAGTAGTACATATCATTAAAAGGCAGTGCTTTTTCCTTGAATCAGTTAATATTTTCTCTCCCCATTTTGAAGTCTTTTGGATCCGTGGGTGAATTGAACTGTATTTCTGATATGTGCATAGTCAGGTTTAATTTTTTATAGGTTTATTCTGTGTTAAGGGACAATTGGAAAATGTGGTATTTGTTGGGATTTTCCTACTGGATATCTGGATACTGGACAGTTCCTGGATATCTTTATAGTCTATTTTATGTATTCTACCTTTCTTAATGACAAAGCTCCTTTTTTGGAGTTTCATGTGAATAATTGTTTTTATATTTGGGTCTTTGCTTGTTGTTCTTCCAATGACTGTTATTTGGTGAATCGATTTTAAGAAGAGAGACCTGTGATGGGACAAATATCTGAGCCTGTGGGTAATGTTAGAAACTAATTTTATTTTTTATTGGAGTATAATTGCTTTACAATGTTGTGTTAGTTTCTTCTGTACAGTGAAGTGAATCTGCTATATGTATACATATATCCCCACCTTCTTGGACCTCCCTCCCCACCCATCCCACCCATCTAGGTTAATACAGAGCACCAAGCTGAGCTCCCTGTGCTCTACAGCATGTTCCCACTAGCTATCTGTTTTATACACGGTACTGTATTTATGTCAAACCTAATCTCCCAATTCATCCCACACTCCCCTTCCCCCTCTGTGTCCACACGTCTGTTCTCTACTTCTGCGTTTCCATTCCTGGCCTGCATATATGTTCATCTGTACCACTTTTCTAGATTCCACATATATGTGTTAATATACAATATTTGTTTTTCTCCTTCTGACTTATTTCACGCTGTGTGACAGACTCTACGTCCATCCACATCTCTACAAATGACCCAATTTCATTTCTTTTTTTTTTTAAGGCTTATTTTCTTTATTCTTTTAATTAATTAATTTATTTTTGGCTGCATTGGGTCTTCGTTGCTGCGCGTGGGCTTTCTCTAGTTGTGGCGAGCAGGGGCTACTCTTCATTGTGTGCGAGCTTCTATTGCAGTGGCTTCTCTTGTTGTGGAGCATGGGCTCTAGGTGTGCAGGCTTCAGTAGTTGTGGCACGCAGGCTCAGTAGTTGTGGTTCGCAGTCTCAGTAGTTGTGGCACGCAGGCTTCAGTAGTTGTGGTTTGTGGGCTCTAGAGCGCAGGCTCAGTAGTTGTGGCGCACAGGCTTAGTTGCTCCACAGCATGTGGAATCTTCCCAGACCAGGGCTCTAACTCGTGTCCCCAGCATTCGCAGGCAGATTCTTAACCACTGGGCCACCAGGGAAGCCCCAATTTCATTTATTTTTATGGCTGAGTAATATTCCATTATATATATATATATATATATATATATAGTGTGTGTGTGTGTGTGTGCATATATACACATGCGTGCATGCACACACACACCACATCTTCTTTATCTATTCATCTATCAATGGATATTTAGGTTGTTTCCATGTCCTGGCTATTGAAATAGTGCTGCAATGAACATTGGGGTACATGTGTCATTTTGAATTATGTTTTTCTCAGGGTATATGCCCAGTAGTGGGATTGCTGGGTCATATGATAGTTCTGTTTTTAGTTTTTTAAGGAACCTCCATACTGTTCTCCACAGTGGCTGTATCAATTTACATTCCCACCAACAGTGCAAGAGGGATCCCTTTTCTTCACACACTCTCCAGCATTTATTGTAGATTTTTTGATGATGATTGTTTTGACTGGTGTGAGGTGATACCTCATTGTAGTTTTTTTTTTTTCTCATTGTAGTTTTGAGTTGCATTTCTCTAATAATTAGTGATGTTGAGCATCTTTTCATGTGCCTCTTGGCCATCTGTGTGTCTTCTTTGGTGAAATGTCTGTTTAGGTCTTCCACCCATTTTTTGATTGGGTTGTTTGTTTTTTTGACATTGAGCTGCATGAGCTGTTTATATGTTTTGGAGATTAATCCCTTCTTTGCTGCTTCATTTGCAAATATGTTCTCCCATTCTACGAGTTGTCTTTTCATCTTGTTATGGTTTCCTTTGCTGTGAAAAAGCTTTTAAGTTTAGGTCCCACTTGCTTATTTTTGTCTTTATTTCCATTTCTCTAGGAGGTGGGTCATAAAAGATCTTGCTGTGATTTATGTCAGAGTGTTTTTCCTATGTTTTCTCTTTAAGAGTTTTATAGTGTCCAGTCTTACATTTAGGTCTTTAATCCATTATGAGGTTATTTTTGTGTCTGGTTTTAGGTAGTGTTCTAATTTCATTCTTTTGCATGTAGTTGTCCAGTTTTCCCAGCACCATTTATTGAAGAGGCTGTCTTTTCTCCATTGTATACTCTTGCCTCCTTTTTCATAGATTAGGTAACCATAGGTAAGTGGGTTTATCTCTGGGCTTTCTATCCTGTACCATTGATCTATATTTCTGTTTTTGTGCCAGTACCATACTGTCTTGATTACTGTACCTATGTAGTATGGTCTGAAGTTGGGGAGGCTGATTCCTCCAGCTCCGTTTTTCTTTCTCAAGGTTGCTTTGGCTATTAGGGGTCTTTTGTGTTTCCATACAAATTGTAAAATTTTTTGTTGTAGCTCTGTGAAAAATGCCATTGGTACTTTGATAGGGATTGCACTGAACCTGCAGATCGCTTTGGGAAGTATAGTCATTTTCACAATATTGATTCTTTGAATCCAGGAGCATGGTGTATCTCTCCATCTGTATAATCTTTTATTTCTTTCATCAGTGTTTTATAGTTTTCTGAATACAGGTCTTTTTCCTCCTTAGGTAGGTTTATTCCAAGGTATTTTATTCTTTTTGTTGCGATGGTAAATGGGATTGTTTCCTTAATTTCTCTTTCTGATCTTTTGTTGTTAGTGTATAAGAATGCAAGAGATTTCTGTGTATTAATTTTGTATCCTGCAACCTTACCAAATTCATTGATGAGTTCTAGTGGTTTTCTGGTGGCATCTTTAGGATTTTCTATGTATAGTATCATGTCATCTGCAAACAGTGACAGTTTTACTTCTTTTCCAATTTGTATTCCTTTTATTTCTTTTTCTTCTCTGATTGCCGTGGCTAGGACTTCCAATGCTGTGTTGAATAATAGTGGCAAGAATGGACATCCTTGTCTTGTTCCTGATCTTAGAGGAAATGCTTTCAGTTTTTCACCTTTGAGAATGATGTTTGCTGTGGGTTTGTCGTATATGACCTTTATTATGTACGGTATGTTCATACATAGGTATGTTCCCTCTCTGCCCACTTTCTGGAGAGTTTTTATCATAAATGGGTGTTGAATCTTTTTCTGTCTATTGAGATGATCATATGGTTTTTATTCTTTAATTTGTTAATACAGTGTAACACATTGATTGATTTGCGTATATTGAAGAATCCTTGCATCCTTGGGGTAAACCCAACTTGATCATGGTGTATGATCTTTTGAATGTGTTGTTGGACTCTGTTTGCTAGTATTTTGTTGAGGATTTTTGCATCTATGTTCATCAGTGATATTGGTCTGTAATTTTCTTTTTTTGTGATATCTTTGCCTGCTTTTGTTATCAGGGTGATGGTGGCCTTGTAGAACGAGTTTTGGAGTGTTCCTCCCTCTGCAATTTTTTGGAAGAGTTTGAGAAGGATAGGTGTTAACTCTTCTCTAAATGTTTGATAAAGTTTGCATGTGAAGCCATCTGGTCCTGGACTTTTGTTTGTTGGAAGATATTTAATTACAGTTTCAATTTCATTATGTGTGATTGATCTGTTTATATTTTCTAACTGTTCCTGGTTCAGTCTTGGAAAGTTGTACCTTTCCAAGAATTTGTCCAGTTCTTCCAGGTTGTCCTATTTATTGGCATATAGTTGCTTTCAGTAGTCTCTTATGATCCTCTGTATTTCTGCGGTGTCAGTTGTAATTTCTCCTTTTCATTTCTAATTTTATTGATTTGAGTCCTCTCTCTTTTTTTCTTGATTATTCTGGCTAAAGGTTTATCAATTTTGTTTATCTTTTCAAAGAACCAACTTTTAGTTTTATTGATCTTTGCTATTGTTTTCTTCATTTCTATTTCATTTATTTCTGCTCTGATCTTTATGGTTTCTTTCCTTCTACTAACTTTGGATTTTCTTTGTTCTTCTTTTTCTAGTTGCTTTAGGTGAAAGGTTACATTGTTTATTTGAGATTTTTCTTGTTTCTTGAGGTGAGCTTGAATTGCTATAAACTCCCCTCGTAGAAATGCTTTTGCTGCGTCCCGTAGGATTTGGATTGTCATGTTTTCGTTATTTGTTTCTCGGTATTTTTTTCATTTCTTCTTTGATTTCTTCAGTGATCTCTTGGTTATTTAGCAGCACACTGTTTAGCCTCCATGTGTTTGTGTTTTTTACAGTTTTTTTCCTGTAATTGATTTCTAATCTCATAGCTTTGTTGTGAGAAAAGATACTTGATACGATTTCAATTTCTTTAAATTTTTCAAGGTTTGATTTGTGACCCAAGATGTGACCTATCCTGGAGAACGTTCTGTGTGCGCTTGAGAAGAAAGTGTATTCTTCTGCTGTCAGATGGAATATCTTATAAATATTAATTAAGTCTATCTGGTCTATTGTGTCTTTTAAAACTTGTGTTTCCTTATTTATTTTCTGTCTGGATGATCTGTCTATTGGTGTAAGTAAGGTGTTCAAGACTCCCACTATTATTGTGTTACTGTCGATTTACCCTTTTATGGCTGTTAGCATTTGCCTTATGTATTGAGGAGCTCCTATGTTGGGTGCATAAATATTTATAATTGTTATGTTTTCTTCTTGGATTGATCCCTTGATTGTTATGTAATGTCCTTCCCTATCTCTTGTAACAGTCTTTATTTTAAACTCTATTTTATCGGATATGAGTATTGCTACTCCAGCTTTCTTGTGATTTCCATTTTCATGGAATATCTTTTTCCATCCCCTCACTTTCAGTTTGTATGTGTCCCTAGGTCTGAACTGGGTCTCTTGTAGACAGCGTATTTTCAGGTCTTGGTTCTGTATCCATTCAGTCCATCTGTGTCTTTGGTTGGAGCATTTAATTCATTTACATTCAACGTGATGATTGATATGTTATGTTCCTATTACCATTTTCTTGTGGATTTGGGTTTGTTTCTGTGGGTCTTTTCCTTCTCTTGTGTTTCCTGCCTAGAGAAGTTCCTTTAGCATTTGTTGTAAAGCTGGTTTGGTGGTGCTGTATTCTCTTAGTTTTACTTGTCTGTAAAGCCCTTGATTTCTCCGTCAAATCTGAATGAGATCCTTTCTGGGTAGAGTAATCTTGGTTGTAGGTTTTTCCCTTTCATCACTTTAAATATATCCTGCCACTCCATTCTGGCCTGCAGAGTTTCTGCTGAAAATCAGCAGGTAAATTTATGGGGATTCCCTTGTATGTTATTTGTTGCTTTTCCCTTGCTGCTTTTAATATTTTTTCTTTGAATTTAATTTTTGTTACTTTGGTTAATATGTGTCTTGGTATGTTTCTCTTAGGGTTTATCCTGTATGGGACTCTGTGCTTTCTGGACTTGGGTGGCTATTTCCTTTCCCATATTAGGGAAGTTTTCGACTATAATATCTTCAAATATTTTCTCAGACCTTTTCTCTTTCTCTTCTTCCTCTGGGACCCCTATAATTCAAGTGTTGGTGCATTTAATGTTGTCCCAGAGGTCTCTGAGGCTGTCCTCAATTCTTTTCATTCTTTTTTCTTTATTCTCTCCTTGGAAGTTGTTTCCACCATTCTATGTTCCAGCTCAGTTATTCACTCTTCTGCCTCAGTTGTTCTGCTGAGTTGTTCTGCCTCAGTTGTTCTCCTTCTAGTGTATTTTTCATTTTAGTTATTGTGTTGTTCATCACTGTTTTGTTTGTTCTTTAGTTCTTCTAGGTCTTTGTTAAACATTTCTCGTATTTTCTTGACCCATGCCTCCATTCTCTTTCCGAGATTTTGGATCGTCTTTACTATCATTACTCTGAATTCTTTTTTTAGGTAGGTTGCTTATTTCCTTTTCATTTATTTGGTCTTGTAGGTTTTTACCTTGCTCCTTTGTCTGTAACATATTTTTTTGTCATCTCATTTTTTTGTGATGGGAGGGGCTGTATTCCTTTCTTCCTGGTTGTTTGGCCTGAGGTGTCCAGCACTGGAGTTTGCAGGCAGTTGGGTAGAGCGGGTCTTGGTGCCGAGATGAGGACCTCTGAGAGACCTCACTCTGATTAATATTCCTTGAGGTCTGAGGTTCTCTGTTAGTCCAGTGGTTTGGAGTTGGAACTCCCACCAAAGGAGCTCAGGCCCAACTCCCGGCCTGGGAACCAAGATCCTGGAAGCTGCATGTCGTGGCAAAGAAAAGAGAGAAAAAAAGGAGCAGTACAATAGCAAAGAATAAAAAATAAAATTAAATTTAAAAAATAAATAGTATATTAGGAAGAATAAAAATATAAGTGGAACAACTACAGCAAGGTAAAACAGAACCACAACAGAAGGAAGAAAAAAAAAGGAACAAGCCAAAAGGAGCAGAACAATAACAGAATATAAAGAATAAAATAAAGTTAGAAAAATAAAAAATTTATTAGAAAATATATATATAAATGAATCAACAACAACAAGGTAAAACAGAATCACAACCTTAAAAAAAAAAAAAGCTGGAAAAGACTTGGCTGTGGGGGGCGGAGCTTAGGCGGGGTGGGGCCTAGGCAGGCATGACATTTAAGCGTGGGCTGTGGCTTAGGCTCAGGACCTTTGCAGCTGGAAAAGGCCTTGTGGGTGGGGCCTAGGCTTAGGGCCTGTGCAGTGGGGAAAGGAAGGAGGCCTCAAGGGGCTTCCGAATGCCTTGAAGCTGGAGTTTGGAGGTAAGGCCCTGGGTGAGGGGGTGGGGGTGGGGCTTAGGCTCAGTGGCAGGAGGGAGCCTCTGAGTGTGGAGGGTTAGGCCCAGGATCTCAGCAGGCTCCCCAGGGCCCAAGTGGTCAGGGGAAACGGTGGCCGCACTCCCTTCCTTTCCTCTGCTTCCTGAGGGTCTCCCCTGTCCCTGTTGATCCCCTAACCGTGGGTGGGCCCAACTGGGTGTGGGAACCCCTTCCCTCTCCTAGCCACCCCTGGGGGGCGCTGATCCCATCACTCTGGGCTTTACTTTTCCTCCCCCCCTCCCTCCCACTCCCTCAGGACCCAGGTGGTTGGAGGGGGGCTCAGTAGACAGAGGATCAGGTCTAGCACCTCAACAGGCTCCCCAGGGCCCAAGTGGGCAGGGGAAACACTGGCCATGTTCCCTTCTGATCCTCCGCACTCCCAGCATTCTCCCCGTTCCCCGTCTGGGTGTAGGAACCCCTCCCCTCCCCCAACTGCCCCTCAGGGGTGCTGGTACCATCCCGCCTCCACTGCTTCTCCTCCCTCACATCCTACCCAGTTGCTTGGGGGTTCCTTCCGTCCCCTTAGGTGTCCATGGACCCCCTCCAGTGCTGGTAGGTGCCCTAGTTGTGTGGAAACGCCAACTCTGTGTCCTTCTAGTCTGCCATCTTGACTCTGTTAGAAACTAAATTTTATAGAATCCATACGTTTTATGGTTCCACATTAAAATTCACCAATAGCCTCACTTGCCTAGGATTTGGAAAGGAGAAGTAAACAAGGCATTAGTCAGAGTTTGGAGGCACCATACAGGAAGTGAGACCAATACATAGGAACTTCAAGGACATCATCTTCCAGCCCAGTTTTTGGATTCTTTGACCTTCCAATCAAGAGTACCTCAAAACCACCACCAATGTTTGATTTCCATTTTCCTGGAGTTGTAGGTTTCCACTTTTGTCTTCCCAAGATGCACCTCAAAGATCCATCAGAGTTTGGATTTTTCTTTAAGGCCTCTTGTATGCACCAGGAAGCTACTTTGGACTTCACTATTTGGGAGTATTGTCTGAGACCCCTCTTTTCTAGATTATATCCATTTAAAGTCTAAAATGTGTAACAAACACCTTATGCTGCTAATGGTGCTAGTGAGTATGTTCCTGATTCACCATGACGCCTGCAATGGTGCAGTGAAAATACAACAGGGGAGTTTGTTTCTCTACTGCATTGTACATGGGCTGCCTTCACCTGATCCTTCCATGTGAAAATAAACTCTTTCCTTGTGTTGGTGTGTCTTGTTCTTACAGTTGAATGTAATCTCTCAATATGTTTTAAATTATGTTCATATGTAAGTAGAAGTATGTCTATATTTTTGTCACAGGAATGCTTCTGTAGTTGTTTCATAGAAACATTTTATTAACTGTTCTCTAAGCCATCAAGTGCTAACAAATGTTGGGTTTTTTATTTCCTGAGAGGATATATGAAAATATGCCATTATAATTATCAATTTTAAGGTAAACTTTATAATTTTCTTCATTTATTCATTATACATTATGAGTGAAGATTATGTGCATATGAGTTCAGGTATTTTTTCCTCCAGGAAATTTTCTTTTTTCTTTCTTTTTTCTTTTTATTTTTTTGTATTTTTGTTTTAGTTGCAATTTTTGTCATGTAGCTAATTTCTTAATCATTCTTAATACCCAAAAGTTAGATCATGTTTTTTCAGTATCCTCTTTCCAGTGCCTCACAGGATTGCACCAGTAGTCAAAGAGAAGGTTGTAATGAATTCAAATAAGAATGACCACAAACTGTAAAGGACTGTGGAGTATAACTGTAATACGATGTTCAAAAGGAATTCTTATAGCATTTTAGCTTGTGTTGGAAGATTTGACTACCACTCAAGGAAACAAGATTTTTTTCTGTATTGAATGTTGTGAGGAGGGAAACTATCCGTGGTAATCATAATCATTTTCTAGAAGGCAAAAAACAAAGGTGATAAAGCTAAACTTAAGAAGCCTCAGTAAGAAGACAGGAATACTGGTCTTTTTAATGCTTTTGAACTTTATCTTTTACCATTTTTAGAGCTATGGTTACATAGCTTATAATCCCCTTATAAATGTCTTGATCCATCATGGTCACCAATTATCTTATTTGCTGAAGTTGTGTGGCATTTTTCTCTTCAACAGGAAAAGACTTACCCTTGCAATGAATGCAGGCCAGGTCCTGGTCCTCTGGAAGAGCTTTTGCCTTTCCTACTTGTTTTCTAAACACTGATGCATTTCTCTCAGTGTATTAGACACTGTTTTTGTAAAGTTAAAATATGTAAAGTTAAATATGTAAAGTTACTTCTTATTATACTATGTAATATTTTTAATATCCGTTTTATGACTCAACTGGGGCCTGTAAGTTTAGATAAATTGTGAGAGAATGCAAACCTACCAAGGGAGAAAGACAGGACCATTATTTCTTTTTATTTGGCTGTGCTGTGCAGCTTGTGAGATCTTGGTTGCCTGATCAGGGATTGAACCCAGGCCCATGGCAGTGAGAGCACTAAGTCCTAACCACTGGACTGCCAGGGAATTCCCATGGACCACTATTTTAGTCAAGCATTTCTTTCTCAGATACTATAGTCTTGTTGCTGATTTTTCAGTATTCCTCATTGCCATGCACTTTACCAAACTCAGCACACATAATTAAGGCGTTGTAGGATTTGGATAAAGTAACATTAGGAAAACAGGTTCAAGCAGTGCAGGTGCTTACATTTTTGTGAGAAAAGAAAGACAATTAACAAATGGTAAAACTTTTGGTGTATAAGATAGATGAATATTAAAAAATACCATGAGGGAATTCCCTGGAGGTCCAGTGGTTAGGGCTCTGCTTCTACTGCAGGGGCATGGGTTCGTTTCCTGGTTGGGGAAATCCCACATGCTGCGAGTCGAGGTCCCCCACCCCCCCAAAAAAAACATTAGATCATAGAGATGCTGCGGTGTTAATAAATCTTTTCTGTGAGGGTAAGAGCCTCAGTGAATGATGATGTCAGTGATCACTTGAATTTGTGCCAGGTGGTACATCTTGAACACTGGTTGAGGAAAAACTTGGATGTGGAAGTAAATAGAGTGCAACAATAAATTCCTGCATTCTGGATTCACAGTCAAGATTACCCAAAAGTATAGACATGGTTCATCTTCATTTTTGCAATTGTTATACATTTTGTATGTAGAATATATAGTCATGATCTTGGATATTGTTCTCTAGGGCTTGGGACTGCCTATTGATTTGGGCCATAGATGTTTGTGGTACCTATTTGTGTTTAATGTCATTTGAGAGGATTTTCATTTCCCTTTAAAATTTTTAAATGTTACAGTATTTGGCTTTTTCATTTTGCTGCATTAAACATGGAGTTTCTCCCATTTAGGGAAATGGTTACATTCATCTACACAGTTCCAGCTCATTCTGAGTTTATTCTGTGAATAGAGTGTTACCTATGCAAACCTACTGTGATTTCTCAGTGGAAACACCAAAAAGAGTTGATGCTTAGAGGCTATCATCTGAGGAATAATTGAAATGAGCTGTAGAGAGAGGCTATTACAGCTGACCGTTGAACGACATGAGTTTGAATTGTGCGGGTCCACTTATTACGAGGATTTTTTCATTAAATATGTACGTCAATACTATACAATTGGTTGAATCCAAAGATGCAGAACCGCAGATGTGCTTTTGTATGATAAGAGAGTGTTAAGCTCCTGAACCTTGAATTTTATGTGTTCAGCTCTGTTTCACCACTGTGGGATCCTTAGGAAGAATTGCAGGACTGGGGAAGAAGAACATGGGCCACAACGGGCCTTTCTTGGAGCCCAACCTGCACTGAGAAAACACCCTCTAGGGCTGCACCTGTCTACATCTCATCACATAAACTAAGAATGGAGTGAGAGTGCTTTTAGAATCTGAATTTAAACCAGGATCTTTGGACAGATCTTTGGAAATTCTGCAGTTCTGAAACATAAAGGTGTATCCCAAGTGGAATCTGCCTAGGGGTATCCTCATTCACGAGCATCAGCGTAATTTCTTTCCATTGGCATCTTTAGAGTATTTTTGGCAATTTGTTTTTAACTGAAGCCTACTTGTCTCTGCTTATCTTGAACATCTTTAAAAATCTATGTATGCCCCATTCTGGAAAGTTTCTCTGAGACAACACCATGGGACTATGAGCCGAGAGGGAAACAGAAGCAGTCATAACATATTCATGGGCACAAAGCCATGTGCTCTAACAGGGCCCTGTTTTTACTATGTTCCCCACACTGTACATTTCATACTCATTTATTTTGACACTGAAAGTTTGTACCTCCTAATCTCCCACACCTATTTCGTTCCTCCCTTCCCTCTCCTCCCCTCTGGCAACCACCTGTTTGTTTTCTGTATCTATAATTCTTTCTATTTTGTTATGTTTCTTCATTTGTGTTTTTAGATTCCACCTATAAGTGAAATCATACAGTATTTCTCGTTGACTGATTTCACGTAGCATAATACTCTCTAGGTTGATCCATGTTGTTGCAAATGGTAAGTTTTTTTATGGCTTAATAATATCCCGTTACACACACACACACACACACACATCACAATTTCTTTATCCATCATCCATCAAGGGACACTTAGGTTGTTTCCATATCTTGGCTATTGTAAATAATGGTGCAATGAGCATGGGCGTGCATATATCTTTTGAAGTTAGTTTTTTCATTTTCTTTGGATAAATTCTCAGAAGTCAAATGGCTGGGTCATGTGGTATTTCTACTTTTTAATTTTTGAGAAACCTCCATACAGATCTCCATAGTGCCTGCACCAATTTACAGTCCCGCCAACAGTGCACAGGGTTTCCCATTTTTCCTACATCCTTGCCAACATTTTTACTTTTGGTCTTTTTGATAATAGCCATTCTAACAGGTATGAAAAAGGTAATATCTCATCGTGGTATTGATTTGCTGTTCCCTGGTGATGAATGATGTAGAGCATCTTTTCATGTACCATTGGCCATATATATGTCTTCTTTGGGAAAATGTATCTTCTTCCCACTTTTTAATCGCTTTTTTTTGCTATTGAGTTGTGTGAGTTTTTATATATTTTGGATATTAGCCCCTTATCAGATATGTGATTTTCAAATATTTTCTCTCACTCAGTACATTGCTTTTCATGTTGTTTGATGGTTTCGTTTGCTGAGCAGGTTTTAATTTGATGTATCCCCACTTGTTTATTTTTCCTTTTTCTTTTGGTGTCAGATTAAAAAATTCAATGCCAAGACCTGTGTCAAGAAGTTTGCCATCTGTGTTTTCTTCTGGGAGTGTTCATGTCTTATGTTCAAGTCTTTGAACCATTTTGTTGATTTTTGTGTATGGTGTTAGTGTGGTCCAGTTTCATTCTTTTGCATATGGCTGTCCAAGTTTCCCAACACCATTAATTAGAGAGACTGTCCTTTCTCCATTGTATGTTTTTGTATCCTTTGTCATAAATTAATTGACCAGGTTTATGTGTGGGTTTATTTCTGGGCTCTCTGTTCTGTTCCATTGATCTATGTGTCTGTTTTTACCTGGATACCATATTGTAATTTTAATTAGTATAGCTTTAAAATTGGAATGAGATGCCACCTGCCGAGTTCTTCTTTCTCAGGATGGCTTTGGCTATTCTGGGTCTTTTATGGTTCCATGCAAGTTTCAGGATTGTTTGTTCTATTTTTGTGAAAAATGCCATTGGAATCTTGATAGGGATTGCACTGAATTTGTAGATTGCTTGGGTAGTGTAGACGTTTTAACAATGTTGATTCTTCCAGTCCATGAACACAGAATATCTTTCCATTTATTTGTGTCTTCAGTTTCTTTAATTAATTTCTTGTATTTTTGTCTTGTCTTTCATTTCTTGGTTAAATCTATTCCGAAGTATTTTATTATCTTTGATGCAATTGTAAATGGGATTGTTTTCTTAATTTCTCTGATAGTTCATTATTAGCATATAGAAACACAACAGATTTTGTGTTATTGATTTTGTATCCTGTAACTTTACTGAATTCATTTATTAGTTCTAACAATTTTTTTTTTGACCCCCACACTTCTCCTGTTCCTGTTTTTTTTTTTTTTTAACATCTTTATTGGAGTATAATTGCTTTACAATGGTATGTTAGTTTCAGCTTCACAACAAAATGATTCAGTTATATATATACATATATTCCCATATCTCTTCCCGCTTGCGTCTCCCTCCCTCCCACCCTCCCTATCCCACCCCTCCAGGCGGTCACAAAGCACCGAGCTGATCTCCCTGTGCTATGCGGCTGCTTCCCACTAGCTAACTACCTTACTTTTGGTAGTGTATATATGTCCATGCCTCTTTATCGCTTTGTCACCGTTTACCCTTCCCCCTCCCCATAGCCTCAAGTCCATTCTCTAGTACGTCTGTGTCTTTATTCCTGTTTCACCCCTAGGTTTTTCATGACATTTTTTTTTTAATTCCATATATATGTGTTAGCATACGGTATTTGTCTCTCTCTTTCTGACTTACTTCACTCTGTATGACAGACTCTAGGTCTATCCACCTCATTACAAATAGCTCAATTTCGTCTCTTTTTATGGCTGAGTAATATTCCATTGTATATATGTGCCACATCTTCTTTATCCATTCATCCGATGATGGACACTTAGGTTGTTTCCATCTCTGGGCTATTGTAAATAGAGCTGCAATGAACATTTTGGTACATGACTCTTTTTGAATTATGGTTTTCTCAGGGTATATGCCCAGTAGTGGGATTGCTGGGTCATATGGTAGTTCTATTTGTAGCTTTTTAAGGAACCTCCATACTGTTCTCCACAGTGGCTGTATCAATTTACATTCCCACCAACAGTGTAAGAGGGTTCCCTTTTCTCCACACCCTCTCCAGCATTTATTGTTTCTAGATTTTTTGATGATTGCCATTCTGACTGGTGTGAGATGATATCTCATTGTAGTTTTGAGTTGCATTTCTCTAATGATTAGTGATGTTGAGCATTCTTTCATGTGTTTGTTGGCACTCTGTATATCTTCCTTGGAGAAATGTCTATTTAGGTCTTCTGCCCATTTTTGGATTGGGTTGTTTGTTTTTTTGTTATTAAGCTGCATGAGCTGCTTATAAATTTTGGAGATTAATCCTTTGTCCGTTGTTTCATTTGCAAATATTTTCTCCCATTCTGAGGGTTGTCTTTTGGTCTTCTTTATGGTTTCCTTTGCTGCGCAAAAGCTTTTAAGTTTCATTAGGTCCCATTTGTTTATTTTTGTTTTTATTTCCATTTCTCTAGGAGGTGGGTCAAAAAGGATCTTGCTGTGATTTATGTCATAGAGTGTTCTGCCTATGTTTTCCTCTAAGAGTTTTATAGTGTCTGACCTCACATTTAGGTCTTTAATCCGTTTTGAGTTTATTTTTGTGTATGGTGTTAGGGAGTGTTCTAATTTCATTCTTTTACGTGTAGCTGGGAGATCAGCTCTTTTGTGACCACCTAGAGGTGTGGGATAGGGAGGGTGGGAGGGAGATGCAAGAGGGAGGGGATATGGGCATATATGTATACATATAGCTGATTCACTTTGTTATACAGCAGAAACTAACACACCATTGTAAAGCAATTATACTCCAAAAAAGATGTTAAAAAAAAAAAAAAACCAACCTCCTGTTTGCTCTCCAAATGGAAGTAACAAGAGAAACAGGGTAAATAGGCAGGCTTTGTCTCCTGTGGACGCCTTAAGATAACAGTCATGGCAGGAACAGAGAGGGGCTGAACCTTGTTTGAGGAAAAGGTCAAGAGGTCATACATTTCCCATCCTTGGGGCAAGGGAAACATTGCACATGTGCAGAAAGGCTCCTTGGGGGTCAAAAAGGAGGAGGCACCACCCATAATACGTGATGCTAAGGCTGTCCCATAGGCCTCTGGGCTGAAATCCATCGTGAAAAAAAGGTGCGCACACATGTTAGGGAGGGTCCTAGGGCTGGTCAGGTGTGGAAAAAGAAACCAGATAATCGGCCAAAGGTAAAGACCCGGAAGAACTGCCCTATATGAATGACTTAACCACCTCTTTACTGCACCCCTCCTCCTCCTTAGAGAGAACCCCACACCCTTTCTCTCTGGGTGTGCATCTGCCTTGCTTCTATCTTAACTAAACAAACTGTTTCTCTGTGTGCTCTCCCACTTGTTGTGCTGTGTCTCTAATAATAAACTTTGCACCTGTTTTTACAGTTTTTGCCTCTGTGAGAAATGCATTTTTCACTGGGTGCAAGAGCCAGGGGGTATGGTGGCTAGGATTCCTGGTTTTCATCCAGGCTACCCAGGTTCCATTCCTGGACAGGGAATTAAGATCTTGCTTCACGCCACCACTCACTGCTGCCTCTCTGAGATCAGACCGAGAAGATGGCAGACTAGTGTCTCAAAATAACCATCCTATTGGGGTCTGGATGTCAGTTTCTTTTATAGAATCAGAGAGGGAAGTAAAGTGAAAAGGCAGAATAGAGAGGGAGAGGTAGAGAGGAAGTAAAGTAAAAAGGGCAAATATCTGGGATGGCCAGACTTGGGGAGGGGGATGTGTTAATTTCTTCTTTCTTGAAGCCATTCACAGGTGGGTAGGGTTCCCTGAGGCAGGCCATCATGTGTGATTATAATAACAAAAGCAACGAAAAGCAAAGACTAAAGTCAAAGAAACAGATCCAACACATAGTCAAAATTGGCTGTTACGGTTTCAGTATCAGGGTAACACTGGCCTTGTAAAATGAGTTTTACAATGTTCCCTCCTCTTCTATTTTTTGGAAGAGTTGGAGAAGAATTGGCATTCATTCTTCTTTAAATGTTTGGTAGAATTCACCAGTGAAGCCGTCTGGTCCTGGACTTTTGTTCGTTGGGAGGTTTTGGTTACAGATTCAATCTTTTTACTAGTAATCAGTCTATTCAGATTTTCTGTTTCTTCATGATTCAGTCATATTAGGTTGTCTGTTTCTAGGAATTTATCCATTTCTTCTGGATTGTCCAATTAGTTTGTGTATAACTGTTTATAGTATGCTCTTTTTTTTTTTTTTTGCGGTACGCGGGCCTCTCACTGTTGTGGCCTCTCCCGCTGCGGAGCACAGGCTCCTGATGCGCAGGCTCAGCGGCCATGGCTCACGGGCCCAGCCGCTCCGCGGCATGTGGGATCCTCCCGGACCGGGGCACGAACCCGTGTCCCCTGCATCGGCAGGCGGACTCTCAACCACTGCGCCACCAGGGAAGCCCAGGATGTGTTTTTTGACTTGGAAGGATATTCACTCCCCGTCACGGGCAGGGTCTGAGGGAGTGGATGAGTCCAGCTCAGACTCAACCTCCTGTAGCGTTGCTGTCAGGCAGCTCTGAGCTTCATCTGCCCAGGGAACTGGGAGGGCGGCTTATTCGGAGGCTCCTTTCACTCATAACTAGGACGGGCCTAAGTCCCTGCTCCCAAGGGCGCTGTTAGGCTCCCATGAGAGGAGGTTTGCCACGTGCTGAGAGCTAAGGGCTCAGGGTAGGGCTGTCTCCTTCCCAGCCTCGCGATCCTGCCCAGCCCCCCACTCCAGGCTCACTTTCTCATGACCGTCCATTATGTAGTCCAGCAGCAGCAGGTGACTGAGGAAGGTGTTGAGGAAAGGGACGACACTCTGCCATCGGGATAGGAATGGTGATGAGCCCCCCCTCTCAGGGGCCATCTGAAGGTCCCCTGAAACCCCTCACTCTCAGCTTCCTATCCCACCCCCAGACCCCACACGGAGTAACCCAGGACTCTTAGCAGCCTCCTCCGAACCCCCTCCCTTCCCCTTCAGGAGCACCAAACTTCCTCCAGTCACCTCCTGGGGCTGGCATTTGGCAAATCCCAGGTTCTGTGGTCCCTGGCCCATCCCTCCCCAAATCCCTCCTCCTGGTCACTTCCACTGCAGTCAATTCAGGTCCTGTGGTACCGGGGGCAGGTCTGCAGATGGAAAGCGCCCCTCTCCCGGTGGATGCCTCCAGCTGGGAGGGAGGAGCACCCTCTGCTCGGACCCCTGGGCCCCTCCTCCGCAGGCAATCTCACCTGCTGCTGCTGTGTCTCCTGAGCTCCCTGGAGGTCCACCTCCACAGTGGCCAACAAGGAGGTTGCCTCCTGCAGGGTCGAGGACAGTGTCATTGTGGCCATACTACCCTCCCACATTTCCCCCCAGGGCTCCTGATCTCAACCCCTGGACATGTGGCCTGAGTGACCTGGTACCTCTGCTGCCCCAACCTCCAGTGAGCTCTGATTCTAGAACAATCCCAGCTCTAACACTCACTTGTGTGTGACCTTGGCTGTGTGACCTGGCCACCCTGAGCCTCTATCCTCATCTGGACCGTGTGAGAACTCTGCCGGCGTCCCTGGGTCTCCTGAGCGCTCAGTGTCCTGTGACTGTCATCACTGCCCTCACCCGTCCAGGTGGAGCCATCACAAAGCTCCACACATTCTCTTCCTCCCTTGATCCTACTCACTGAACCTCCTTGTGCAGCCTAAGTACAGAATCATCTCTCTCCAGATCTCCCCGGTTTAAGGGACTGAGGCCCTCAGAGGTGAGTGACTTACAGAGGGGTCCACAGAGGAGAGGCCACTACCCCTCCCAGCCATAGGCCCTGTCCTGGATGCCTTCACCCCACCCCCGGCTCCACCACTGACCACAGTCCTAACCTCTGGACTAATGAGTGTCCAGGCTCCCAGCAAGGAGCTGAGCCATGGAGGAAAATTAACAGGGTATATTGGGGGGCCTGGTTGAGAGGCTCCTGACTGTCCTAGCCTCCTGTCCTCTGACCCTAGGCTGACCCGAGGCCATGCTAAAGCCTCACTTCCCTAAGAACCCCTCATGACATTCCCTTGCACAGAAATCCTTTTTCAGGTACTCAGAAAGGGGACCCTTGAGGTGCTCTGACTGACAGGGCAGTGGGCGATCAGAGCACTAACTTCCACCTTTTTTTTTTTTTTTTAAACACTACACTTTCAAGATTAAGGATTCCATTTACTTACAAATAGGAACCCTGAAACACCTACGACTCCAGACCTCCCGGCCAGAAGCAGGAAAATGCTTTTTTATTTATTTATTTTTGGCTGCGTTGGGTCTTCATTGCTGCCCGCGGGCTTTCTCTAGTTGCAGCGAGCGGGGGCTGCTCTTCCTTGCAGTGTGCGGGCTTTTCATTGCGGTGGCCTCTCTTGTTGTGGAGCACGGGCTCTAGGTGCGCGGGCTTCAATAGTTGTGGCGCGTGGGCTCAGTAGTTTTGGCTTGTGGGCTCTAGAGCGCAGTCTCAGTAGTTGTGGCACACGGGCTTAGTTGCTCCGCGGCATGTGGGATCTTCCCAGACCAGGGCTCGAACCCGTGTCCCCTGTATTGGCAGGCGGATTCTTAACCACTGCACCACCAGGGAAGCCCATAACTTCCACCTTTTTTGTGGCAACTTCTGAAGTCCAGTCAGGAAGGATCCATTAGGAATCTATCAGTTCCTCAGATACTTCTCATCACCATCTGGGGCAACTATCATTGCTAAAAAGGCATCAGGCAAGAATCCCTCTGGGATCGATTAGCAGTGACTCTGTAGGACAGAGTGGGGAGTTTCAGAAAGCACACATAATCTGTCTTAGGCTGGGCAGCGCCCCCCGCCCCCGTCCCCCTGGTCCCTGGGATTCTCGCTGTGTCCATCCCTGTTGCAGCCAGGGTCCCCTTCTTCTGCGAGGTACAGTGAAGACAGAAGGAGCAGCAGCGGCCTGGCTTAGTGAGGACAGTCTGGGCTAGTTTAGGAAGAAAGGACCCCCACCTGCACCGTCCACCCAACAGCCTGTAGGAAGATGAGTGGCAGCTGATGGACCAGCAAGGAATCCAGAGAACTACTAATTCTACCAGCTTCTCACCCTCCTGAAACAGTCCAGCCAACACTGCTACATCCCATGACCAAGGCCTCCTGCCCCAGACTGCCCCCACCTGCCTGTAGAGCTCACACATCCCTCTTCCTGTCAACCTGGACAAGACAGACTGAATTTCTCGGAGAACTTTTTGTGATAAGCTACCCACACCACATCCTGCCTGGTCCCCCTTCCTTCCAGATCTACAGCCTCCACGTCACCTCAATGATCGTCCTGTTCAGCAGTTTGTTTTTCCGGCATAACTTTTCAAATTGTTGGGAGCTCTTCCTGAGGGGATGGGAAAGAAGGAAGAAAACAGGGGAATAATGTGCAGGGATTTGAGAGCAAATCCTTTATGAGTACCTGGAAAATTAACAGGCCTCATGAGGGTATCCCTTGCGTCGTCTGGGCCCAGAGGTCTCTGTGGGACTGGGGAGGAGGCTGTCTCCTGGGGCCTTTGTTCCGTTCACTCCTGAGCAGATCTGTTTTGACCGGTGTTGGTTTCAGTTGGATAGAGAGTTCTGTCGCTGTCACTTGAAAATCTCCCATTGGTTCAAATCTCCCATTTGGTTCAATGCAGGATCTGACATTTAAAGATCCTAATTTTTTAAGCAGAACCACAGGCCTCAGGTCCTAGAGAGACTCAAGAGTCCCAGCAACCAGGTGGCTTCCTGTCCCCAGGGTCCACTGTCTCCCAGGAGCTCCCAGCTGACGGAGGGGACACAGCCAGCAACATGGCGGGTAGTGTCTTGTCTACTCTGGTGCTCAGATGGAAAGCAGCCTACTCACCTGGAAACCTGTCCCCATGTCTTTCTGAGGTGCTTTAATGGAGGCCTCTGCAGAGCCAAAATGATGGCTTGTAGAGAGGAGTAATTCCTCAGGCCTCTGCACACTTGGGGAAGGAAGGGAATGGTCAGTGAGGAGAGAGCTGGAACCCCGCTCCTCTGGCTTCTGTCCCCGAGAAAGATGCCCAGTGGCCCTGGGGAGGGTGCACCTGGGACCCGAGGGTTTTAGCTCAACCCAAGGAGGAAGTGAGCAGCCCATCACTGGGAGCTGAATGTCAAGGTCAGTGTGCCCCTGGCAGGAGGGGCCTAGGGACTGTGTAGGAACTCAGACCCCAGACTTCAATCCTGAGAGCTGAGAAAGGAGAAGGGGCAGTGCCCATGGCTCCAGAGAGTGCTCCCTGGGCCCTCCTACAGCATACCTTGGCCACCTGGATCCAGAATTCCACCACCTCGGCCCTGTTCTGGGCTGTCATAATTGGGTTCCCGAGGTAGGTGGTGGTGATAAAGTTGACCACCTTTTGGAAGTGGGTGACGGTGTTGTGGACAGTGGGCACCAGGTGCTCATGGCCCCTTTTGGTCCCCTGGGACCAGATGGAGCCCAGGCAGTGATGGGGCACCACCTTCTTGAACAGCTCCTGGGGAGGATGAAGAGTGTCACTCAGCCTCCACACCACAGCTAGCATCTGCAGTTCCTCACGGTTCTACACCGGGGTCTCTGGTCAGAGCTGGAGCTCAGGAAGCTGAGGACGTGACCTGAAGCTTCTTGGAGTCCCTGGGTTTGTTTATGTCCAATGAAGATGCCCAGCACAGGATGACACAGAACACAGTACTGGGGAGGGGGGAGTGGCATTTGCATCCAGCCCAGCTTCACTTCTTCCAAGCACCAGAAACATGACTCACACCTGCCCATCTCAAGGGGCATCTTCCACTCATTCTGATCACCCCTTGGGTCTGACTCCCCATTCAGATGCACATTCTCCCATGGCTGCTACAACCAGGGTCTTTGTCTCCCATAAGACAAGTACACACCAGGTGCCTAATGAATGCTGAGGCTGTTGAGGCCTCCTGGGCAAATGGATGATTGATCCCAGGACCTGGAAGCACTTCGGTGAGCTCACCTCCCACCCTTAAAGGACCAGCCCCACCCAACGTACTATCCGTTCTTCCTCATTAATCTGCAAAGCCACCCTGTGCAGCAGGCTCTCTCAGTGTCCACCTCTACTGTCCACATTGGACAACGAAGATTTGGGGATTAAGAAAGTTGCTCAGGGGCTTCCCTAGTGGCGCAGTGGTTGAGAGTCCGCCTGCCAATGCAGGGGACATGGGTTCGTGCCCCGGTCCGGGAGGATCCCACGTGCCGTGGAGCGGCTGGGCCCGTGAGCCATGGCCGCTGGGCCTGCGCGTGCGGAGCCTGTGCTCCGCAACGGGAGAGGCCACAGCAGTGAGAGGCCCGCGTATCACAAAAAAAAAAAAAAAAAAAGAAAGTTGCTCAGGTCACGCAGTGGGAAGTGGGGGGAATAGGGCTTTGGACCAAGATCATCAGGTTCTTGATCAGGAAAGGGCAGGTGTGGGGCAGCTGATGAGAAAGCTGGGTCCACCCAGCCTTCCTTGAGAGCCAGCTGCTCACCGCACCCATCAAAGTCAACTGTTCAGCCACCAGCCGGGGAGGGAATATTCTAGAATATTAGGCCTCTAACATTGGGTACCTTGTGCTGTCTTATTAAGCCCTGAAAAGGGGATGTGAAAAGGAAGGAAATCAGAAAACATAAAAATTCTCATCTCCCACTTTGAAGGAAACAGTGAAGTGGGTGGAAAGAGACAAAATAATTATGGACAGTTGTGGGGAAGTCGGGGTGCAGGGGAAAGGACAGGACAGGTGATGCAGAGAGCCTTGGTTCATCCATCCACAGATCCCCTTGGCATCATTCATCATAATAATCAAGCAGAAAATGAATAAATAGAAAGGCACTTCCTGCTGGAAAATAACATCCCACTCTATGGGAGAAATATAAAAAAGGGGAAGAAAACACCAATAACCAGTCTCCTTCTTTGTATACACTGGGTTTATTCTCAGAAAGCTGCTGGGATCAGCCAAAGTGCAGACAAAGGAAAATGCAGGAACAGGAAGATGAAAATCAAAGGGAATATCTTAGAAGTATCTGCAAAGCCCTAAGTCTGTGAGGTGTGGATGGAGCAGAGGTGGAACCTGCAGCCTCAAGCAGGCATATATATATATACATATATCTGTACATATACATACATACACATTCATGTGCATGTAATTGTATGTGTATATATAAACACGCACACACATTTATATGTGTGTGTGTGTGTGTGTGTGTGTGTGTGTTATTCTATGGATGGGACAAGCAACTGTAATGTCTCCAGACTCCTTTCAGCAAAGTCTCTTCCTCTCCCCCCGAGTATCCGTACCTTTTTCTGCCCCCGCTACATAACCTTAGCACAAGCATCCAAATCAGAACATAGATATGTAAAACTTTGAGTTCACACCAATTTCTCCAGTCCAACCTCACAGAGTTCTTTTTAAGCTTCTCACTTTCCATATTTGTAACTCTGTCCTATGACAGAGAGAAACCTGCTCTCACCATCCTCCGTGTATTTCCTTATTTTCCCAATACCCCTGTGGATAACAGATCTCCCTGCCATGCTGGTTGTCCCCTCTTCCCCACCCCTGTGGCTGCCTGCTGCTTGGTCCAGCTGTGCCCATCCCAGTCCCCGTTAGCCTCCACGGTGCTGGCTGCTGCCTCTTCAGGCCTTGGCCCTGACCATGCCAGTTGCTGGGAAGGGAAAGTTAATTAATTTATTTTTGAACGGTGTGATGTAGAGATATAGCTTTTTTTTTTTTTTTTAATGGATAACCAATTGTCCCAACACCTATTCTCAATTACTTGAAATTCTATCCACAATTTTGTGTCAGTAGCTGATGGATCTTTTCTCTTCTGTTAATCTTTTTTTTCTGTTTTCCTTATCATCCTTTAATGACTGTGATTGTATATTTTGATACCTGGTAGTTAGAGGCCCCTCAGTATGCTTAAAAAATGTCTAGCTCTTCTTCTTTTTTTTTTTTTTTAGCTCTTCTTAAGTATGTATTCTTCCAAATGAGTTTTAGCATTAGCATATCAATTTTGTTAAAAATCCTATTGTAATTTTGATTGGAATTACATTGAATTTGTAAACTATTTGGGTAAAATGGCACCTTTACCAGATCAAGTCTTCCCATTAGGGAATGTGGTATGCCTTTTTGTTTACGCAGTTTTTAAAATTTCCTTCAGTGAATATTTATAGTTTTTTGTGTGTGTGTATTGCACATAGAGTTTGTTCTGAGGTTTAAAAAATTTTTTCTGTGGCTGTTATTAATGAGATCAAAAGATCTTCTTTCTACGTATTTTACACATTATTAAGATTATGCTGCGTATACAATTCTGTATCCTGTTTTTTTAACTTCATGTGTCATACACATTTCTTCACTAATAGTTTTTATGATTTCATAATTGCCCATCAAATTTTCATGTCATAATTTATTTAACCATTAACATACACTTGACTTCTTTGTATTTCTCAGTGTCATATAAAATCATCTTCAAAATTTCAAAAATTTATTGTGTGCCTTATAGAGCTATTTACATAAAGTTGAGTGCTGCATAATTCAGAGAATGTCTGTATAGTGAATATAATTTAATTTTCTTGATTGCTCAAGGTTAATATAGAATCAGATTTTAATATTTCTTCCACAAGGCCTATAGAGGTGTAAGACTCTTTCCCCCTAGTCTAAAGACACTAAATTGCAGTGCTTTTTGATCATTAAGTCAATTTTTATGCCTTTTTTTATCTCTGTCCTGCTTATAGACTTCCAGTCTTCTTACTGCTATCTGCATGCCCACATGGGATAGTTTCTCCTCCCACTTCTAGTTTACCGATTTTAATTTTTTATGAGTTTGGAAACCGGACTGCCAGGTCCTTTAAAATTGAATCCAAGTAAACATTAATAACCTATGAGAAAGGGCTTTGATGAATCTCTAGGAGTAATGGGCTTGATCTTTAGGGCATGGACTTTGGTGATCTCTGTTTTATTTCTGAAGAGGGCTTTTTCCATCTCTTTTATTTCCTTGGTTCTTTGCTGTACTTTAGATAGATGAGATTCTCAGATAGCCAAATTACACCTGAATGAAGTTTCATTACAATTATTAGGTTGGCAACGTAACATGAAAATGCCCCGCTCCCTTTCTTCTGCTGAATTCTGACTCTCGACTTCCTTTTTTGTTCCTTTCACACTGCGCATCAGGCTTGGTTCACTCAACCTAGAGAAACTGTGACAGGGGCTTCAGATGTGTGGGATAAAGTCCAATTGAAACCTTTATTTCCCCTCACTTTTCTTCCTCTCACCTCTTTTTTTTTTTATAATTGAAAACTCTTTATATTTCACATCAACAAAGCTATAATTCAATTATATTAAAAAAATTCATCTCTTGTCTGAAGCCATTTTGGATTCAAAGAAATTAGGGGTATTCCATTATATGAAAGAAAATAAAGACAGTTTACACAACTCTACTGTATTCTTCCCTTTACTCATTGCTACTTGATAAGGGCTATGGTACCAAACCATATGACTGTGTGGTCATTCTCTGTAAAGGCCAGTCATGCTCCCTTTGCTGCCAATGGCTCCTCCTAATATTTAACTCCCTTGTAAGTACTTAGGTGCTTTGAGTAAGGGGATCTGCAGGTTCAATAAAACCCATACAACACTGGAGAATCGACTCAAACTTCTTATTAGTGGTGGGTCAGTGGTGTCATGTTTGTATTTAGGTACAGTAAATACCCTTGATGATGACAGAATTGTAATTTCTTTAGTATACTGTCTTTGAAAAAAATGCGTCAACAATGAGTGCAAAATAGGTGCTCATCAATGTTTGTGGTTTCAACTTTAGATCAACTTAGAGTTTCTCTTACAGTGCCATTGCTTAGTCATCTTTTAATACATGGAATTGTGACATACTTGCATTGGCTGGTGAATGAACGTTTTAAGCTCTTACACAGTGGCACAGCCTACCAGTCAAGAGTTTATTTTTGGCAGCATCTTCATTTACGGGTATTTGTTTATATGATTGTTTGAACATTTCATTACATTTTTATTACCATTTATAAATATGAATAGAAAATGGAAATGCTGATACTAGTAATAAGAAACATAGTTTTCTTAAACTTAATACAACTGAGCAAAGATGGAGTCATTAACTATATACAAAGCAATGACTCTAATTAGGACAAAATCAGAAAATATAATACAAGCTGGAAGTACTTTTTCAAAGATCAGATCTTAAAGATGAGTTGCAATTAGGAATTGAATAGTGATTTTCAGCTCTCTCGGGGAAAAATGCTCTTGTAATATACTGTGCATTTAAATTTTTTCATAATCAACTTTTGTATATGTGTTCAGGAGTATATGAATAAACTAGAAGGGAATGGGTTGGAAATAAACTAGGGTTCCACCTGTAGAAAGTTCCAAATGGAACTTAATTCTCCTCCCTTTCTCAGTCGAAATGTCTTTTACAGAATTTACATTGTCAATACCAAGTACCTTCAAACTCTGTAGAGAACTGAGGAAGAGGTCTGTGCCTAAAAGTGTCTGTGCCAGACAAACAGATGTGCTTTTTGCCTGTTGCTTTTGCCCACTAAAGAGGTCTGCTGCTAAAACTGAACAATTACAGTGGTTTCTTAATTTTCAGGAAGAATGGATTTAAAGGTTTGCATTTTGTGAATTGTTCCTAAATGTTTGATACTTTCTATCTTGTGAAGCGTTGCCAACAAATTTTAAAGGAAAAAAGCAAAATCAACTATACTTCAATAAAATTTTAAAAAAAGGGAAAAGGCAGACATATTATTTCTTAAAATACATTTTTTAATATGTGGGAGATCTGCATAAACAAAATATAGCCAAATTTAGTGTTAGTAAATTTGTGTGAAGTCCATGTGGAAGAAATAAATCCATCAACATTTCATAGGGTTCCACAATGACTACCCTAATTTCTAAGTCCTGCCACCTGAGCTAGTTTGAAAACCAACACTTGACACTTCTGACTGCCTTTTGTTATTTTGGGGGAAAGGAATGTTATTAGTTCAGTGGTACAAAGTAATATTTAAAATAAATTAAAAAGACCAGAGGAGTAGAGTAAATGTGAGTGTAAGAAAGATAATGTAACAATGGCTACTGTTTCCCAAGCACTTATTATTTAGCAGGGTTAGTGCTAAGTATTTTGCAAACATAATTTGATTTGATCCTTACAACCACCCTGTGAGGTAACATCACCCATATTAGCTAGATGAAAAAAAGAAGGCTCAGAGACTTGCTCAAGTTCACATAGCTGGTAATTGGCGAGTGACACTGAGATTCAAACCCAAGTTTCCAGATTCCAATCATGATCATGTTGTAATGCCTCTTTGTGTGTATAAAATTAAAAAAAAAGTTTTAGAATTGATATGCAGTAAAGCACACAAATCTTTTTGCACATATGTTAACCTTTGTAATCATTAACCAAATCAAGATACTGACCATTTCCAGTAACCCAGAAGGCTCCCTCCTGTCCCCTCTCAAGTCAGTTCCCCCAAAGTAATCACTACTCTGCCTCCATCACCATAGACAGATCCGCTTTAGAGTAATCTAAGTTTTTGGAGTTATCATCAGAAAGTTCCATCTACCAATCCTTCACCCTGCCAGTTTAGCCATAGTATTCAAAGCTGCTCTAGTTCTAACTTTTCAAGCACTCACTGTAGAGACTAGCTTTTGGAAATGGTTTCATATTCAATCTCCTGTATTATTCTGAAATTCATACCAACTTTGGGGGGGGGGAAATAAAAGAAAGTCCTGAAGTAGATTCAAAGGACTTACCAAACCAACCTCTCCTAGAAACACCAGGGAACAGGTTGCTTGACTGAAGTAATTTGGGTTATCTATTTCCAGTCGCTTCTCATTAGGCTTCTCATTAGGGACAGGATGAACACAAAAGGTCGTCTCAGTTGATGGAAGGAAAGACAAACCAGGAAGAGTATGTGACAGTGATTGCTTTGCGTCATCTTACAGCCCATGAGGAAAACGTATGTCCAGATATCTTTCACAGTTGGCTTCCTCTTGTGTGATGCGAGGGAAAGCAGAGTCAAAGGGAAGAGGATCTATGTGGAGGCAAATGGGGGAAATAGGACCTTCAAGGAGGCTTTAATATGGGGGTTTTCTGTACCTTGCTGACTAGCTCTCAAAACCGCATTCCTGGGCTTCCCTGGTGGCGCAGTGGTTGAGAGTCCGCCTGCCGATGCAGGGGACACGGGTTCGTGCCCCAGTCCGGGAAGATCCCACATGCCGCGGAGAGGCTGGGCCCGTGAGCCATGGCCGCTGGGCCTGCGCGTCCGGAGCGAGAGGCCCGCGTACAGGAAAACAAAACAAAACAAAAAAACCCCGCATTACTTCTTGTCCGGCCTGGCAGTGACAGAAGGAGTGTCACAGCTTCACCACAGGCTCTCGGGCTGGCGTTGGTGAATTTCAGCGGTGATTCTAGACAACACAGTCGGCCTTCTCTCTCTTCCCTCCCCACCCCACCCCCCAGGGCTGCTTTTTGCACCTCATCCCCGATTCCCACCTCAGACAATTGTGGCGTTTCAAACAGTCTACAGATTACAGCTCAGCATCAAGGAAAGAATAACTGACATTTATAAGGACCAATGACTCACCTGTGCGTGTGAGGGGACTGAGGTGGGGGAGGGGGGCATCTAAAGGAACGTTCCGGCCCTCAAAGCAGGAGGACTGGCTCAGAAATGGGCGCACGTGACAACAGCATCACCCAGCGCGACCTCACCCCTGGGGGCAGAGCTGAACTATCTAGGGCCTGGAGATCTATTGAATTCCCCTTCCTCTTCCTCACAAAATACCAAGGACCCCACCAGTCAGAGGCCCCTGAGGAAAAGAGGAATGCCCAAACCTCACAGGGCGGCAGAGCCAGGGTTCACCTTCTCCGCGCAGAGAACGGTTTGGTCTCCGTTCTCTCTCGAAGCTTCTCATCACCCATAAACTGTGGAGAGGGCAGGGTTGCCCGTTCTTTGGAGGGTGCAACAGCCCCGTCGCGAAGGCGGCGCCACCGGGAGGCCGGGAACTGCGGGTTCCCGGGTGCCGCTCAATTGGGCTCTGGCAACGCGGGCCAGTGATACCCAACCCCCCCGCTGGGGAAGCTGGGAGCTCTCTGAGCGCAGGGCAGGGGTCACCCTTACGGCCTCCGGCATCGCCCTCCGCGCATGCTCCGCGAGGCCCCGCCCCCGGCCGCGTTCGCATCCCAGCTGAGCGCTCACTTCAGAGCGGAGAGCTGACGCTGAGCTGAGGCGGAGAGCCGTCGTCTGTGAGGCGGCCGCTGACAGGAGAGGGCCGCTGACAGGAGAGGGCCGCTGACAGGAGAGGGCCGCAGCGCTTTGCCGGGCGCAGTTTCACCTCAGGCAGCGAAGCACGGCGAGGTGCTCGGGGAATCGCGGGCGGCGCCAGCCTCACGGGAGACCCCGGGACCTGGGGCTTGATCCCCTCGTGCCAAGAGCAACTCGGAGCGGCAGGTAAGAGACTGGCGAGCCGGGCGGGAAAGGTGGCTTCGGGAAGGGCGGGCGTTCGTCTCCAGCGCCTGAGCTCCAGGGAGAGGGACGGGGCGAGCGGGAGACGGCGAAGTGGGCAGCCAACGGAGCCCATGGCGATTCGGCTACTGATTTGTGTCCTGAAATTTTCTTTTATGAAGGATTTGATAAGAGCTGAGAGAAAGAGTACTTGAATAACCGTAAACTTAGTCAAAAACTTTTAGGACAAAAATTCTGTTGGGCAGACTCCTAGTACGCATTTCTTTCTGTACTATTCTCCTTTAACCACCACAGAGCTGACAAAAATTAAATTTTTATCTCCTCGGTGAAATAGCAAACCACAGCTTTTCTAGAGAGAATGAGACCTTTGACAATTTTTAAAAATTCGATTATGTAAATATTTTCAAGTTTTACACACATTTCTTACTTTTGTGAGTAACTGCAACTTTCTGAGTGTGAGAACTTTATCGCTCCCCCCCCACCCGGCCCCATGCTCCATGTTGATAGCTTTTTGTAAGTTTTCATTTTAAATTGTTTCGTATGTGGTGATTGGTCAAGGTGGTTGGTTTTCCTTTGTGATTTAGTAAAAAGGACTTGTCTATTTACGGTGTAAAATATAAAATAACACACTAGGAAAAAATTTGCCCCTCTTTCTTTAGTGAAGATGACAAGCTGACTATTCAGAATGTCATTTTTTCCCCCAAGCTTCAATGATTTCTGTAATATTTTGCCTTTTTCAGCTAATCTGTGTATGTATGATGGGTACAATTATTCCTTAAATATTTTCCTTTAAATGGACTTGACTCATTTTCTCTTTGTTTTATCCTTGGTTGTCCTCATATCCATGAACTGATAATTTTGTGCTAGTTGTAAATGAAAAACTAGTTCTTCCTGAAGATGTCTTGCTTAATACACTTGGGAAAGACCACGTCTATGTAACTTTGGTTCCAGATTGATTGCTTTGTATTTTAAGGTAAATGAACTTCATAATGATTCTTCTTCTTGCTTTTGATAATTTTATTCTATTTTCGTTTTTGGATGTATTAATTGTAGCTATTTATTGGTTCTCAACAGATGTTAATTGACATCACTTTTAATAGATAACTGGTGTTTCTTCCCCCACCACCATCCTACCTTTGTTAAAAGAAAAAATTACAAAAGGAATACTCTGCTTGCAATCACTAAACAAACTAGGAGTGAATAAAGAAAAAGTTAATATATTCCTCCCCTCTCAGGTCTCTCCCTTCTCCACTGTACTCCTTGGGGTAGCCAACATTAACCAACACGTTGAGTATTTTTCGACATCTTTCTCTTTGCTCAAAAATATATAAGCATATATACACACATATATAGACTTTTTGTAACTTGGTGTATTCATTTAAGAGTATATCATGGCTATCTCTTTGGGTTAGTCAATGGACCTCTCAAAATTAAGAAAAAGCTGAGTAACATTCCATAGTATACTACACCATAATTTATTCTGTTGTTCTCCATCTGGTGGATGTTGTTTGTTTTCTTTTTTTTTGCTATTGTAAACATTAACCCACTCTAACACATGATTAGAGAAGTAAGCATTCAGAATAAAATATTAGCAAAATAAATTCAGCTGTGTATTTAAAAGACATATATCATGATCCAGTAGAGTTTATTCCATAACGGCAAGGACAGTTAAATATTAACATGATTTATTGTATTAACATATTTCAGGGTAAAAACTATATGATTATCTCTCTTTTATGGTAAGTGGGGGGTGGGGGATGGAATTTATATTGTATTTCTATAAATTGCATAGGGAGATACCTGCCCAGGCGGGCAGTAGTCCAAGTTTTGTACCATTTTTGATCCTCAAAGTTGATAGACAAAAGCTTTTTTCCTGGAGTCTTTGGGGGAACTTTTTGGGACCTTGGCCTTTGCTTTGACCTTGGCCTCACTCATGGTCTGTGATTGCCAAAGTGTAGTACTCTTGACTATATGGGAAAAGAAAAACAACATACTTCCAGAGACTGGGTTGGATGATATGGGTGAGACTGTCTAATTTAGGGCTGGCACTTTTTAACATCTTGTATTTGACTACTTTGGGCTTAATGAGCACCTTGTTGGCCTCTGTACAGATTAATTTTCATTGTCTTGGAAACATTGGCCTGAATCTTTTGAGGCCTTTCTTGTTGTGCTTGTTGACCAAATATGCATTCCCACCTCAGTCCTCCATGCATCTGGGAGTCAGGACTGAGGATTGAGGCAGACCCGTGAGCACATTCTCCCACGTCTCCTGTCCTGGGCCTGATGGTGGGTGTCAGGAGTGGTGGATGTGGAGGGGGCCAGGTAGATCAAGATGGGACTGTGGTGGGGATGGTTATTTCAGGGGATGCTCAACCCATCCTCCCCTTTGATTCTCAAGGGACCTGGGACCCCATATACAGTTCTCTTTCCTCCTGTTCTGAAGCAGAAGCTTCCAGACCTCAGCCCTCCCAGGGAAATCAAAAGATTGTGTGAGATCCAAGGTTCTGCCAGTCACTTACACACAGCCCCTATACTCTCTCCATCTGTTTTGTGGGGACAGGAGGCCCTTCTTCTGGGCCCAGACACCACTCAGGTTTTTAGTTGATCCTGTGGTTCATCATCCCAGTTAGAATATGGGAGGGTGCTTGCAGATCTAGATGAGGGCATCACATGTGATGTACAGTGGGCAGGACCTGCAAATGATGTCTAGTATGACTGTGACTCTTCTGCTATATTGAGGCCTAGGTATTGTGTTTGCTTCATTCACTGAGTTTGTTAAGTGTCTCAGAAAGTGCCTGCATGTAGTAGATGCTTAATATATACTGTGGAATGAATGAACTTCAACCAGAACCATGCCAGGTATCTGAGTAGGCCTGGGGCCTCTCATCCTGCCCACAGAGATCCCTACTCTGGCCTCACCAAGGACAAGGACCAGCAAGATGGAATCTCAAACCTTTGCATTGGAATAGCAGGTTGCTTTCCATGTGCTTTTCTAAACTCAGGAAGGCCACAGACCAGTGGGGTGTGGCAGATGGCCTTTCATGGGGGAGGGGAGGATAATAACGAGGAACAACCCCGGCATGTCAAGCAGCCCTTTCTGCACCAGACAGGCACCTGCCATAGGTGATCCAGTAGTCCCTACAAGGAGGACTCTATGAGGTTTATCCTCTACCACCCCACTTTGAGGAGCAAACTGAGGCTCAGAGAGATTTGGTCACATTCTCAAACACACAGCTAGCAGTGGGCAAGTCACCACTGTGCTGAGGAGGGGGCCACACGCACCTAGTGAACCACTGGTCCAGTACCTGTTGGGCGGTGTTGGAAGTGGGGTAGGTGGACAGCAATGTGGCCACGTAGGAGACATTTCTCCCTGGTAGGTACCATGGATTTCACAGGCTTCTACACTGTATCTTCCTGGAGGGTACCCATCCTGCAGGCCTCATTTAGTTTAAGAGTTGATTCATCTTTGCCTGCAACAACAGGGGACAGTCAGTGGCATCACCATGAACTACCAGGAGGATGGAGGTCTGTAGCTCACCCAAGAACTCCCAGCCCTCTCAGGCACATGTGCAAGAGGCGGGACAGGAGCGCCGGCAGTGAAAAACGCTTTGGCCTTTGAAAGTACATTTTGAGCCTGGTTGAGGGGGAAAGTTATACAATTGTTACCTTCTAGGCAGTTTGTTAGCTGAGGAACAACAGACCTCCCTGTATTAATAGTCTGTATTCCTTCCCCTGGGGAAGCCGGGAGCAGGATCTACGTACAACCCCAGCTCTCCTGATCTGGTGCTTGTTGCTCACAGGGCTGAGCAGGAGCTGCCAATGGTAGGCAGCAAGGCTGCTTCCTTCTCCTTCTGGAGCCCCACCTCCCCGAGAGCCGGTTGGGGGGAGCAGCAGCCCCAGCAGGAGGGAGGGGACGGTGTGAACAGGCAGTGCCCTCCTACCTTCAAGTCTTGAGGCGCGATGTAGCTGTAAGGGCAAGACGTGTGTCCCTTGCCTCTGCCCAGCCTCGCTGCCACCGCGCCAGGAGAGGAACTGCGGAGCCCACACTTGCAAACACCCCTAGAAGTCTCAGGGTGCAGCGCCCCCCTCCCCAAAATTCCCCACGGCCTCCACCTCTCGCGGGTGGTCTCAGTCCCTGTCCGGAGACCTGTGCCAATGACCCTAGTGGCGGTTCCGCTTTCTCCCTCGGCGGTGTGATCTTGCGTCTGCAGTGTGATGGGAAAGCATGCGGAGAAAATGACCCGCCTAAGTTATTAGGAAGTTCCCACAGCCGACCCGACGGGCCCCACATCGGAATCTCCTACATCTTCTCCAGTGATGATGAGGCCGTGGAGCCGCAGCCGCTGCCCGCGCCGTGGACCTCTGACCCGCAGCTGCGCGAGGTGGGGCGCTCTAAGTTCTACCGCCACGACTGCATCTACCAGAAAAGCTTTGCGCGGGCTCCGTGGCGCTGAGCACCTACACGCCCAAGAACCTGCTCAAAAATGCCGACCTGGCAACCTGGGGGAGTTCGTGTGGCAGGCGCAGTACCCGCAACTGGACTGTATACGTGGGCTATTTCCAGGTGCATTTGCATCGGCTGGAGGTGAGCAACAGCCTCCCACCCGACGCGAGCCGTGTGGTGAACCGTCTACAGCTACGAGCCGCGGAGCCCCAGCGCCACGGTGCGCAGCGCGAGCTGAGCAGATGCCACTCCGAGAGCTTCACCCGATTGATGCCGCCTAGGCCAGCGCGGGTTCAAGATCGGCGACGAGCCGCGCTTCGGCCAACAGCCCTATGGGGTGCAGATCCAGCTCTTTGCCCAGCGCAGCCACGAGCTCGAGTTCCAGAGCCTGGAGGACCTGATTATGGAGAAGCGGCACAACGACCACTTCGGACGTGCAGCGGCGCTGCGGGAGATCGCCAAGCACCTGCACCCCGCGGAGCTGGAGGAGGGCGAACGCAACGCCACGCAGACTGCGCCAGGCCGGGAGGAGGAGGACCGAAAGGCGGTGGTGCGCTGATGCGCGAGCTGAGTGCGGAGCTGTGAGGCGAAGCTGTTTGCAGCACCTGCTGCCCCCTCCCTTCCTTCACTCCCTCCTCCACCACCTTGTGGTCCCTGTCTGGGCTCCTGGGCCACTTAGAAAACGGAGAGTTGGCGAAATGCGCAGGCTTTGGCTTGAGCTTGTTATCTTGGACGGAGGAGGAAGAGGGAGCAGGTAGGAGCCCTTTGGCAGGGGGAGATTCCTGTCCGCCCGCTCAATCTTTCGTCCTTTCTGAAGTGGGGTAAACTGTTGACTTGCCTGACAATTAATCCCTGCTACACCTGGATCCAAAAATCGACGCTTCTAATGAGCGCGGGGGTGGAGAAAAGTCGGAGTACCGTCGCCTGCCATTGCCTCCTACCCGCTTCGCCTCCCACCCTGGGCTTGGAGGATGCCCTGTACTAAGGACAGAGCCGGCTTGTGGTGGCGTTAACCCCGCGGAGCTGTCTGTGGGATCCGGGAGTAGGGGGTGATTTATTTTATGGGATTCCTAGCGTGCAAATCTGGTGAAATCAGGACCAGGTCTGGGAGCAGCAGGCTAAAACCTAGCAGGCTTCTATGATGTGTAACAAATAGTTGAGTAAATTTGGGCTACAAAACAGAGATTTTGCTACCTCCCTCCTCCCCATCCCCAAGCAATTCATCTTCTGGAGCTGGCTTCTAGCTGAGTCTCCTGCTCCAGCTGTCACTTCCCAGGTTACAGGTAAATAACAGGCCAGCTAGGAGAAGGACCAATTATGGTTCTGTTTTGCTGCCTTTGTTTCTCGACTGCTATTGTAGGCGCTTACAGCTGCTTCATTTGTTATCGAAGGAGGGAATAGCCCTTTGTGTCTCTGATCTAATTAAACCTGTTTGGCTGCTCATCCACCAGGTCACACGTTGGCTGGTGTCACCCCATAAAGTATCCACTACAGAAGCAGCCAAACAGGGTCAAATATATATATTTCACTGTCATCATTGACTGTTAATGATGTACCACACTCAGCCCTGGTCTGGGACTTTGAAGAAATATCAGTCTCCTTTTGGAAATGTAGATCTAGTTCCTGTGTTTAATAATCTTGAAAGTTTAGTAATAAGCTCTGTGTTTATATTCTCCTGGTTGTGGAGAAATGGAGCAAGATAAATGTGGGTAAAGACATGTAACAGAGAGCCTGCAATACCTAACAGATTTGGATTTTCTTTTATGCTTAACACAGTAGTGAAAGTTGAAAGAAATGACCAATGTGCAGGCAGCAGTAGGGAAGAACAGAGCAGCACTGTCTAGCAGCTCTGGGGGCTGGGGAAGCCAGCTCTCTTTTTCACTCCCTCATCTCTGTCTCCCTCCCTTGCCCTCAAATGGAAAGTGAACGTCAGATCACACTGAGGCATAGCAGTGACCAGCTGTTGTTACAAACGTCTTTGTGAGAAATCTGAATTTGAGGGAAGAACGCCTGTAAAATCCATACCAAGAGTAGCATTCTCCATCTAGAGAAGAGATTTTTGATAATAGGGCTTGAAAACGAACTAGAAGAGGAAATAGATCTGCTCCAGATGCTGCTTTCCAGTGCAATGCAAACGTTTTTACAGGGTACCAGAAGTGTGAAATATGTTATGCTTCAGAATGGTGATTCCGTTGGAAGTTTTCTTAGGGTTATCATGCTTAAAGTAAAGCAACAACCCACCAGTGAAGCTTCCAAAAAAGGGAATCACATCAACTGTTGGATCTTTCCTGAAAATGGCAGTGTTGTGGATAAGAGTTTTTAATGCCCGGGCAATGGCTACATTGGCACTTAAAAATATATATATAAGGACACGGGGAGGGAGAAGGGTAAGCTGGGACGAAGTGAGAGACTAGCATTGACTTATACATACTACCAAATGTAAAATAGATAGCCAGTGGGAAGCAGCCGAATAGCACAGGGAGATCAGCTCAGTGCTTTGTGACCAACTAGAGGGGTGGGATAGGGAGGGTGGGAGGGAGACCCAAGAGGGAGGAGATGTGGGGATATATGTATATGTATAGCTGATTCACTTTGTTATAAAGTATAAACTAACACACCATTGTAAAGCAATTACACTCCAATAAAGATGTTAAAAATATATATATATATTTAATAATATTTGTTTCTCCTTAGGAATAAGACGTTAGAACTATTTTGTCCTGTACAATTTCATGATTAATTTTATAGGATAAGAAGAAAAGAAGCATGATGGTCAAGACTTCACAGAGGAAGCAACGTGATTGTAGAAACCAATCCAAAGCGTGGCTTAAGCACCTCCATCCCTCTGAGAATGTCCGTACATATTCAAGAGGCTGGTTGCTAGAATCACATCCTATCCTGGCAATGAGATCAGATGCCATCAATGGGAGGAAACTTTGGATAAGCCCCAGCAAGTGCTCTGGCCGAAGAGACTACATGGATTCCAGGTCTTCAGTGGAACCAGAGAACCCTTAAGTACTTTGGATCTTGCCAAAGCCTTGCAAAAACTTGCAACTAGTTGCACAGGTGAATCTCTGCCAGGAGTTCTCACAGGTGGTCTGAACTCCAGCCCCAGGCCCACCCCTGCCCAGTCTTCAGATTTGGCAGAGATGATTCCAGGAGCTGGTCTGGGTATCTCACAGCTCCTCTGCAAACAATTTCCGGTGACTGAGGAAGATATCAGGAAACAGCAAAGTGAAGATGGCAAGAGAGAGCCTGAGGATAGCATTGATTGCAGACAGGCTAGCTATCAAGGCAGAAAAAGTGAGGGGCTAAGAAGGATGTCCTGACAAACACTGTTGAAAAAAAAAGAGAAAATGGTGCAGATGAAATGGTACACCACAGCACTTTATTAATGACTCTCTGGAGTGTCTGTAAGTTTTTCTTGCTTTGAGCTTTTGAAACTTTAAAATAAACCAATACTTTTCTCTCATTAAATTCTTTTGCGTGGCATAGAAAATATAGACAGTGATCTATTTATATTTGTTTGTTTGTTTTTTGCTGGCCCCTCAGCTTGCGGGATCTTAGTTCCCTAACGAGGGATCAAACCCGGGCCCACGGCAGTGAAAGCGCCGAGTCCTAACCACTGGACTGCCAAGGAATTCCCTAGACAGTGATCTTTTTGAGGGGAGTGATTTGGTTTCTGGTGAGAAGAGGAGATCTTTCCTCTTCATGTTGTTATCTCATTTTCCTCTCTATGTATGTTATTTATTTGTATTTTAAAGTCAATAGAGAGTTATCAAAGTTATGGGATTATTTAGTTTTTTTGCCCTTACAATCACAGAATAAAACCTACCTTTTCACAATAGATTATCCTGTTTTGTATAATACCCAGTAGATTCCAAAATAATATTTCATTAAAGAGCTGTTATAATTATGTTCTCAAATAAGATATCTACTACTAGGTCTCTATTTTTGTGTTGTTGCATGCTAATTCAGAGTTGCATATAATGAGATACCAAACTTTTCCTTACTTTTAAAGATGTTTATGTGTTGAAAATTTGATTCATGAAAATTGACATGCCATTTGGGGTATCATGATATCAAAAGAGACTGTTTTCAGCATCATTAATCTAACAATAAGTCACTGCTTGTTGGGATTTATTTGCCTGTTTGCCTCATCAAGCATGTTGTATTATTCAAATCCTCTTTATCATGACTTACTTTTGTCTGAGGGATTTATAGTTTCTGAGAGCGAGGTGTTAAACAATAATAGAGCATCTGTAGTAAAACAATAATAGAGCATCTGTAGTATTTGTTTCATGCCTGGGATGCTTCACACTGCCTGTTAGAGAGTTTCTGCTTTAACTGTTTGGTTAGATTCAGTGCAAAAAAAAAATGAAAAAAAGACTATCTTTTTTTCTCTCAGACCTTTCCCCTGAGTTTTATAAATCTTTAAATCCAAAGCAGACCCTATCTCTCTAGAGTTTGGTATTACTCAGGGATTCAGTCTTCCCAGATACCTAGTCATTTCAGCTCCCAAGTCCCAGGGCTGATTGCAGAGTCATGTCAGACCCACTCATTCCTTCTTGGTCTGTTTCCCACCTTGTAGGACCTGTGATGAGGGAAAGGAGTCACCAAGGCAGATTTTCTGGATGTCCTGGTGAATCTGAACATCAGAGAACGAAGTAGTTCAAGGGGAACTTGAGACTGTCAGGGCTTCAGGGAAGGGGGTGCAGAATATGGAGGAATAGAGATGGGGTGATGGCTGTGCAGGAGTCAAGGAGAGACGTGTGTAGTGGGTGACTAGGTAGGCAAACCTCACACTTAAGTGGGATGTTGATTTTGTTCATTGACAACGTCTGTGCCTGTTTCACCAATCCTTGTGTCCCTGAGGGTTGATATGGTGTGAAACCATAAGACAGAAGTTGCAGTTGTCTTTAGGACATAATGAAGGGGAAGAATTTTATCTCAGTACAGTGTGAACCAGGTAGGGGCCAAGTCAAGAAAGACCCAGAGGTTGTGTCTGACCAATGTGATTTATTTCTGTTCCGGCCAAGCTCCTTTGGAACCTGACTGGGAAAAGGGGACTCAAGCAGATGTCACTGCAGCTTCCTCAGGTCCCAGGTAATAATAGCCCAGGTGTTGTTGCTGAGCCTCACAGTCTTCCTCCTCCTTCTGCCTGGAGACAGTGACCTGTGAGGGTGAGTAGAGGGCATCAGAATGGACCAGTCATTGCCAAGTATTGGGGGTTACAGGGGAGGGACATGGCCACAGCCACAGAGACCTGATGTTCCTGTGTGTCTCTCTTCCTTTTTTCTCTTTTTCTCTTAATTTTCTCTCCCAGCCCTTTTCGTCTCTTTTCTCCCTCTTTCACCTCTTTCTCTTCTTCTCTTTTCCTTTTAACTCTCTTTTTTTTCTACCATTTTCTCTCTGATATCCCCTTCATATCTTCTGTTTTCCTCCCCCCACCCCAGCTTAACTGATGTATAACTGACATACAGTAAACTGCATACATTTAAAGTGAATGATTTGATAAGTTTGGATTATAAACTTATTGAACCATCCCCACAATCGAAATAAGGAATGCTCATTATCCCCCCAATCGTCCTCATGTTCTTTTGCAATTCCTCCTCCCCTGCTATTTACAAACACATTCTTATTCCCAGACAACCACTGATCTGATTTCTGGCCTCAGAGATTAGCTAGTATTTTCAAGAGTTTGTTTATAAATGGAATCATACAGTAAGTACTCTTTTTCATCTGACTTCTTTCATTCAGCATAATTATTTTGAGATTAATCATTGCATGTGTTAATAATCCAGTACTATTGCTAAATAGTATTGAATTGTGTGGATATACCACAGTTTGTTTATCCCTTCACCTGTTGATGGACTTCTGGGTTGTTTTTAGTCTTTGGCTAGTACAGATATTATTATGAACATCTGTGTACGAGTCTTTGTGTAGACATATGTTTTCATTTCTCTTGGATAAATTCCTAGGACTGGGTGGTTGCATAGATGTATGTAACTTCTTTTAAAATTTATTTTTTAATTGAACTATAGTTGGTTTACAATGTTGTGTTAATTTCTGCTGTACCGCAAAGTGACTCAGTTATACACATATATACATTCTTTTATATTCTTTTCTATTATGGTTTAATCTCAGGATATTGGATATAGTTCCCTGTGCTATACAGTAGGACCTTGTTTAGCCATTCTATATGTAACAGTTTGCATCTACTAACCCCAATGTAACTTTTAAAGATGTGTCCATGTTATTTTTTACCAGCACTATATGTGAGTTCCAGTTGCTTCATATCTTCACCAACACTTGTTATCTTTTTAATTTTAGCCATTCTCATGTGTAGTGGTATCTCATTATGACTTTCATTTACATTTCCCTAATGACTAATGCTGTTAAGAAAAGGAAAAGGCAAACTACACTCAGACTAGGAGAAAATATTTGCAAAACATATCCCCAGCAGAAGACAGGTATTTGTAATATATAAAGGGCTCTTACAACCTGATAGTAAGAAGACAACAGCATTTTCTTGCTAACTAGGAAACAGCACATCAGGCACGTGATGAGAACCAGGAGTCCTGCCAGGCAGATGAGGATGATGGCCCAGAAGGGGAGGTCTGGGGAGACAAGTGCTTGTGTGAGCCACCTCCTATCATTCCCCTAGGGCTCCTGATCCCCCCCTACTGTGCCTCAAAGTCCTTAGCATGGGTTGGCCAACATTCATCATCATCCAATACCCTGGGTACATGGTTCCCTTTAGTGAGGCAGAGAATCAAAATATTCCCTCCCCATCCTGGGCTGGAGCGTCTTTGAGGCTTACCCGAATTCTCAGTCAAGACAGCATTTCTATTGGGAGAATACCCTGAAAGTGAATGAAATGGAGAATGCATGTGAGTGTGTTTTACTTTTTTAAATAAAACTTTTCAAATACACAGAAAAATAGAACCACATTATAAACGTCCATCACCTAGAAATAACAATATATAATTTATCCAGTTAAAACAGTATCATACCCAATGTATAAATTAGTAACACTTGCTACCCTTGCATCATCCCATAATTCCATTGAAATATTAAAGTCATGTAGCCATAATGATGATTCACTCCATTTTAGTTTGCATCACTGGAAAATGAGGATATTTTGCTACATAATAACAAAGCCATTATCACACTACAAGAGTGATATTTCAAATCATACCTCTGGGAATGGATGACTGATGATGGGCTGGACCCTCTTATGCTAGTGGAGGGGAGAATGGATCATCACAGTTGACAAGACCATGGGATCTCTTTAAATTTATAAATTGCCACTCAAAACTCTCTTCTCTGGCTATGAGTACATTCTCTCCCTTCTCCTTTACTGAGTTTTTAATGCTTATTTTCCAGGATTCACCTATACTGTAACTTCCTCCAGGAAGCCTTCTGATTACCACTCCCAAGTATGGATTGGTTCACATCAAATAATTTATAATTTTAAATTGCCTATTGTTATTTCCAACTGCAACACAAACTCTATGAGGGTAGGGACACATAGCACCCATTGGGCAATGGGAGAGGGTTTCAGGTCCCCCTGCTCGTACAACCCCAGGCAAATTCTTAAGATGTGCTGCCTGATACGAGCAGGAACAAGTGCTTTTTAATTTTTTTTTTAATTTTATTTTTTATTTTTTTTCTACATCTACTTGGAGGTTTATTCTTACTTCCATTCAGACCAGGTTTATAAAATATATGCTGTGATTAATTAATTAATTTTTTACTTTTTAAAAATTTTTTAAAAATTAAAAAAAAAATTTTAACATCTTTATTGGAGTACAATTGCTTTACAGTGTTGTGTTAGTTTCTGCTGCATAACAAAGTGAATTAGCTATATATCCCCATATCCCCTCCCTCTTGGGTCTCCCTCCCACCCTTCCTATCCCACCCCTCTAGGTGGTCACAAAGCATCGAGCTGATCTCCCTGTGCTATGCAGCTGCTTCCCACCAGCTATCTGTTTCACATTTGGTAGTGTATATATGTCAATGCTACTCTCTCACTTTGTCCCAGCTTCCCCTTCCCCTTCCCCGTGTCCTTAAGTCCATTCTCTACGTCTGCGTCTTTATTCCTGTCCTACCCCTGGGTTCATTAGAACCATTATTCTTTTAGATTCCATATATATGTGTTAGCATAGGGTATTTTTCTCTTTCTGACTTACTTCAACAAGTGCCTTTTTAAATTAAAATTAATTTTAATTAAGTGAAATTTTAAAAATCTGGTAGTCAGTACTATTAAAAATCATTAACCATAAAAGCCAGTCACAATAGCCGTGTTTAATATGCTCAAGAGCCTCATGTGGCTTATGCACTGGATAGCACAGATATAGAACATTTCCTTCACTAAGAGAGTTCTATTGCATGGTGCAGTCTAGGAGAAGGCGAGCGTCTCCTATATCCCACTGAATGTCCTTTCCTCTCCCTCAGTAGTGGGTAAAATCTGTGGGAGTATGCACCTCCTGCCAGCCTGGGGAAGTTCAGTGCTGACTCATCCCAAAGTCTCCAGATTCCCAGGAAAGTCCCCAGGTGAGGAAATTGGAAGCCCCCACTTCTGCCTCAATGATCAGGGAGCCTTACCATCCACAAGGACACTATTCCTGTCCAGGATAAAATTCTGCAGCTGGGTACCGTTCTTGGTCAGCCGCAGGAATTCCTCATAGATGGCAACTCTGTCCAGTCTCTGAGCCAATGGTGAGAAGTTACACTGAGCATCTACCCCAGTGTGGTTGCTGCGGGGCTCAGACCTGGAAGGACACAAGGGATGAACAAGGATATCTGGAATTCTACCCCGATTCCTGGTTCCCTGCTTCTGGTCCTGTCTAGGAGAACTTTCTGCAGTGATGTAAACATTTGTGTCTGTACTATCCAATACAGTCATTATTTGCCCCATGTTGTTATCGAACACTTAAAATGTGGCTAGTGTGAGTGAGAAGCTGAATGTCTCATTTTATTTAATTGAATTAATTTATAAATAACTAGCTGCAGGGAGAACATTTTGAAATGTTGGAGTAAGGACTTCTGAAAATCTGTAAAAACAATGAGAACACTGGCAAACATGGTCAAAATCAACTTTTTCAGAAGTCTAGAAATTAACCGAAGGCTTGTAACAATTCAAACAGCATTTAGTTAAGAAAAAATGTTTGAATCTTGGCAAATGGAGTAAACGTTATGGTGTTATAACTTGCACAGTTCTCATCCTGCTCTCACAAGGGGCTCAGTAACTTTGAAAACCATAATGGGTTTAGAGCTCCCCAAAAGACCCATCACCATTGAATTGTCATTATTTGACCTATCTGGCAGCTCCTTGAAAAAGCCTTATTTTCGGAGCTTGTCTTTATTTGACTCAGAGTTTTATTGGAGTATAATTGCTTTACAATGTTGTGTTAGTTTCTGCTGTATAACAGAGTGAATCAGCTATATGTATACATATATCCCCATATCCCCTCCCTCTTGCATCTCCTTCCCACCCTCCCTATCCCACCCCTCTAGGTGGTCACAGAGCACCGAGCTGATCCTCCCATGCGATGCAGCTGCTTCCCACTAGCTAACTATTTTACATTTGGTAGTGTATATATGTCAATGCAACTCTCTAACTTTGTCCCAGCTTCCCCTTCCCCCTCCCTGTGTCCTCAAGTCCATTCTCTACGTCTGTGTCTTTATTCCTGTTCTGCCCCTAGGTTCTTTAGAACCATTTTTATTTTTTTAGATTCCATATATATGTGTTAGCATACAGTATTTGGTTTTCTCTTTCTGACTTACTTCACTCTGTATGACAGACTCTAGGTCCATCCACCTCACTACAAATAACTCAGTTTCATTTCTTTTTATGGCTGAATAATATTCCATTGTATATATATGCCACATCTTCTTTATCCATTCATCTGTCAGTGGGCACTCAGGTTGCTTCCATGTTCTGGCTGTTGTAAATAGTGCTGCAATGAACATTGTGGTACATGTCTCTTTTTGAATTATGGTTTTCTCAGGGTATATGCCCAGTAGTGGAATTGCTGGGTCATATGGTAGTTCAGAGCTTGTTTAGAGAGGAAAGCCTAACCCCATGGCACTTGCCACAGTCAGTGGTAATTGTTTTACACTATATCTGCCCAAGGGAGCAATACCAGTTGAGGCAAGCAAGAGGTGAGCTAATAACTTAAAAGAAAAAATTGGGGAATGAGATGTCTACAGGGGCCTTTGAAAAGCTCCAATGTATTCCTGGGTATCCAGAAGACCACAAGAGTGCTGTGCAAGACTTGAGAAGGTCTTAAACTCTTACCTCTACCTGAAAGGTTGGCTTAATATCTAAAAAAATTGATCAATGTAACATACCATATTAATAGAATAAAGGACAAATACCACATGTTTTCTTTTTTTTCCACATGTTTTCAATAGACACAAAAAAACTGACAAAATATAATTTCATGATTAAAAAAAACAACAAACTAGGAATAGAAAGAAACTTTACAAACCTGATAAAGAGCATTCATGCAAAGACTACCCCTAACATCATACTTAATGGTGGAAGAGTGAAAACTTTTCCCTTAAGACCAAGGACAAGACAAGTATGTCTGCCCTCCTCTTATATGTTATTCACATCATACTGAAGGTTCTTATGGGGCCAATTAGGAAAGAAAAAGAAATAAAAGGCATTTAGGTTGGAAAAGAAGATGTTAAACTCTCTATTTGCAGATGACATGATACTGTATATAGAAAAATCCCAAGAAACACACACACACACACACACACACACACACACACTACTAAATCCTATTAGTTCAGCATGATTGTAGGATATAAGAGCAATATGCAAAAATCTATATTGTATTTCTATACACTAGTTATTAACATTCTGAAAATAAAGTTAAGAAAGCAGTTCCATTTACAATAGCATCAAACAATGTACAAAACACTTTGGAATAAATTTAACAAAAGAAATGTAAGATTTGTATATTCAAAACTATAAAACTTTGTTCAAAGACTTTTAAAAAGACCTAAATAAATGAAAAGGCATCCTATGTTCATGAATTGGGGATTTAGTATTATTAAGATGATAACACTCCCCAAATTGACCTAAAGATTAAATTCAATCCCTATCAAAATCCCGGCTGGCTCTTTTGCAGAAATTGATAGCTGATACTAAAATTAATATGGAATTTCAAGGGACTCGAATAACCAAACCAATATGGAAAAAGAACAACGCTGGACAGCGCCACTTCCCAATTGCAAAACTTACTACTAAACTACAGTACTCAAAACACTGCCACTGGCAAAAAGATAGACATACAGATCAATGGAATAAAATTTACTGTCTGTAAGCAAAGTCATGCAATTATGGACAACTGATTTTCAGCAAAGTTTCCAAAACAACAGGGAAAAGATAGGCTACTTAACAAATAGAGCTGGGACAACTAGATATTCACATGCAAAAGAAGGAAGTTGGACCCCTATCTCAGCATATACAAAAATTAACTGAAAATAAATTAAAGATCTAAATGTAAGAGATAAAATTATATAGCCTTTGGAAGAAAACATAAGAGTAAATCTTCATAACCTTGGATTAGTCATTGCTTACTTAGATATGGTACTAAAAGCACAAGAATCCAAAGGAAAAAGTAGATAAATTGGATTTCACCAAAATGAAAAACTGTTGTGCTTTAAAAGATACTATCATGAACATGAAAATCCAACCTTTCAAATGGGAGAAAATTTGCAAATCATGTATCTTGTAAGAGTCTAGTATCCAGACTATATTAAGAACTATTATACCCCAACATTAAAAAGACAAAATTTTAAAAATGGGTAAAGAGCTTGAATAAACAATTCTCCAAAGAAGATATAAAAATGGCCAATAAATATGTGAAAAAATGCTCAACATCACTAATCATTAGGGAAATGCAAATCAAAACTACAATGAGCTACCACTTCACACCCACTAGGATGGCTATAGTGGGGAAAAAAAGGGCAATAATAATCGTTCGTGAGGATGTGAAGAATTTGGAACCTTCATACATTGCTGAAGGGAATATAAAATGGTGGAACCTCTGTAGAAAATAATTCAGTAGTTCCTCAAAAATTAAACATAGTTACCCTATGACCCTACAATACCCATTCCTATTTATGTGCCCAAAAGCATTGAAAACATAAGTTCACGTTAAAACTTGGATATTAATGATCATAACAGCATTATTCATAATAGCCAAAAAGTGGAGACAATCCAATGTCCATCAGTGGATGTACAGATAAACAAAAGTGGTACAGCCATCCAATAGAATATTATTCAGTCCTAAAAAGGAATGAAGGACTGATATATGTTACAGCATGGATGATCCTGAGAACATTATGCTAAGGGAAAGAAATCAGTCACAAAAGACCACATAATGTATGATTCCATTTATATACATTTCATATAAATGGAATGCCTATTGTTCAGAATAGGCAAATCTACGGAGGGAGAAAGTAAATTGTTTGATAGGGGGTGGGGGTGAGGGAAAAATGAGTGACTGCTAATGGGTGGGTACAAGATTTCTTTTTGGTGTGATGAAAATGTTCCTCCCTCCATTAGGTAGTGGGATAGTTGTAGCACTATATAAATATACCACTAAATTACATACATCAAAAAGGTAAATTTTATGGTATGTGAAACACATCCCAAGAGGTGTATAAAAGTTTTTAATTGCCTCTTATGGCTAGTAGCTACAGTATTGGACAGCACAGTTAGACTGCTGGATTCCAAGTCATCTGGTTCTAACCCCTAGCTCCCATGGATTCTGCCTTCAGTGGCCGATTTCTTAAGACATGAATGCTACACTCTATATTCCATGGCCCCCAGCACCAGCCACCTTCATGCCTACCTAGGTTGACACAAGCTCTTCTGAGTTTCTAGCCAGTTGTACTCGCTGGTTCAGGAACAAGCTGATGTTTGGGTAACAGCTCTATATTCCTAGGGCTCTCCTCTATGACAGCTAGGAACTGAGAGACTATGGCAGTGGGACACTTTCAAAGGACAGAACAAACCTCCAAAATGATTGGGTCCTGAGTTGGAACTCACCTGAATGCTGAAACTTGACAGTCAGAAAAATAACACTTGATGCTGCTGTTTCGGAAGAGCTGGTTGAGCTGAAAGACAGGGCAACATTTCCTTGGTCAGAATCCATGGCACAGTGGCATCGGAGAATGCCAATTAACCAAAGAATACACTTCCCCATCTTTTTTTTTTTTTTTTTTTTGTCGGTCCAGTGGTTAAGAATCTGTGCTTCCACTGTAGGGGGCATGGGTTTGATCCCTGGTCAGGGAACTAAGATCCCACATGCTGAGTGGTACGGCCAAAAAAACCCAAATAAACACGAAAACGAAAAAGAAAACACTAGCCCAGGGCCTGTTCCAGGGTATGACTTGGGCTAGCAAGTGAACCCCTCTGTGGCTGTCTCTTAGTTTGTAAAATGGGAATAAGAACCTGTCTTCATGAAATGTTAAAAAAAAGTCACCCTCCAGGTAACCAACAAGGATCTACTGTATAGCACAGGGAACTATACTCAATATTTTGTATTAACTTTAAGGGAGAGAATCTGAAGAAGGATATATATATCTGAATTGCTGTGCTGTACACCCAAAATTAACATGATATTGTAAATCAACTATACTTCAGTTTTTAAAAATGTCCAGCATATATACACTACCAAATGTAAAATAGATAGCTAGTGGGAAGCAGCTGCATAGCACAGGGAGATCAGCTCGATGCTTTGTGACCACCTAGAGGGGTGGGATAGGGAGGGTGGGAGGGAGACGCAAGAGGGAGGAGATATGGGGATATATGTATGTGTATAGCTGATTCACTTTGTTATAAAGCAGAAACTAACACACCATTGTAAAGCAATTATACTCCAATAAAGATGTTTAAAAAAAAGGCCAGATTGCCAAACTGAAAAAAAATAAATGTGCACACCAAAAAAAAGTCACCCTCTGACTACCCAGTGTCCATAGGTCAGTCTCTACATGGGAACAGGGTGGACAAACAACCCCATTCTCACCGCATCCTTAATATTTCTCTTGTTCCGCTGGTGTTTGGGGGTGCCTGGGGCTATGTCCTGGGAATAGATTAAGTTGGTGACAGTGAAATTCAGCTGGAAGTTCTGGAAGCTGGGACTGATTGTTGGTTGGTCTGTTGGTATATGAATTGATGGCTCCACTTCTAGAATAAAAAGAAAGTATGAAGTTTTTAACAAAGAAGTCATTACAGCCAGTCTACTTATTCCTGGCAATGTGGACTGAGGTGGGATTTTAGAAGTGGGCTACACTCAAAAAGAATGAAACAATGCCATTTGCAGCAACATGGATGGACCTAGATATTATCACACTAAGCGAAGCAAGTCAGAAAGAGAAAGACAAATACTGTATGATATCACTTATATGTGGAATCTAAAATTCGATACAAATCAGCATATCTATGAAGCAAAACCAGACTCACAGACATAGAGAACAGATTTGTGGTTGCCAAGGGGGAGGGGGATGTGGGAGGGAGGGAATGGGAGTTTGGGATTAGCAAAGGCAAGCTATTATATATAGGATGGATAATCAACAAGGTCCTTCTCTATAGCACAGGGAACTATATTCAATGTCCTGTGACAAGCCATAATGGAAAAGAATATGAAAAAGAATATATATATGTATAACTGAGTCATTCTTCTATACAGAAGAGGTTAACACAACATTGTAAAGCAACTGTACTTCAATAAAATTAAAAAAAAAATTGGCCTACAGAAGACTGTTCATCTACCTGTCCACCTTGAATCCATTCATCAGTCTGCCTGTCCAACTCTCCACCAAGCATTATGAGAGTTCACTAGGATGTGGTGAAGAGGAGCTTGGGCTTCTCTGGGGCAGAGTTGGCAGGTGCAGGTGCTGACCATCTCAGTGGGCATCTGTCACACAGCTTTGTTGACCTAGGTTCCTAATGTGTCTTCTTGCCTCTGTTCTTCCTCCCCGTCCCCAATCATTGTCCTTGTAACACGGAGAGGATGCGCTTTCTGAAGTAGAATTCTGGGTGTGTTCTGTTCCTCCACAAACCATTCCAGTGCCCAGGAAAGTCCCTGCCCACATCTTCAGCTACAGCTTTCCCATGTCTCATGTCAAGGTGTATGCTCCAGCCACACCAAACTTCTTAAAGCCTCCTCCAATGACATGTTCTTTCTATATTCTAGGTTATAGACACATGTAGCACAGCTGCCCATCTCTTTCCCCCAACTAGGTCCTGTTCTCCTTCAGATCTCAGTTTCTTCATCACTTCCTCTAGAAAACTTTCCAAGAGAGAATTGTGTATCCCTTTTGGGGGTTCCCACAGAGTTTTGAAATTCCCCTGTTATAGTGGTTTTCACGGTGTATCATCAGTGCCTATTTATTTTCATGGCGTATACATTGAATGAATGAATGAATCAACCAATGCATGACTCATAACTGCAGCCTAAGAAGGAAACACAGGATCCTTTACATTCTGGGTTAGAAAAACTGACATGTAAAATAACCATTTCCTTGGTTGCAATCGCTGCATTTTCTCTTCCTGCATCCTGTTGGATGACACATTGCCATGAATCATCAACATGGGCTTCCAGAAAGCCCCCCTTTTTCCTCTGCAGCCTCTATCCATTTCACTGCTACCCAGAAGCCCTATCCTTCTTCATAAAACCATCTTTTCCAGCCATGAACCTATTCCCCCACCTTATCTCATACCTGTCACATGCACATCTGTCAACTGGTAGGTGGCACCCAGCCAGTGGGATGAGGCATTAAGGGTCTTGTCTAGAAACACTTGCTTCATCACGCTGGAGTCCAGTTTGGAGGAGAACAGTACCTTGATGCTGACCGACATGGGATCCAGCCTAGGAACAGAGGCCATGGGAACTCAGCCAGCACCCAACACCAGCAGTGTCTCCTGAGTTACTGTTTTATAGAGCCAAAGACCTAGGGACAAGCACTGTGGGTATCTGACTGCCTCTTCCCCCAGGCAAGAGAAGAGACCCTGACCAAAAAGGGAAAGACTTCTAGGGCTTGGGAATAGAAGCAATAACAGTAACAATAATGAATGTCTACTGTGCATCTCTAAGAAGTGAATTCCACATTCCCTCCCCATCGCTCTGGTGGAAGCTATTATTATAGTTTTCCCCATTTTAAAGACAAAGGAACTGAAGTTTGGTAACATTCAAAGTCAGCATTGTGTCCCATGATCCTCCCTCTCTCTAGTATAGATGTCCTAGTTCCTCTACCCATCCCTCAGAGACCTGGGTTCAAACCCAACTTTGACAGCTTTTGCGCTGTTCACTTCTCTGAGCCTCAGTTTTCCCATGTGAACACTGCGGATGAACATTGCATTCACTTCTTGGGGGATGTTATGAGAATTAAATGAGGTGATCTTGCATGAAAGTACTCAGCAGGGAGCCTGGCCACGGTGAATGTTATTATTGGACTATTATTAGCTGAAAGTTGTATTTCCCAAGAAGGAGGTGGGTGCAAGGGGTTGGTGGCTCCATGAGGTTAATCCTTTTCCTGCACCCCGAAGACGTACGGAAGGAGATGGTAAGATTAGCTGTCAGGGACATGGGGAAGAATGGGCACCATGTCAATGAACCTTCCAGTTCAAGGGTGTGCCAACAGGGGGTCAGAGCCTCAAGCCGCCAGCTCAGCCAATGCCTCCAATCTCAACTTACATCAGGTTGGTGACCAGGCAGGAGTGGAATATGTCTTGTAGCTGGCTGCCTCTGTACAGTTTTGTGACCTGGAATAAAGGGTAGGGAGAGTGAGTGCGATGGAGGTCTCTTGGGGCTGGAGGGGGCCACTGGAGCCAGTGGAAGAACAAACATAGGTCTTGAAGCAAGGGAGACCTGAGTTCCAATCCTGGCTCTGTCCTTAACTCACTGTGTGACCTTAGGCACAGTGCTCCCCTTTCTGAGCCTCAGTTTGCCCATATGAGAAGTGGGGAGGCAGCTAGGGTATGACCCCTGGAATCAGCAAGAACCCAGAACATGTAGGTAAAGTGAGGAGTTAAGCAATCACTTAACAGATGTAAGTCAGACTGAGGAATGAGAGGGGCACCCAGGGCAAGGAGAGATGGGAGGGGAGAGAGACCCTACCTTGTCCTGGATGTCCTTCAGCAGGGCAGTGTACTCTAAGGACATGGGGTCTGGGTTGCTGAGGTTCCAGTTGATGATGTGGAAATTTAGCTGGTACTCGCTCTGGATAGATGAACTCTGGGGTACATAGCCTGGAGCCACCAAGAGGAAGAAAAGACAGATGGAGACTCTCAGGTTTTAGGACAGAGGCATGGTGGCTTGGGGGCCCCTACCTACTGTCATAATCAACCAAAACCAGGTCCACATGTTGGGGACTATAGGGCTCCTAAATGGAAAGTCACCCTGTAGAGGGAGAAAACTGGAATTTTATAAGGAATCTCCTAAGCTGAGCTTTTCTGCTTGTGCTTATGCAGTTCCCGCTTCCTGGAATGCTCTTCCACCCTTTTCTTTTCCAGGAAAACTCCTATTCTTGCTTCAGGAGCCCATTGAGGTGGAGCTCCATGAGAGCAGACATTCATCTATCTTGTTCTTGTCATGTCCAGTGTCTAGTACAGTTTCAGGAGGCAATCCTTGACTTGCCCCATCTCTGCACTCCCATGGCACCCTGTTAATAATAGTGTCTCTGCCTTTTTTGTGTCCTTAAGTAATATATATATTTTTTGGCCACGCCATGCCGCATGTGGGATCTTAGTTCCCCAACGGGGGATCAAACCCATGCCCCCTGCAGTGGAAGCGCAGAGTCTTAAACACTGGACCACCAGGGAAGTCCCCGTAAGTAATATTAAAAAAATTTTTTTATTTTATTGAAGTATAGTTAATTTACAATGTGTTAATTTCTACTGTATAGCAAAGTGATTCAGTTATACATATATATATATATTCTTTTTCATATTCTTTTCCATTATGGTTTATCACAGGGTACTGAATACAGTACCCTGTGCTATACAGTAGGACCTTGTTTATCCATTCTATATTTGATAGTTTGCATCTGCTAACCCCAAATTCCCAACTCACCCCTCCCGCATGGCAACCACAAGTCTGTTCTCTGAGTCTGTTTGTTTCATAGATAGTTTCATTTGTGTCATATTTTAGATTCCACATATAAGTGATATCATATGGTGTTTGTCTTTCTCCTTCTGACTTACTTCACTTGTGTCCCTAAGTAATCTTTTTTTTTTTTCCTAAGTAATCTTTAGTTCACTTGATTATGACTTTTTCAGAGACAGAACCTGTATATTCTATCTCCATGGCCAGAACATGGCTTGGGACAGAATGGTCACAGAATTATTGGTATAATCTTTGTGATCAGCATGATTGCCCTAAAATCAGAATTGCACCCCCTGGCCTCCCAGCTCCTGTGTTACATTGGCCGGTGGATGTGTGGGGCTGGAGAGCTTCTCTTGGGAAGGAAGAGGGGCCCCCAATACCTGTGGTGGATTCTGGTTGTACAGATGATGATGAAGTAGGCAGGAATGTGGTAGCTGGTTCAGGAGCTATGGAAAGGGCAGTCATTAGGGAGGAACAGAGCCCCCCACAGAGTGGGAGAAGCCTCCAGGTTCACCTGGGCTCCAGAAGCCCCCAGGCTCACCTGGGCTCTAGAAACCATTCATAGGTTTACCATTAATGAGAGTGAGCGAAGGAGTGATTGTATGAGTAGAGGGATGAGCAAGCCTGTGAATGAAATGAACTCAAGAGAGTGTGAGTGGGTAAACAAGAGAGAGACTGAACAAAGAGGACAGACAGATGGAGGGGCAGAAATACAGGCAGACAGAGGAAGAATGGACACAAGGAGGGTCAAAGAGAAGGAAAGAAGAATAAACACAAGGAAGAAAAGTTGAGAGATGAATGGAAGTGCAGAAGGAAAGAAAGACAAACAGGTGAATAGGCAGAAGGATGGTTGGTTGGATGGATGGATGGATAGATGGATGGAAGGGAGGGAGGGAAGGAGGGAGGGAGGAAGGAAGAGGTCTGAGAGAAGGAATAACTAGGAGAATGGAAGAATGGATGGGTGAAAAGATAGGTGAAGTGATCATTGGATGAGTGAATGGACAAATTTGGCCAAAGCACTGAGTAGCCACCAGAGTTTGCAACTTGACACTGAGGCCCATTCTGCAGGCCCTATTTAAAGGTTTTGTTATCAGGAGGCATGGACTACAAGGTCATTATCTGACCTGAACCCTTATTTCTGTAGCGAACGCTCGTTCAAATTTCTTCCTCCAGCCCAGAAGGGTGTGGAAAATTCGGAAAGCCAATACCATGGCTGCAGGTCTAAAAAGAGACAAAGGACTCGGCATCCTTCCTCCCACTGATACCCTGCCCCCACTCAGGAGACCTGGCCTGAGTTTGGGGCAAGCTCCCTTTGTCAGTGAGAAGAAAAGTTTGGCTCAAGATCATTGGAGACTGAAATGGACAGTGGATGAAAAGATGCATACTTGTAAGAGGCTCATCTGGACCATGTTCATTATAACCTGGAAACAAAAAAGTCACACATTAAGGGGAGGCTGAGGAACAAGCCCAGATATACATGGGCTTTGTCCATGTGGGGCTTCTTTCGGGATGTCATTCCCTCTGTACCAGGTGAGCATCTATGCATCTTCTAGGATCAGACTCAAATGTCATCTCCACTATAAAGGCTTTCCTGACCTTTGGATTAGAAATGACCCTTCCTTACCCACCTCACCAGCAAGTCCCCAACAAGAGACTCTCATAATATTTATGTTCACACATTTTTGCCCCCAAATATCCATCCACCCTGCCATCTGCCCTTCCAGCCTCCCTCCAATCTATCCCTACATCCAGTGAATATTTATGGAAAGCTTACAATGTGTCAGGTTCCATTTACATTTGGGGAATATACTGCCGAATCAAACAGTCTTTGCCCCACTGGAACTTACATTAGGATAGGTCGTACATGTAGCCTGTCTGTCTCTGGTGTCGGGCACAAGGCCTGGCTTATAGTAGATGCTTGGTAAATGCTGAATGAGTGAACACAATGAAGCATATAAGTTGTGCAGCTTACAAGGGGTTGGGGAGAGTCTTAAACTGGCCCCTGCAGTGGCCAAGGTGAAAGGGAAAAATGTGAACTCAGAAGAACCTCAGGACCTAGACTGGTGAAAAACCTACTGTGGGTGTGGACAGTTCCCTTCCCTTCTCTGTAATTCTGTTTTCCTCTTTGCTAAAATGGGAGTCATAAAGGACCAGGATGTCTCCTGCCCGCCTGATGGGGCAACGGTGATAAGAAAGTGTGAGTTGCCAAACTCTATTCCTAGGTTGGGGACAGAGAGAGGGGAAGCGGAGTAATTCCAGTCAACCTCACCACAGCTGTGCATTGACCCTCAGAGCCCCCGTTAAGGGTCACCCTTCCAAATGCTCTTTCTTCCTGGATTCTAGGCTGATGCCCAGTGTGTCCAAAGCTTGGATCCCCTAGGCAGAGTGCCTGCCTGCTTTCCTGGCATAGGGGCCCCAACCAAGAGAGAAACCCATCCTGGTCAAAAGTGAGAAGTGGGGCTGTAGAGCACAGGAAACTCTACTCAATACTCTGTAATGGCCTATATGGGAAAAGAATCTAAAAAAGACTAGCTATATGTATACGTATAACTGATTCACTTTGCTGTACACCTGAAACTGACACAACACTGTAAATCAACTATACCCCAATAGAATTTTTTTAAATGTGCATCTCATGTATTTTATTAACAAGCTTACATTTATTAAAAATATTCTTAAATTTTTTATACAATTTTATTTATTTTATTTTTTTGGCTGCGCTGCACAGCATGTGGGATCTTATTCCCCGACCAGGGATCAAACCCGTGCCCCCTGCACTGGGAGCTCGGAGTCTTAACCACTGGATCACCAGGGAAGTCCCTTTTATACAATTTTAAAGGTTACTTTCCATTTACAATTATTACAAAATATTGGCTATTTTCCCCGTGTTGTACAGTACATCCCTGAGCCTATCTTACACCCAGTAGCTTATGCCTCCCACTCCACAACCCCTGTGTTGCCCCTCCCCCCACCCCCACTGGTAACCACTACTTTGTTCTTTACACCTGTGAGTCTACTTCTTTTTTGTTATATTCACTAGTTTGTTGTATTTTTTAGATGCCACATATAAGTGAGATCATACAGTATTTGTCTTTCTCTGTCTGACTTATTTCACTTAACATCATACCCTCCAAGTCCATCTATGTCTCTGCAAATGGCAAAATTTTGTCCTTTTTATGACTGAGTAGTATTCCATTGTACACACACACACACACACACACACACACACACACGCATCTTTTTTTATCCATTCATCTGTTGATGGACACTTAGGTTGCTTCCATATCTTGGCAATTGTAAACAATGCTGCTATGAACGCTGGGGCACAGGAATATTTTCAAATTAGTGTTTGTTTTTTTCAAGAGTGGAATTGCTGGGTCATATAGTGTTCTATTTCTAGTTTTCTGAGAAACCTCCATACTGTTTTCTGCAATGACTATACCAATTTACATTCCTACCAACAGTGTACAAGGGTTCCCTTTTATCCACATCCTTGCCCACAGAATAGCAGTAATTTCCAGGAAGGAAATGTTCATATCAATAGGAATAGAATAGAGATTAGTTATGGGGAAAAGCTGTTTTCTAGGAGATGGTCTGAGCAAGAACGTGCTGAGATGAGATTTGGAGGACAAGGAGGAACCAAGCACAGCTGAGTTCCGAAAACAGTAAGTGCATGAGAATGGAAGGATGTCTGGGCGCTGCAGGAACAGAAGTGAGGCTGGATTAGGGAGCAAGGTAGACAGTGGGACAGGCTGAGGCTGTGTGGGCATCAGGGTCCAGACCATGCAAGAATCCATCAGCCACTAGATGGGATTTGAAATTTCATGACCCAGAGATTAGACCTGTGGAGCTGGGGGTGGAGGTCAGAGATGTTGGAGGTCCTGGAGAGAATGTAGAGGTCACCGGAGCTGAAAGAATAAAATTGTTGGATCCTATCATGAAGCAACGAGAGGCTAGAGTTATTAATGGAAACTTGCATCTCTACCTTAGCTTAACCTGAGACTTTTGCTGGTCTGAGGCTATTGTGGGGCTGAGTATCTGGGGGATGGGGCATACTTTCCTCCCAGGGAGCAGGCTGAGGGAGGAAGGGTCCCAGGGTCATGGGAATATCTGAGCCCTCATTACTCACTGCTGGTGGTGGGGATCCAGTACTGATGGTTATAACCTGCAGAGAGAGGCAGAAAGAAAGAGTAAGATGATGGGAGAAGGTTAAGAAAGGAGTGAAGGGGGACTTCCCTGGCAGTCCAGTGGTTAAGACTTCACCTTCCAATGCAGGGGGTGCGGGTTCATTCCCTGTTCAGGGAGCTAAGATCCCACATGCCTCACGGCCAAAAAAACCAAAACTTAAAGCAGAAGCAATACTGTAACAAATTCAGTAAAGACTTAAAAACAAAAAAAAGGAATGAAGTGTAGAACTGGAAACACAAGCTCGCAGACCTTACTGAGTGCTTTCTTTGAGATTCATCAGTAAATAAAGATGGTTATTCTTTATGAGTTAACTGCCTCATACTCTGATGCTCCTGATAATTTCATCCTCATAACCATTAACCTTAAAGAAAATAATGATCAAATCACCCTCAATATTGTGGAGATTTACTAGGTGCCTGGAATAATATCAACCTCATCAAATAAATAATAAGGACAGCAATTTTATGTGTGTTTCCAGCCTTATTTATGTTCTCTTCATCCATGACATATAATTTTGTCCTTGCTCGATGAGTTTCTCCCAATACCCAGCTCTCCAAAGACAAAGTTTGACCTTTGACAGCATAGTTCTTGGACTTCTGTAATGTTGGACTGAGAATAGTGAGGGAGATGGAGAGAGAGACAGACTTGGGGGGTCAGCCAGAGAATATAAAGTTGGAGAATATGAGAAAATGGAGGAAAGAGGATTTGAATAAGTATGGTTCTGGATAATGGATTGGATCCTCTTTGATGCTCTGTAAGAAATGCAAGTAAAACTTTGACTTATTTTATATTTAATAGTCTCATTGGGTTTCTTGAAATGAAACTCTTCTCTGAGACTTGACCAAGTGGAGCCTGTGGTTTACTTGGGTTATTCAGGTTTCATCTCATTTGACTCACACTTAGGTGACTTTTTTTTTTTTAAATAATGAATTGGCTTATGTAATTATGGAGGCTGAAAAGTCCCAAGATCTGCCCTCTGTAAGCTGGCGACCCAGGAGAGTCAATGGTGTAGTTCCAGTCCAAGTTCGTAGGTGACTTTTTAAAAAATTCCATTCTAAAAATGGACAAAGTGTGGAGAGGTCATGACTTGCCCAGGGCCACAGAGTAAGCAATAGGCAGGACCAGGGCTAAATTAAAGCAAGACCTATAATTCACCAAAACCCATAGTGGTTAACTACTACTTTTAGGTAATTCCCAAGGACTGCTGAAATACAAAACAGATTTTAATCCAGGTAGAAAGAAATTGTCCAAGGTGATATAGTAGGGACATAATTGCTTAGTTTAAATTGTTGTATTAGGGGCCGCTTAATATACTTTTCCATCCTGAGATTTGAGGTTTGTTATAGCTGGGTTAGTCTGAGCTGTAGCCTAGTAATTAGGTGGGCTTAGATTTTCGAGTCAATTTAGGTTTGAGTCTCGATTCTACCACATGTATTAGCTGTCTGATCTTGGGAAAATGGATTCCCGTCCCTGAGCTTTGTTTGATCCTCTGTAAAATATACATAATACCCCATAGAGTGCTGGGCAGGATTACTAAGACGTAATACATATAATGCTTTAGAACATAGGAATTCCTCAATAAATATTAGCCTTTAGTACAGGTGGTATTGCGGGTGCTGCTGCTAAGAGCATTGTGGCAAAGGAATTTGTTGCCAAAAGCATTACTAACAGCTTTGTTGTGTGTTGCTTAGGTGGGGTGTAGTTCCAGCTGGCCCTTGGAGAGTGAGTAAAGGGCCACAAGCTGCCATAAGGAAGAGAAAGAAGTGCAGTCACTGCATTGGGAACCCATTGCCCCTTGGGGAAGAGTTAACCCCAATGGCCACCATGGGCTTGCTTTATTTACCCTTTTTCTTCTTTGATGTCTGCATGTTCTATTTGGGCTTCTGTGAAAGGTCATTGAAATGAAGTAAACTTTGGAGGAAACCTTTATTTCCAGACCTGGGAAGTTCCTTTTTAGGTGTTCTCAGGGGAGAGAACTGAGCCTCCATGGAAATTCTAGGTTGGTCCAGAACTATGAAGGTGCATACAGAGAAATTACACTGCAAGGAGACCCCATCTAGGGAGCAAGAGGAGACCCCAGCTACAGCCAGCAGAACTGCTCACCATTGACGTAGAGACTGTTCCTGTCCAGGGTGTAGCGGCCCAACAGAGTGATACCATGGGTCTGTTGGCTTAGTTCCCAATACAGCCGTCCTCTGTCCAGCCTGAAGCCTGTGGGATCTGGGCGGTAGGTGCAGACCGCATCCATTCTGGTGCTTGTTCCATCCTTGTCAGCCCTGGGGAAGGAGGGACATGGGAGTAGGAACATGAAAGACACTTGAGGGTTAGATACTCTTGACAACACCTTCCTTCAATTGTACTCCTTGGGTTTTATTTTTTTTAATTAAAAATTTTTTTTATTGGAGTATAGTTGATTTACAATGTTGTGTTAGTTTCAGGTGTACAGCAAAATGAATCAGTTATACGTATGCATATATCCACTCCTTTTTATATTCTTTTCTCATGTAGGCCATTATGGAGTATTGAGCAGAGTTCCCTGTGCTATGCAGTAGGTCCCTATTAGTTATCTATTTTATACATAATAGTGTGTATATGCCAATCCTAATCTCCCAATTTATCTCGCCCCCTCTCTTACTCCCTGGTTTGAGAGGTATTTGTTTTCTACATTTGCAACTCTAGTTCTGTTTTGTAGATAAGTTCATTTGTACCCTTTTTTTTCTTTAGATCGGCACTCTTCTCTAGGTTTTATCTGCTTTCTTGAACATGTCTTTTTCTGTCTCATGTGGGGATCCAGATCCCCTCACCTCCTTAAGTGGAGTACTCTCTAGGGCTACTCCTTAGCTCAGTTTCTTCTTTTTCTCCCTGTTCTTTTTACTAATTGCTTCAAGCTCATTGTTTCACTACCAGCCCCTAGTACCTTCCCTGTCCACTCACGAAGGTAAATAAAGATAGTGTCCACTCTAGTTAAAAGTTGAGTCCTGCTTGGGCCCTGGGGTTGGGGATGTAAAGCTCCCAGGGAGGAAACTCCTGAGAATCCTGGGGCCAGGTAGTATGTGGAAGGGAAAAGCAAGAGGACCAGAGACCTTGGAGAATGTGAGTGAATCACCCCCATGGCTGGTTGTGATGTTGTGTGACAACTATTGTGGAGCCTGAAAGGAGGGACTTTATTTCAAGTTGGAAAGTCCAAAGGCTGAGGTCAACTCTTTGGGAACACATGTTGGGTAGGCAACCAGGTTTGGAGAGAAACAGAGAAAATTAGTTAAGAAGTAATAAAGGGAAAGATGGTTCAAAAATATCTTTGTCCTGAATTTAAGCTGACCCTACAGTGATTCACCCAGCTTTGCAGGTAGGAAGAAAGTTCCCATCCCTCCCCTGTCTGGGAATTCTACTTGCTATTATCCATGCTATCCATAGCATTCCCATGATATGTCTATACAGCATAGTGCAGTGGTTCTCAAAGCGTGGCCCAAAGACCTCTGAAGTTCCCAAAACTCACAGGGCATCCACCAAGTGAAAAATATTTCTTAGTAGTACTAAGACATTATTTTCACTCTCACTTTTTCAGGAGTATACAGTGAGATTTTTTCCAGAGGCCACAGGTGAAATATTGTAAAATATGGAATGCAGAAGCAGATATCCTTCTGTGTCTTCTACTAAGCCAGACATTTAAAAAATTTGGAAAAATATAAGCAATAACCCTCTTCTCATTACACTTTCTTTGGGGGGGGCGGTAGGAGAAATATGGCTATTATTCATAAAAATATGTTATTTATGCTAACCTGTAATGGGATTATCATTTTTAGTGAATTAATGAATAAATCTTTATAAAATTTATCCATTTTTTGGTAAGCACATAAAGTTCTTTAATATGGTTTCAGATTCCAGATTGCAACCAACTTTTAATAATTACCATTTACTGAGTTTGATGCAGTTTGGTGTAGTATCAAATAAGAATATATACAATTTTCAGAAAAGACAAAATCTTTGCTTACAACTTACTGAGTTTTCTCTCTCTCTCTCTTTTGGTTGAAGTAAATGAAAATTTCTCCATTTAAATTTCTAATACAGTAAATATGGACAGATATAACCCTTAAGGCTCTTTGGAGTTCTGGGTACTTTTTTTTTTTTTTTTAGCTGCGTTGGGTCTTTGTTGCTGTGCGCGGGCTTTCTCTAGTTGCGGTGAGCAGGGACTACACTTCGTTGTGGTGCACTGGCTTCTCGTTGCGGTGGCTTCTCTTGTTGAGCATGGGCTCTAGGCGCGCCGGCTTCAGTAGTTGTGGCTTGCAGGCTCTAGGCGCGCCGGCTTCAGTAGTTGTGGCACACGGGCTTAGTTGCTCCGTGGCATGTGGGATCTTCCTGGACCAGGGCTCGAACCCATGTCCCCTGCATTGGCAGGCGGATTCTTAACCACTCTGCCACCGGGGAAGTCCCTGGGTACTTTTTAAGAATGTAAAATGCTATTGAGCCCAGCCCAACCTTGGGCACTGCTGGTATTGTGGTTAAAAGGAGCGACTCAAGAACCAGAACACCTGGGTTCAAACCCTGACTCCTCTCAAGCAAGTGACTTGACTACTCTGAGCCTTAGTGTCCCGTCTGCAAGGTAGAATAATAATCGTGTTCTTGTGAGGATGAAATGAATGAAAACATGCAAACCACTTGGATTATTGTGTGGTATGTAGTATGGGCAATATTATTATTATTATTAATTCTCCCATCTTATGGAGAGATGGGGGCAGAGAACCCACCTCTTCAGCAGGATGACTGAATTGGCTGAATGAAGGACCTCATGGAAAGGCCATAGCATCATGAAGTGTAAGAAATGGGTCCTGAGCACACTGACCTCAGGGGACAGAGAGGAGAAGAGAGGCCATTTCTGCAGAGTTTAGGCCCATTTGAGAGTTTTAAAATTGCAGTATATCCTACTGGTAATCTATATTTGTTTTGTGTCCCCATTTGGTTCAGTACCTCTTTTCAGGGAATAAACTGAAGAGCTGCAGTGTCTAGAGTTTGTCCCCAGCAGGATAGAGATGAGCTGGGGGCAGTGAGAGTGTCAGGGATTCTGGCAACGCAGTTGGCAAAGATGTTACACTAGCTGGCACTACGAGATCCCATTAATAGAATGCTCACAGTGGGTCAGGTATTGTGATGAACAATTAACAACCCCAAGAGTAAGGTACTGTTATTATCACCATTTTATAGATAATGTGATTGAAGAACAGGGAGGTTCTGTGACTTGCCCAAGATCACATAGCTAGCAGGTGGGAGAGGAGGGCTTTAAACCCAGGCACTTTTTTTTTTAAAAAAAAACTGCTTTTTCTTCCTAGTCAGAGAAGGAAACTTTCCACTCTCTATATTTTTTTCCTTTCCACTGTGTTTTTATTTATTTTTATTATTATTTATTTTTTGCGGTACACAGGCCTCTCACTGCTGTGGCCTCTCCCATTGTGGAGCACAGGCTCTGGACGCGCAGGCTCTGGACGCGCAGGCTCAGCGGCCATGGCTCACAGGCCCAGCCGCTCCGCGGCATGTGGGATCCTCCTGGACCGGGGCACGAACCCACGTCCCCTGCACCGGCAGGCGGACTCCCAACGACTGTGCCACCAGGGAAGCCCCTAAACCCAGGCACTTTTTTTTTTTTTTTTTTTTTTTTTAACCCAGGCACTTTTGATCCTCTATGATACACAAGTAGCTGTGGTTGACCAGGGTGTGGGGGACCAAGAAAGGAGAGAATTGGCGTTTCTGGAGGTGATCTGGAGGAAGTCTCACCTGAGCAAGGTCAGTCTACAGCTGGTATACAGGGAACCAACGCTGCTCTTTTTGAACAGAGGACTGAGCTGGAAAGAATGAGAGGGGGATTAGCAGGAGGGACCAAGATAGCAGGGTGTGGTAGTGTTGGGGCAAGATGGGCATTGGTGGGGGTCTCTTACCAGGTGCTGCAGGTCTCTCTCAGTGGCATTGAATATCTCAGAGTCCGAGTTTCCCATGTCCTCCGTGTAGTGCAGGTTGGTGATGGTGAAGTTGACAGTAAAAGGCATCAAGAAAGGAATTGCAGCTGCAGTGGTGGGGAGAGTAAAATGAGGCCAGTCCTGAGTCAAGCCTGGTCTGGGGGCAGGAGGTAAGGCTCTGAGGACATACCTTAACTCTGTTGCCCAGTTGGGGGTCTGGCCTAGGCTGTCCTACCTGAGACACCTCATGTAGCAATCCCTGTCCAGGGCCCTCTCACATAAGGTGACCAGCCATCCCAGTTTGCTGGGACTATGTGGATTCCTGGGATGCAGAATTGGTCACCCTACTCCCACTTCCCCTTGGCTCTTACCATTTCAGCACACACCAGCACCTGCATCTCTTTGTCTTAGGGGACTTAGGCCCAGGGATCATCCACCTAGCAATGACTGATGGAAGTTGGTGGATAAATACCCCAGCTGCCTCACCACCAAGATAGGATAACTCCAAAGTACATGTTCTGTGCATTCTCTCAGGGTCCCTCTCCAGCCTCCAGAACTGTGAGATGATAGATTTCTGTTGTTTAAGCCACCCAGTATGTTGTACTTTGTTAAGGCAGCCCTAACAAACTAATACACCAAATGACCTAACAATTTCTATTCTAGGTGTATACCCAAAAGGAATGGAAACAGGAACTCAGACAGGTGTACACCCATGTTCATAGCAGCATTATTCACCATAGCCAAAAGGTGGAGACAGCCTGAGTGTCCATCAAGAGATGAATGGACAGATAAAATGAGCTACATCCATACAATGGAATATTATTCCTCCTAAACAGGAGTGAAGTTCTGATATTCACTACAACACGGATGAACCTTGAAGACATTATGCTAAGCAAAATAACCCAGGCACAAAAGGAAAAATACTTTGGATGATTCTACTTATATGAATTATCTATAATAGGCAAACTCATAGAGACAGTAAGTAGATTAGAGGTCACCCGGGGCTAGAAGGAGTGGGGAAGGGGGAATTCTTGCTTAATGGGTTCACATACCCTGTTCAGGGTGATTGAGAACAGTAGAGATGGTTACACAATACTGTCAGTGTCATTAATGCTGCTGAATTGTACATTTTAAATGGTTACAATAGCAAATATTTCATATATATATATATATAAATAAATTATATTTGACCACAATAAAGTTATTCTTACTTGTTCCTGAAGTCACACTCACAGAGGCCAAGGTAGAGGTTCCAGGTGTGGTCACAGGGGCAAAAGGACTTCCAGACAGTGTATTGAAGGTGATTGTGGTCTCGGCCACAGTGGGACCTGAACCTGTGGCAGCTAAATGAGTGGTCTCAGCAGTGGTGGTTTTCAGGACAGTGGTTGTACTTAATCCTTCTCCATGACTGGTTTTAGGTGGTGTTGGGGTCTCTGATGCTATCAAGGTCACGGTGTCACCTGTCACGGTCTTGGGAAATTCTGGGAGTCCAACTGAGGTTGTAGGTGGTGAGGTTTCTGTGCTCCAGGAAGGTACAGGATAAAACCCAACATTTGTTGCAGGGGTCCTGGAAGGCCCAAGAACGCCAGGGGAAACAGTCAGAGCTAGGGTACTTGTATTGGCCTCTGTTGCAGGCCTGGTGGCCAGTAAGCCTGTGGTCTCTGGTAAACCACGGGAAAGAGCTAAAGTTGAGGTAGTTGCGCTGATGTCTGTCCCAGGATGGGTGGAGAGTGAGGCTGTTTCTGCAGGAACACCAAATGAAGCTGTTGGAGTTAGATTAACTCTGGCTGTCTTGGTTACAGTTGTGGTGAAGAGAGAGGATGTTTCTGGTGGACTGAGAGAAACAGTCTGATTTGGAAGAGCTGTACTAGTCTCTAACCCAGGTGGGATGGATGGTGCGGCTGTGATCTCTGGTAAATGAGGAAAAATAGTTTAGTTAAAGCAGGAAACTTTGTGCTTATCTCTGCACTGGAATGGGTGACCAATAAGACTGTGGTTGCTGGTTCACCAGGAGAAAGAGTCAGAGGTACAATAGCCATAGTGGTGTCTGTCTCAGAGCTAGTGACCTGTGAAGTCCTGATATCTGGTACACTGGCTGAGACAGTAGGAGTTGGAACAACTGAACTGACTTCTGCCCCAAGACTGGTGGCCACTGAGAATGTGGTGTCTGATTCACTATGGGAAACATTGGGGGCTGTCCTGGGAACAGTCAGTCTAGTCTCTACAGGATGGGTGACCAGTGAAACTGTTGTATTTGGCTTCCCAGGGTAAGCAGTCATAGTTGGAATAGCTGAACTTGTTTCTGTATGGGTGACCCATGAGACTGTTGTCTCTGGTTTGTGCATGGAATCAGTCAGAGTTGGAAAAGTTGTACTGGTCTCTGCCCCAGAACTGGTAACCAGTGAGGTCACCATCCCTGGCATACCAGGTGTGACAATCGTAGCTGGGACAGCTGAACTGGCTTTTGCCCTAGGACTGGTGGCCATTGAGAATGTGGTGTCTGATTAATGATGTGAAACATTGGGGATTGTCCTGGGAATACTTTGGCTGGTCTCTTCAGGATGGGTAACCAGTAAGACTGTTGTATCTGGCTTCCCATGGGAAACAGTCATAGTTTGAATAGCTGAACTTGTTTCTGTTCCAGAGTGGGTGATGTGAGAGGCTGTTGTCTCTGGTTTGTGTGGGGAATCAGTTGGAATTGGAAAAGTTGTACTGGTCTCTGCCCCAGAACTTGTGACCAGTGAGGTTACCAGCCCTGGCACAGTAGAGGAGACAGTTGGAGTTGGAGCAGCTGGACTGGTCTGCACCCCAGGTTGAGTGACCAGTGAGGCTGTGGTCACTGGCTCAACAGGAGGAAGTGTCAGACTTGGAATAGCCGTACTAGCATCTATCTCAAAACTAGTGGCCTGTGAGGTCACCATATCTGGTACACCAGAGAAGATACATGTAGTTGGAACAGCTGAACTGACTTCTGTCCCAAGGCTGGTGGCCATTGAGGGTGTGCTATGGGAAACATCGGGGGTTGTTCTGGGAAGAGTTGGGCTGGATTCTGCAGGTTGGGTGACCAAGGAGACTGTTGACTCTGATTCATGCAGGGACTCAGTCAGAGTTGAAAAGATTATATTGGTGTCTGTCCCAGAACTAATGATCAGTGAGGTCACCATCGCTGGTATGCTAGGTGAGCCAGTCATCACTGGAGTGGCTGAAATGGCTTCTGCCGCAGGAATGGTGGCTGCTGAAGATGTGGTGTCTAATTCACTAGGGGAAAAATTCAGAGTTGTTTTGGAAACAGGTGTGCTGGTCTCTGTGGAATGGAGCCATGAGGTTGTTGCATTTGGCTGACCAGGGGAAACAGTCAGAGTTTGATCAACTGAGCTGGTCTCTGTCCCAGAACTAGTAACCAGTGAGGTCACCACCCCCAGTACATCAGGGGAGACAGTCGGAGTTGGAACAGCTGAACTGACTTCTTCCCCAGAACTTGTAGCTGTTGGGGGTGTGCTGTCTGATTCACTATGAGAAACATTCAGGATTGCCCTGGAAACAGTTGGGCTAGTCTCTGCAGGATGGGTGACCCATGAGGTTGTGGTCTCTGGCTCACCAAAGGAAACAGTCAGAGTTGGAACAGCTGCACTGGTCTCTGCCCCAGAACTAGGGACCAGTGAGGGTGTAGTCTGTGGTCCTCTATTGAAAATAGATGGGGTTGTCATGGGAACTACTGTGCTGGTCTTGTCTCCAGGTCTGGTGACAAATGAGGCTGTCATCTTTGGAACATCTGGGGTTGTGATGATCATTCCTGTTGTGCTTATGCTGGCTGTTTTATCTGATGTCCTAAGGAGAGACAGCATACCTGAAGTGGGAGTAGAGACTCTGGTAGTCAAAGTCACTGTGGAAGTGGTCTTCAGAACCATGGCAGTTGTCTCTGCCCTCTCTTTCCCTCCTGTTGATAGTCCTGTGAATTGTAGGAGGGACACATGATTACTACTTACTGGGTTGGCAATCGCTTATTTTTTCTCCACATCAGGAAAGGGAGAGAAATGTCTGCCTGGGGTGTTCCAGTGATGCTTCTGGAATGGGAAAAGGAATTGTGATTGGCATTCCCTCACCCTACCTGACTCATCTTGGGCTGCAACTCCTCCATGAATTCTTTTTCTGTTTAAAAGTATTTATTTAGAACAGGAATAGAATTTTAAAACATCAGTTTATAGGACTTCCCTGGTGGTTCTGTGGTTAAGACTCCATACTTCCAATGCAAGGGGCACTGGTTCGATCCCTGGTTGGGGAGCTAAGATCCCACATGCTGTGCGGCGGCCAAGAAAATATATTAAAAAATCAGTTTATGAGTTTATTATAAACATTAAGAGCATGAAAATAAAAAGAGAACAGTGAAAATACTGAAAATGGAAACCGACATAAGGTTTATTATTTTTTTCTCAGGTAGAAATCAGAATAATAACAACAGAAACAAAACTCAAAAACATAATGGAGTAAAACTTTCCTTAAAAAAGATCCATGCATGGGACTACCCTGGTGCTCCAGTGGTAAAGAATCCACCTTCCAATGCAGGGGATGTGGGTTCGATCCCTGGTCAGGGAACTAAGATCCCACATGCCGTGAGGCAACTAAGCCTGCGTGCTGCAACTACTGAGCTTGCGGGCCTCAACAAGAGAGCCTGCATGCCGCAAACTACAGAGCCCATGCGTTCTGGACCCCACGCACCACAACTACAGAAACCACACTCCCTGGAGCCTGCGCACCACAACTAGAGAGAGAAAATCTGCATGCCACAGCTAGAGAGAAGCCCGTGTGCTGCAAAGAAAGATCCTGCATGCCTCAGAGAAGATCCTGCATGCCACAACTAAGACTCAACGCAGGCAAAAATAAATTAAATAAATAAATAAATCTTAAAAAAAATAAGATCCATGCACATAAAATGAAAGAGCTCTCTGAAATCCGAATAAATCTAATTGCTCTTTTTATTAACTATAAACACAGGTGGCAGCTATATTGCCCAAGTTCAAGAGAGTATAAATACCTCAGGACCATATTGGAATAATCATTAATCTAAAATGAGTGAAAGTAGGAGAAGGAAGAGAGAAAAAGATTGATCCAGAAAATTAGACCACTGCTCATTTTTTAACCAGAGCTGTGATGATATTTATTTGTTTAGCTTTGAAAAAAATATCTATCTATTCTGAACACACCCTCACAGAGATCCTGAGTCTGTCAGTCAGGCTATCATCTGGGCAAGTGTTCTATCACCACAGGCAGTTTCTTCATAAGCATCTCTGGTTGGGAACTGACAGTTGAGAATATGATACTGAAATGGAGCAGGACCCTATTGTCTCTGACCCCCACGTCCTCAGCCTGCCTTTTGTCTGTGGAAACACTTTAGCCAAAGAATAAGTTTAATCAGAGAAGTGAGAAAATGCAGAAGCAAAGAAAAGCAGTCAAACAAGACTAAATGATAGTTTAGTCATTAAGCAAAGTCAAGGACCTTTAGGTCCTTCTCAAGGGCTATAGATAATATTCTGAGCCGTATCCTGTGAGCTGTCTTGTAGAAACTGAAACCCCTACCAGGTGGAAGAAATTAACTACATGATGACCAGAACATGTAGCTATGACATAAGCTGACACAATTCCAAGAATTTGCCTCAAAGAAGTGGAAACAAACTGGCCCTAAAACTGTACTTAAAACAATCAAGATGATGCTGGTCAGACCACTGATGACCAATTTCAAGATGACTGTGAGAGCTGACTCTGCTGTTTCTGCATGTAGCCCCATCCCTCCGTCTATAAAAGCTCTTGCCCACCGGTTGTGGGGGTGGGAGTTGGCCTTTGGACTGGAGTCTGCCCTCCCCTCTCCCTGCAGTTGCTGGCATCCAAAATAAAGCAAACTTTCCACCAACCTTGCCTCTTTATTGGCTTTTGAGCGGTAAGCAGTTGGGCCCCACTTTCGGTTACAAATAATAATATCATAACTGGAGACCTCTCATTTGTTAAGTATCCTATTTTAATTGTCATTTTAAACCTTTAAAATTATGATTACATAGTAATCACTTTTATTCTATGGATGAAAGAGCCGATCCTCAGGGAGGTTAAAATTTTTAGATAGTACATCCGAAGACTTGACTTTATTTAATGCACCCAATACCTATTTTGATGTAGATATTTCTCCCCACACTTTACAGATAGGAGCTTAAGCAATATATCCAAGATCATCAAGTAAGTAGCTACTGGAACCAGTACGCAGAGATTTTTTTTTTTTTTTTTTTTTTTGCGGTATGCGGGCCTCTCACTGCTGTGGCCTCTCCCATTGCGGAGCACAGGCTCCGGACGCGCAGGCTCAGCAGGCCCAGCCGCTCCGCGGCATGTGGGATCTTCCTGGACCGGGGCACGAACCCATGTCCCCTGCATCGGCAGGCGGACTCTCAACCACTGTGCCACCAGGGAAGCCCCGTAGGGCTTTTTTTTTTTAATTAATTAATTTTTTTTTTGGCTGTGTTAGGTCTTCGTTTCTGTGCGAGGGCTTTCTCCAGTTGCGGCGAGCGGGGGCCACTCTTCATCGCGGTGCGCGGGCCTCTCACTGTCACGGCCTCTCCCGTCGCGCAGGCTCAGTAGTTGTGACTCACGGGCTTAGTTGCTTCGCGGCATGTGGGATCTTCCCAGACCAGGGCTCGAACCCGTGTCCCCTGCATTGGCAGGCAGATTCTTAACCACTGCGCCACCAGGGAAGCCCCCGCAGAGATTTTTGATATTTAATTACATCTAGAGTGTCAAGACCAGGATTTAAACTGTAGTTCATGTAAGTCTAAGAACTTTACCTTTTTCGATAAACTATTCAGGAAGTGAGAAGGAGATCCTGGGAAGTTTGGCCAAGCACGGATAACCCACAAGACTGTGGTTAACGTTGCCATTCGCTAGGGAATGAGGTTACAAATGGATTAAAAAAATTTTTTTTGGCTGCGTTAGGTCTTTGTTGCTGCGCTCAGACTTTCTCTAGTTGCGGTGAGTGGGGGCTACTCTTCGTTGCGGTGCGCGGGCTTCTCATTGTGGTGGCATGTTGTTGCAGAGCATGGGCCCTAGGGTGCGCAGGCTTCAGTAGTTGCGGCATGTGGGCTCAGTAGTTGTGGCGCGTGAGCTTAGTTGCCCCGCGGCATGTGGGATCTTCCTGAACCAGGGCTTGAACCCGTGTCCCCTGCATTAGCAGGTGGATTCTTAACCACTATGCCACCAGGGAAGTCCCACACAAATGGATTTTTTTTTTTTTTTTGCAGTACGCGGGCCTCTCACTGTTGCAGCCTCTCCCGTTGCGGAGCACAGGCTCCAGACGCGCAGGCTCAATGGCCATGGCTCACGGGCCCGGCCGCTCCACGGCATGTGGGATCCTCTCAGACTGGGGCATGAACCCGTGTCCCCTGCATCGGCAGGCGGACTCTCAACCACTGCGCCACCAGGGAAGCCCACAAATGGATTTTTGAAAATGGGTTTCAGGTTGGTTTTTTTTGTATTTATAAAACAAAATCCTCAAAGTTCTAGTCACTTTCTATAAATTTCTCTGATATATTTATTGTCTCCTCAATGCATATCAGTCAGAGAAGTAGATGTGGGAACTCCTCCATGAATTCTTGACCACCCCGTTTCCAGATGTTCTCTGTACTCTCCCTCTGAGCCTTTTGTTCAAGCTGTTTTCTCTACCTGCCATGCCCATCTCTCACAGGTTTTATGTTCTGCCCTTCTTCAAACCCTAGCTCAAATCTACCTTTACAAATCCATGTAGGAATCCATCTGTCCCTTCTCAATGTTTCCTCATCATACTGTCTGAACCTGCACTGTACCACCCCTCCCAGTCTGCCTGGTAATATCTACTAATGTCTGACTGCTTGGCATATTGTAGGGGCTCAACAAATATTTGTTGAATGAATGAACAAATACATGGATGAATATGCACATTAGCAGGTCTCCTCTGACTTGAGAGAGATCATGTATCTTTGTGCTTAAGAGCTTGGGCTCTTACGCCACATTAGTGTTCTGGCTCCTCCACTAAACAGATGTGTGGCTCTTTACGTTGTCAGATCTTGCTAGACCTCCATTTTCTTATCTATAAAGTAGGAATAAGTACAGTGGTCATCTCAGAGTCTTGATAAAAATGCACCAAGCACAATGCCTCCTGTTTTGTAATAAGATGTTACCACTACTACCACTACTATTTATCTACTATTACCACTGTTATTACTACTCTTGCTACTACCTACTACTACTACTCTTAGTACTCTCACTGCCTCTACCTACTATTTCTGCTGTTATTACTACTGTTACTACTACCACTGCCACTACCTAACATTACTGCTGTTACTACTACTGTTACCACCTATTACTACTGTTATTGCTGTTACTACTACTATTACCACCTATTACTACTGTTACTACCACCACTACTACTACTGTCTACTATTATCTACTACTGCTAGAGTTATTACTACTGTTACTACTATCACTGCCTCTACCTACCATTTCTGCTGTTATTAATACTGTTAATGCTACCACTGCTGCTACCAACCATTACTGCTGCTACTACTACTATTACCACCTATTACTACTGTTATCGCTACTACTGCTGCTGCTGCCTGCTATTACCTACTATTGCTAGAGTTATTGCTACTGTTAGTAGCTACAACCACACATTATTACTACTCCTGCTCTTTGGACTTCTAATATACAATAAATGTTTACTGAATTGAATTTGCCAGGAACCATGCTAGCTGGCCAAGGTGACTGGAATTCAGTCTCTGAGGAAGAGTAGAGTGATATTGGCTGAGACAGCAGCTACTCACCAGGCCTTCAGAAAAAGGTCCCCAGGAAGGAGGAAGAACTACAGGGAGGCTTCTCTATAAAGACCACAAAGCCTACTGGAGGTTGCTGCAGGGAGAGGGACAAAAGGAGGAGGATTTGGACTCTGATGGTGGAACAATGTCCTTGTGTTGCTGGGTATGCCCTAAAAAACATCTCCAAGAGTACACATCCTAATGTGTTTAATATATATTTGATGATGAAGATGATGATGAGCAAATTGCCTAACATGCCTTGTATTTTTGAGCCTCACAAGAACACTGAGTGTATATCCTATTATTCTTGTCATTTTACAGACCAGGGAAAAGACAGAAACTCAGAGATCATCATTTGCCAAGATCACACAGCTACTGACTGATAGTGTGGAAATTTGAACATAGTTCTCTCTGAATCCTAGACTTATGCTCTCAACCACTGCAGGTTATTAATTCCCTAACGGAGTTTCAGGATCTTGTGGGGGCCAGGATGGAAAGGAAGGATGTAAGGAGAAAATGACCATGGGGGTGGGGTCCTCAAGGATTCTCTAATTTAGTGGTCTCAGCCTGGGGCAGTTTTGCTCCCAGGAGACACTTGGCAATGTCAGGAGGCATTTTTGGTTGTCACAGCTGTGTGTATATGGAGGGTGCTACTGGCATCCTGTGAGCAGAGGCCAGGGATGCTGTTGAACATCCTACAGCCCCCTACAACAAGTAGTTATCTGCCCAAAATATCGATAGTACTGAGGTTGAGAAATCCCGCTCTATACTGAAAGAAGCCAATGAATATGGTTAGCTATACCTCATAAACTTTGCCATCTAAATATTGGTTATCACCTGAAGCTCAGTGATCCATTTCCAAGTGATCTGGTGTAGCCAACTGGCAATGCCTCACTCATATCCCACAAGCACTCACTGCTGTAGTACGTAATCACAACGGGATCCTAATGCAGCCCCTGTAGCTCTGCACCTAAGGGCTTTCACTTAGCCTGTGTGTCCGGCAGGCTGGAAGTGCTGAGGGTTACCTCCAGGACCAAGCAGCCCATGGCCAGCAATGGAAGGAAGTTGGATGATAAACACTCCAGCCACTTGGCTAGGTGAGGTGTTCTATGCTGTCTCCTAGAGGTCCCGAGTGGAACTGACACTCTTTTGCCCACAGCTGTGACCTGCTCAGGAAAGCACCTTGCATTGACTTCCTTTCCTTCTCTTCTCCAGCGCTTCCTGGGACCAACCCCCACCTAAAATAAACTACTTGCCCACATCCTTAACTCATGTCTGCTTCTGCGGGGAGCCAACCAAAGATACCTGGGTCACAGGATAAGACTAATAACCTGACTGGTAGTGACTCTGTCCAAAGCCTGGATCTGGCAAAAAGCTTCCAAAATGTACTGGTAAAATAGTCTGGTCTCTAAAAATGTTGGAAAATGGGACATCCCTGGTGGCGCAGTGGTTAAGGATCCGTCTGCCAATGCAGGGGACACGGGTTCGACCCCTGGTCCGTGAAGATCCCACATGCCGTGGAGCAACTAAGCCTGTGCACCACAACTACTGAGCCTGCACTCTAGAGCCCCCGAGCCACAACTACTGAGACCACGTGCCACAACTACTGAAACCTGCATGCCTAGAGCCCATGCTCTGCAACAAGAGAAGCCACTGTAATGAGAAGCCCACACATCGTAATGAAGAGTAGCCCCTGCTGGACGCAACTAGAGAAAGCCTGCGTGCAGCAACGAAGACCCAACGCAGCCAAAAATAAATAAATAAATAAACAGATAAATAAATAAATAAAATTTTAAAAAATGTTGGAAGAAACTTAATGGGTATGGGGAACTTTACCTTTTAGCCATGTGGTGAGGAGAACCCCTCTCCTCACCATGCACCTCTTAAACACTCATGCAGACCAATAATACTGTAACATGTTAGTAGGTGCTTTTCAGCAAAAAAAATTATACAGTCAAATAATTATGTAAAACCCTGTGTTGAATAAGGCTAAACAAGTTTCTTTACAGCAGGATATCTCAGAGCCTTTAACATGCTTATGCATGTTATTACCCTCTAGGAAGGAGCAATGTTTTTTTGTTTGTTTGTTTGTTTGGCACACCACGCGGCTTGTGGAATCTTAGTTCCTTGACCAGGGATTGAACCCGTGCCCCCTGCAATGGAAGCACAGAGTCCTAACCATTGGGCCGCCAGGGAATTTCCAGGAGCAACACGTTTGTCAGACTTTTTTGGCCACAAACTTTTTGTCCTTTTGTTAAAGGGCATCCAAGCATTACAAGGGCTTAAAAAGTTTTCTGAATGTTGTTTTCTGCCCGTCTACAGTCTCATCTCTCACCATCTCATCTGTATATTTCATAGTTTAGCAAAGGTGAATTATTTGTACCTCCCAAATATGTCCAGATTTTACCCTTCCCTGTGCCTTTGCATGCAACTCTCCCTTCTGTCCAGAATGTCTTCATCAGTTCTCCTTGTCTTCCTGCTAAATTCCTCTTCATCGTTTCAAACCCAGCTCAAATGTTACCTCCTCCATGAAGCCTTCCTTCTACCATTCAAGTACTTTAAAGTTGCATCATATAACTAATAAGGACCTACTTTATAGCACAGGGAACTCTACTCAATACTCTGTAAAGGCCTGTATGGGAAAAGAATCTAAAAAAGAGTGGATATATGTATATGTGTGTAACTGATTCACTTTTCTGTACACCTGAAACTAACACAACATTGTAAGTCAACTATACTCCAATAAAAATTTTTTTTAAACTTGCATCATAATTATTTTTTTCCTTTGTTGTCTCCTGTACTGGACTGAGAGCTCCATGGATGCAATGCCGATCTATTTTCATCTGTGCATCCTTAGTTTATGTCATAGTTTCTAACACACAGTAAATTATTAATAAGCACTTTCAGAGTTAAGTTAAACTGGGTCGGATTTGTGAAGCTGACATATCCAACCTTGAACTAAACTCACTCAGCATGTTATGAGGGAATGAAAAGTAACATCTACCTGGTAACAACTTGACAAAGATTCAGTTGAGACAGGGAAACCCATGGCAACTCCACATAGTTCTTTCTCTAAAGAAACAAACATTTCATCCCTCTGGAACAGGAAATAAAGGCATAAGTCGGATTACTGGGAAGTAAGCAAAGTTGAACCTACCTCTAAGACTAGCAGACGTGGATGCCAGGGGGACATGGACGGTGGTGTCTCCATGTGCTGCTTCATTGGGTATCTTTGTGATATGCTCCACAATGCCGTCAGTCCCTGCAGGAGAGGGTAGGGAAGAGACCTAGAGTAACTCATCTCATCCAGAAGGATAACATGGTCTAAATAGATCCACTTAATTTGACTACACAATGCATTTCTTCTCAACCATCTGTATGGATTGGAACCAGGGCTGTGTTCATCCATTCACACAGAGATTCATCCATCTTTCTGTCCATCTACCCTTATATCTACCCATTCCATCCATCCTTCCTTTTATCCTTTCTTCCTACCATGCATCTTTCCTTTCATATTTCCTCTCTCCTTTCTTTGCAACTTTTCATCCCTACAGTATTTCCTTCAATCTTTGTTTCCTTCAATCCTTTCTTCCATCCATCTTCCTTATTTTCACCCTTCCCTCTATACATTCATCCTTTCTTCTATACATCCATCTTTTCTTCTTTCATTTATCTATCACTCCATTCTTCCTTTCTTCCTTCCTCCCATCCAACCACAGTCCTACCTTCTTTCCATTCCACTCATCACTTGCTTACTGAACACCCATCACTGAACTATCAAGCCACGTTTTAAGACATGGGTCAATAGCCATCAATGTGTCTAACCTGATTGTGAATTGTTAAAACTGGTTTGGGAAATAATCAAATCACCCTTCTGTACATATTGTCTAGTGAACAGGTGCTGGAGTAGTTGGAGGGCCTTGTTGGATTTGTGTCCAGAACAAAATCTGGCGTCAAATTCAACTTATCCAAGGAATGGAATCCTCCCAAGAAGTTCCCTACCTCATCTACTGTTCTTTTGGAGGTGGTGTTTCTCCTCCTAGGTCCTAAGTACTTCCCACATCCATAGGTACTTTGTTCCCTCGATTTTCATTCACTCACCTTTTTCTTTCCCTTCTCCTTGCTGACTCTCTTCTCAATATAGAAACATGCTCAGTTTAAAGGAGGAATCTCTCCTTTTATCTATGTATTATTTTATCTGTTGTTTCAGTCCTCTAAAACTCATTGATGCTCCCTTCATTAGAATCCCTGAGGACCCACATGTTGTCAGAGAACTTCTCACCTCATTTCAATTTGGCTATTCTGTAGCATTTGATGGAACTGACCATCCCTCCTTCCTAAAACTCTCTCTTCCTCTGGCTTCTGTGAGGCCAGAATCTCTTGCTTTTCCTCCTATCTCTTGGACCACTCCTGCCTAGCCTAATGGCTAAGAACATAGGTTCCTAGTCCCATATAATCTGAGTTCTTATCACTTACCAGCTTTAATGATCTTAATCAAATTACTCAACCTCTCTCTGTATCAGTTGACTCATTTGTAGAATGGGCTTATAATAGTCCCTTCTCAAACTGTGTTCCAATGAGGAATTTAATAGAACAGCATTTGACACAGAATAAGTGTTCCATAAACGTTTGTTGTTATCATTATTGTCATCATCAACATTAGCTGTAATGTTACAACATCCATCATGGTACTATAATTATTCAACTACTTGCTTATTTAGCTTTGTTCCCCCAGTGCTTATTTCAATGCCTGAACATGAGAATAGATCAACATATATGTTTGCTAAAGGAATTTCTGGTGCAGTAATAAACTCCTAATTAACTCCTTTTTACCTGTCGGAAAAGAAGCCATTTTCTATGAGCCCCAAATAATGAGAGTGTAGGAGCAGTGGGTCCTTACTTGTCAACTGGGTTGAGTGTGGAAGAACTTGAGAAGAACTTGTCACTGTTCCCAAACCAACACTCTCTGTCATTCTGGTATCCGTAATGGGTGGTAAAGATGTCCTGACTGGCTGCGTCCAAGTCTGCAAAGTACTGGCTGTAACCAAGGGTAATGCAGCAGTGCTTTGGCTCTCTGCCTCAAGGTTGGTGTCTACTATTCTTGGGGTAGCTGGTGAGGAAGTAATCCAATGGGGGAGTGGGCTGGTTGAAGAATCAGTGGTACGGAAGGTCAAAGAGGGGAATGGTATTGAAGCTGAAGAAGGTAGACTGTCTGCAGTGGTGGGCATAGTAGCATCCCCAGGGCCTGATTCTGTCCTAGAAAATGGACTAACTGAAATGGCACCTGGAACTCCAGATGTAGCAAAGGAAGCCATGGCCTCTGACAAATAAGGTGTTAGTGTGTTATTAGCAAAAATGGTCTCAGCTGAAGACAGCATATCTGTGCTTAGGTAACGTGTATTTTCTGATACAGGCATAGAAAGATTGGATTCTGGGACAGTTATGCCAGCAGACCTTGTAATGGAGAGAGAAGTGTAAAAGCGTGTGACTGTTTCCACTGGAATGTCAGTATACTGTGTAGACAGAGGCTGATCTGGTGCTGATACTTTCACAGAAGACGCAGCATCAGTCCTGGGACCCTTCAAACCATGAGTGGACAGAGGCGATGAAGGTGTGTTTGTGAGTGTGCTTGAGCTGGAATCCAAGGCTATTCTTGTCTCCTTCAGTCTAGGAGTCAGATGGGAAAGTGTCTTCGTCTCAAAGGAGGAACGCATTGATGAGGAAGGAGTGGTCTCATACACGGAGGAAGCAGTACCCATAGGATATGTGGTGCTGGAGGACTCAGGAAAAATTGGGACAGAGGAACTTAGTTCGTGTCCAGAACTGCTGGAACCCACAGTACTCATTATTGTGTATAGGGGAGGAAGAATTTTCGCTGTATCTATGGAGAATTCAGAGGTGGAAATTATCTCAACTGTGGGACTACTCAAAGTTGGAGGTAACGTGGTCACTGCTACCAAGGTTGTACCCAATCTGTCTTCGGTCTTCCCCAGAGCACGGGTGAGAACTGAGGTCACAGGTGTAGGAGAGGAGGGGCTCCTCCCTGATAATGTGGATGGCTCAGGAGAGTGTGTTCTCATGGTAGGTACAATCACTGTGGAAGATGGAGAGCCAGTTTCTATCACAGAGGCAGGGCTTGGCCAAGACACATCCTCGGGACCTCTGCTGCTGAGAGTGGTCATCTCTGGGTGTGTAAAACTCTGAGTCACAGTCGAGTGAATCTCTGCCCCTGAGGTGTTGGTTGTAGTGCCCAAGGTGAGTGGGTCCTCTGATGTAGCTTCAGTGGGACCAGTATGGGTTGTCATGGTGACTTCTGCAGATTCTGTCATCACCGAAGAGGCAGAGGGCCAGGTGATAGTTCCTGCAGGGAAGTCTGGCGACATCGTGGACTGAACAAGGCCAGGGATGGACGTGCTGCTAGAGGAGATCAGTTCTGTCCTAGAGATCTCAGTAGTCGTATCAGTGGGTACTTTGGAAAGGACGCCGATTTTCTCTGTGGCTGAGTGGTTCTGCTGGACGGTGCTTGTGTTCCTCAGTTCAGGAGTCAGAGAGGATATGGAGTCTAGCTCAAACACTGTAGTTTCTACAGAGTGAGGCACTGACGTGGTAACACGGGTGTCCCTAGAGTTGGAAGGAATAAGCTTTGGAAACGTGACATTGGATGGCTCCGAGTCAGCTGGGGCAGATGAATGTGTTTCATGTCCAGAGCTTTTGTTGGCCCCATTGATCCCAGCTGTGTTTCTGGAGGGCTGAATTGCATCTGTACCTGTGGAGGCTTCAGAGGTGGACAGTATCTCAATCCTGGGGCTCATCTCACCTGAAGGTGAACTGGGCACAGGTTCCACACTTGTACCCAATGTGTCTTTGGTCTTCCCCAGACCACGAGTGAGCAGTGAGGTCACAGGTGTAGGAGAGGAGGGGCTCCTCCCTGGTAATGTGGATGGCTCAGGGGACGGTGTTGTCCTGGCAGGTACAATTACTGGGGAGGTTGGAGAGCCAGTTTCTTTCACAGAGGCAGGGCTTGGCCAAGACACATCCTCGGGACCTCTGCTGCTGAGAGTGGTCATCTCTGGGTGCATAAAACTCTGAGTCACAGTCGAGTGAGTCTCTGCCCCTGTGGTATTCGTTGTAGCGCCCAAGGTAAGTGGGTCGTGTGAAGTAGCCTCAATGGGACCTCTTTGGGTGGTCATGGTCACTTCTGCAGATTCTGTCGTCACAGGGGAGGCAGAGGGCCTGGTGATCAGGCCTTCAGGGATGTCTGGCGACATCGTGGACTGAACAGGGCCAGCGATGGACGTGCTGCTAGAGGAGTTGGGTTCGGTCCTAGAGATCTCAGTAGTCATATCAGTGGGTACTTTGGAAAGTACGGCGATTATCTCTGTGGCTGAGCTGTTCTGCTGGACAGTGCTGGTGTTCCTCAGTTCAGGAGTCAGAGAGGATGTGGAGTCTAGCTCAAACATTGTAGTTTCTAAAGAGTGAGGCATTGATGTGGAAACACTGGTCTCCGTACGGGTGGAAGGAGTAAACATTGGAGACGTGACATTGGATGGCTCTGAGTCAGCTGGGGCAGAGGCATGTGCTTCATGCCCAGAATTTATATTGGCCCCGTGGGTCCCAGCTTTGTTTTTGGAGGGCTGAATTGCATCTGTACCTGTGGAGGCTTCATATGTGGACAGTATCTCCTTGGTCGTGCTGATCTCACTTGAAGGTGAACTGGACACAGGTTCCACACTTGTACCCAGTGTGTCTTTGGTCTTCCCCAGACCACGAGTGAGAAGTGAGGTCTCAGGGGTAGGAGAGGAGGGGCTCCTCCCTGGTAATGTGGTTGGCTCAGGAGAGGGTGTTGTCATGGCAGGTGCAGTCACTGGGGAGGATGGAGAGCCAGTTTCTTTCACAGAGGCAGGGCTTGGCCAAAACACATCCTCGGCACCTCTGCTGCTGAGAGTGGTCATCTCTGGGTGCGTAAAACTCTGAGTCACAGTCGAGTGAATCTCCGCCCCTGAGGTGTTGGTTGTAGTGCCCAAGGTAAGTGGGTCGTGTGATGTAGCCTCAGTGGGACCAGTTTGGGTTGTCATGGTCACTTCTGCAGATTTTGTCATCACCGAAGAGGCAGAGGGCCAGGTGATGGTTCCTGCAGGGAAGTCTGGCGACATCGTGGACTGAACAAGGCCAGGGATGGACGTGCTGCTAGAGGAGATCAGTTCTGTCCTAGAGATCTCAGTAGTCGTATCAGTGGGTACTTTGGAAAGGACGCCGATTTTCTCTGTGGCTGAGCGGTCCTGCTGGACGGTGCTTGTGTTCCTCAGTTCAGGAGTCAGAGAGGATATGGAGTCTAGCTCAAACACTGTAGTTTCTACAGAGTGAGGCACTGACGTGGTAACACGGGTGTCCCTAGAGTTGGAAAGAATAAGCATTGGAAACGTGACATTGGATGGCTCCGAGTCAGCTGGGGCAGATGAATGTGTTTCATGTCCAGAGCTTTCGTTGGCCCCATTGATCCCAGCTGTGTTTCTGGAGGGCTGAATTGCATCTGTACCTGTGGAGGCTTCAGAGGTGGACAGTATCTCAATGGTGCTGCTCATCTCAGTTGAAGGTGAACTGGACACAGGTTCCATACTTGTAACCAATGTGTCTTTGGTCTTCCCCAGACCATGAGTGAGAAGTGAGTTCTCAGGGGTAGGAGAGGAGGGACTCCTCCCTGCTAATGTAGATGGCTCAGGGGAGGGTTTTGTCATGGCAGGTACAATCACTGGGGAAGATGGAGAGCCAGTCTCTATCACAGAGGCAGGACTTGGCCAAGACACATCCTCGGGACCTCTGCTGCTGAGAGTGGACATCTCTGGGTGCGTAAAACTCTGAGTCACAGTCGAGTGGATCTCTGCCCCTGAGGTGTTGGTTGTAGTGTCCAAGGTAAGTGGGTCCTGTGATGTCGGCTCAATGGGACCTGTTTGGGTGGTCATGGTGACTTCTGCAGATTCTGTTGGCACAGGAGAGGCAGAGGGCCCGGTGATGATGCCTGCAGGAATGTCTGGCGACAGCGTGTACTGAACAGGGCCAGGGATGGACGTGCTGCTAGGGGAGATCGGTTCGGTCCTAGAGTTCTCAATAGTCATTGTATCAGTGGGTACTTTGGAAGGGACGGCGATTTTCTCTGTGGCTGTGCTGTTCTGCTGGACGGTGCTGGGCTTCCTCAGTGGAGGAGTCAGAGAGGATGTGGAGTGTATCTCAAACATTGTAGTTTCTAAAGAGTGAGGCATTGATGTAGAAACACTGGTGTCCCTAGAGGGGGAAGGAGTAACCATTGGGGACGTGACATTCGATGGCTGTGATTCAGCTGGGGCAGAGGAATGTGCTTCATGTCCAGAAATTGTGTTGGCCCGGTGGGTCCCAGCTGTGTTTTTGGAGGGCTGAATTGCATCTGTACCTGTGGAGGCTTCAGAGGTGGACAGTATCTCAATGGTGGTGCTCATCTCAGTTGAAGGTGAACTGGGCACAGGTTCCACACTTGTACCCAATGTGTCTCTGGTTTTCCGCAGACCACGGGTGAGAAGTGAGGTCACAGGTGTAGGAGAGGAGGGGCTTCTCCTTAGTAATTTGGGTGGCTCAGGGGAGGATGTTGTCATGGCAGGTACAATCACTGGGGAAGATGGAGAGCCAGTTTCTTTCACAGAGGCAGGGCTTGGCCAAGACACATCCTCGGGACCTCTGCTGCTGAGAGTGGTCATCTCTGGGTGCATAAAACTCTGAGTCACAGTCGAGTGAGTCTCTGCCCCTGTGGTATTCGTTGTAGCGCCCAAGGTGAGTGGGTCGTGTGAAGTAGCCTCAATGGGACCTCTTTGGGTGGTCATGGTCACTTCTGCAGATTCTGTCATCACAGGGGAGGCAGAGGGCCTGGTGATCAGGCCTTCAGGGATGTCTGGCGACATCGTGGACTGAACAGGGCCAGCGATGGACGTGCTGCTAGAGGAGTTGGGTTCGGTCCTAGAGATCTCAGTAGTCATATCAGTGGGTACTTTGGAAAGTACGGCGATTATCTCTGTGGCTGAGCTGTTCTGCTGGACAGTGCTGGTGTTCCTCAGTTCAGGAGTCAGAGAGGATGTGGAGTCTAGCTCAAACATTGTAGTTTCTAAAGAGTGAGGCATTGATGTGGAAACACTGGTCTCCGTACGGGTGGAAGGAGTAAGCATTGGAGACGTGACATTGGATGGCTCTGAGTCAGCTGGGGCAGAGGAATGTGCTTCATGCCCAGAATTTATATTGGCCCCGTGGGTCCCAGCTTTGTTTTTGGAGGTATGAATTTCATCTGTACCTGTGGAGGCTTCAGTTGTGGACAGTATCTCCTTGGTCGTGCTGATCTCACTTGAAGGTGAACTGGACACAGGTTCCACATTTGTACCCAATGTGTCTTTGGTCTTCCCCAGACCACGAGTGAGAAGTGAGGTCTCAGGGGTAGGAGAGGAGGGGCTCCTCCCTGGTAATGTGGTTGGCTCAGGAGAGGGTGTTGTCATGGCAGGTGCAGTCACTGGGGAGGATGGAGAGCCAGTTTCTTTCACAGAGGCAGGGCTTGGCCAAGACGCATCCTCAGGACCTCTGCTGCTGAGAGTGGTCATCTCTGGTTGCATAAAACTCTGAGTCACAGTCGAGTGAATTTCCGCCCCTGTGGTATTAGTTGTAGCGCCCAAGGTAAGTGGGTCATGTGAAGTAGCCTCAATGGGACCTGTTTGGGTGGTCATGGTCACTTCTGCAGATTCTGTCGTCACAGGAGAGGCAGAGGGCCTGGTGATCAGGCCTTCAGGGATGTCTGGCGACATCGTGGACTGAACAGGGCCAGCGATGGACGTGCTGCTAGAGGAGTTGGGTTCGGTCCTAGAGATCTCAGTAGTCATATCAGTGGGTACTTTGGAAAGTACGGCGATTATCTCTGTGGCTGAGCTGTTCTGCTGGACGGTGCTTGTGTTCCTCAGTTCAGGAGTCAGAGAGGATATGGAGTCTAGCTCAAACACTGTAGTTTCTAAAGAGTTAGGCACTGATGTGCTAACACGGGTGTCCCTAGAGTTGGAAGGAATAAGCTTTGGAAACGTGACATTGGATGGCTCCGAGTCAGCTGGGGCAGACGAATGTGTTTCATGTCCAGAGCTTTCGTTGGCCCCATTGATCCCACCTGTGTTTTTGGAGGGCTGAATTGCATCTGTACCTGTGGAGGCTTCAGAGGTGGACAGTATCTCAATGGTGGTGCTCATCTCAGTTGAAGGTGAACTGGGCACAGGTTCCACACTTGTACCCAATGTGTCTCTGGTTTTCCGCAGACCACGGGTGAGAAGTGAGGTCACAGGTGTAGGAGAGGAGGGGCTTCTCCTTAGTAATTTGGGTGGCTCAGGGGAGGATGTTGTCATGGCAGGTACAATCACTGGGGAAGATGGAGAGCCAGTTTCTTTCACAGAGGCAGGGCTTGGCCAAGACACATCCTCGGGACCTCTGCTGCTGAGAGTGGTCATCTCTGGGTGCATAAAACTCTGAGTCACAGTCGAGTGAGTCTCTGCCCCTGTGGTATTCGTTGTAGCGCCCAAGGTGAGTGGGTCGTGTGAAGTAGCCTCAATGGGACCTCTTTGGGTGGTCATGGTCACTTCTGCAGATTCTGTCATCACAGGGGAGGCAGAGGGCCTGGTGATCAGGCCTTCAGGGATGTCTGGCGACATCGTGGACTGAACAGGGCCAGCGATGGACGTGCTGCTAGAGGAGTTGGGTTCGGTCCTAGAGATCTCAGTAGTCATATCAGTGGGTACTTTGGAAAGTACGGCGATTATCTCTGTGGCTGAGCTGTTCTGCTGGACAGTGCTGGTGTTCCTCAGTTCAGGAGTCAGAGAGGATGTGGAGTCTAGCTCAAACATTGTAGTTTCTAAAGAGTGAGGCATTGATGTGGAAACACTGGTCTCCGTACGGGTGGAAGGAGTAAGCATTGGAGACGTGACATTGGATGGCTCTGAGTCAGCTGGGGCAGAGGAATGTGCTTCATGCCCAGAATTTATATTGGCCCCGTGGGTCCCAGCTTTGTTTTTGGAGGTATGAATTTCATCTGTACCTGTGGAGGCTTCAGTTGTGGACAGTATCTCCTTGGTCGTGCTGATCTCACTTGAAGGTGAACTGGACACAGGTTCCACATTTGTACCCAATGTGTCTTTGGTCTTCCCCAGACCACGAGTGAGAAGTGAGGTCTCAGGGGTAGGAGAGGAGGGGCTCCTCCCTGGTAATGTGGTTGGCTCAGGAGAGGGTGTTGTCATGGCAGGTGCAGTCACTGGGGAGGATGGAGAGCCAGTTTCTTTCACAGAGGCAGGGCTTGGCCAAGACGCATCCTCAGGACCTCTGCTGCTGAGAGTGGTCATCTCTGGTTGCATAAAACTCTGAGTCACAGTCGAGTGAATTTCCGCCCCTGTGGTATTAGTTGTAGCGCCCAAGGTAAGTGGGTCATGTGAAGTAGCCTCAATGGGACCTGTTTGGGTGGTCATGGTCACTTCTGCAGATTCTGTCGTCACAGGAGAGGCAGAGGGCCTGGTGATCAGGCCTTCAGGGATGTCTGGCGACATCGTGGACTGAACAGGGCCAGCGATGGACGTGCTGCTAGAGGAGTTGGGTTCGGTCCTAGAGATCTCAGTAGTCATATCAGTGGGTACTTTGGAAAGTACGGCGATTATCTCTGTGGCTGAGCTGTTCTGCTGGACGGTGCTTGTGTTCCTCAGTTCAGGAGTCAGAGAGGATATGGAGTCTAGCTCAAACACTGTAGTTTCTAAAGAGTTAGGCACTGATGTGCTAACACGGGTGTCCCTAGAGTTGGAAGGAATAAGCTTTGGAAACGTGACATTGGATGGCTCCGAGTCAGCTGGGGCAGACGAATGTGTTTCATGTCCAGAGCTTTCGTTGGCCCCATTGATCCCACCTGTGTTTTTGGAGGGCTGAATTGCATCTGTACCTGTGGAGGCTTCAGAGGTGGACAGTATCTCAATGGTGGTGCTCATCTCAGTTGAAGGTGAACTGGGCACAGGTTCCACACTTGTACCCAATGTGTCTCTGGTTTTCCACAGACCACGGGTGAGAAGTGAGGTCACAGGAGTAGGAGAGGAGGGGCTTCTCCTTAGTAATTTGCGTGGCTCATGGGAGGGTGTTGTCATGGCAGGTACAATCACTGGGGAAGATGGAGAGCCAGTCTCTATCACAGAGGCAGGGCTTGGCCAAGACACATCCTCGGGACCTCTGCTGCTGAGAGTGGTCATCTCTGGTTGCATAAAACTCTGAGTCACAGTCGAGTGGATCTCTGCCCCTGAGGTGTTGGATGTAGTATCCAAGGTAAGTGGGTCCTGTGATGTCGGCTCAATGGGACCTGTTTGGGTGGTCATGGTGACTTCTGCAGATTCTGTTGGCACAGGAGAGGCAGAGGGCCCGGTGATGATGCCTGCAGGAATGTCTGGCGACAGCGTGTACTGAACAGGGCCAGGGATGGACGTGCTGCTGGGGGAGATTGATTCGGTCCTAGAGTTCTCAATAGTCATTGTATCAGTGGGTACTTTGGAAGGGACGGCGATTTTCTCTGTGGCTGTGCTGTTCTGCTGGACGGTGCTGGGCTTCCTCAGTGGAGGAGTCAGAGAGGATGTGGAGTGTATCTCAAACATTGTAGTTTCTAAAGAGTGAGGCATTGATGTAGAAACACTGGTGTCCCTAGAGGGGGAAGGAGTAACCATTGGGGACGTGACATTCGATGGCTGTGATTCAGCTGGGGCAGAGGAATGTGCTTCATGTCCAGAAATTGTGTTGGCCCGGTGGGTCCCAGCTGTGTTTTTGGAGGGCTGAATTGCATCTGTACCTGTGGAGGCTTCAGAGGTGGACAGTATCTCAATGGTGGTGCTCATCTCACTTGAAGGTGAACTGGACACAGGTTCCACACTTGTACCCAATGTGTCTTTGGTCTTCCCCAGACCACGAGTGAGCAGTGAGGTCACAGGGGTAGGAGAGGAGGGGCTCCTCCCTGGTAAGGTGGATGGCTCAGGGGAAGATGTTGTCATGGCAGGTACAATTACTGGGGAGGTTGGAGAGCCAGTTTCTTTCACAGAGGCAGGGCTTGTCCAAGACACATATTCGGGACCTCTGCTGCTGAGAGTGGTCATCTCTGAGTGTGTAGAACTCTGAGTCACAGTCGAATGAGTCCCTGCCCCAGAGACCTTGGTCAATATGTCCAAGGTAAGTGTGTCCTGTGATGTAACCCCTGGGGGACCTGTTTGGGTAGTGATGGTCATTCCTGAAGATTCTGTCATGAACATGGATATAGAGGGGCTGGTTCTGCTTTCTGTAAGTGTGTTTGGAGAAGTTTTGAAGTGAGCAAGGCTTGGGATAGATTTCCTGCTGGAGGAGGTAACTTGTGTCCTGGTGACCTCAGTAGTAGCATCATTTGTGGACACATTGGAAATGACAGTGCTTGTCTCTGTAGCAGAGCTGGTCTCCTGGTAGGTACTTTTCTCCCTAAGTCCAGTATTCAGAGAGGATACTGACTCTCTCTCAATCTTTATAGTCTCAGATGAGCCAGACATTGATGTGGGGGCAGTAGTGTCCCACATGGTGGAGGAGGTAACCACTGAAGATTTAGCTTTGGGTGGCTGTGTGGGGGCCAGGACAGGAGAATGTGATTCATGTTCACAACTGGTAGTCTCTACATGTGTCATTGCTGTGTTTGTGGAAGGATGAATTGCTTCTATATCTGTGGTGACAAACATCTCATCTGAGCTACTCCTCAAATTTGGGGGTAAACTGGTATCAGTTTCCAAACTCGTCCTCAACATGTCTCTGGTCTTCCCCAAGCCGAAGTTCTCAGGCAAGAGACCTGAGGTCACAGGTAGAGTAGAGGAGGTACTTTGCCCTTGTGATGTCAGCAAAACATGAGAAGATGAGGTTGTGTCGGGGATAGGTGCTAGGGAAGAGGAAGAGGTGGTTTCTCCCAGAGAGGGAGGGTTTGTCCATGACACACCTTCAGGACCTTTGCTCGTTTGAGTGGTTATCTTTGACTGTGGAAATCCCTGAGTCACAGCCAAGTAAGTCCCTGACAAGGAGGCTGTGGCTAATGTGTCCATGGTAGGTGCACCCAGCAATGTAGTCCCAGAAGGACCTGTTTGCATGGTGATGGTTATTCTTTCAGAGTCTGTTATGTCAGGGAAGGTAGAGGGCCTGGTGATGTCTGATGACCTTGTGGACTGAGCTAGATCTGGGCTGGAAATTCTGTCAGAGGTAGTGACTTCTGTCCCGGACACCCTAGTAATAGCAAAAGAACTTAGGGAATGGACACTGCTTATCTCTGCGGTTGAGTTGGTATCCATGTAAATACTGGACTCCCTCAGTTCAGTGGTCAGGGGGTAATCAAGCTCTCTTCCAGCCCTTGTGGATTCTGGCCAGGTAGTTGCTGATGTGGAAACAATGGTATTCAGCATGATGGAGGTAGTATTCATTGGATATGTGCCCATGGATGACTCTGAGTGGGCTGGGACAGTGGAATGAAGATCATGTTCAGAATTTGAGGGCCATACTGTTGTATCTACTGTGTTTGTAGATGGGTAAATTGCCTCTTTGTCTGTGGTAGGTTCAGAAGTGGCTATTCTCTCATATGTGCCATTTTTCCAATTTGGAGATGAAGTTGTCCCAGATTCCAAGCTTATGCCCAGTATATCTGTGGTCTTTAATAAGCCTGAGGAGTCAGTAACCTCCTTGATGGTCCCTCCTGAGACAGAAGAGACATTTATCACCTCAGTGTTCAGAGATGTGCTTGAGCTTGATTCTTCTTCCCTCATCCAGGAATGAGATGTAGCTCTTGCCTCTGTTGTAGGAGTCCTTATCCCATTCACCCGGGGAGTTGGATATGGAGTTCTTACTGTATATGGGATTAAGTCCAGAGTTGTTGTTTCTGGTCTAGACATATACCCTGGATCTGCAGAAGCTGTGATGTGAAGCTGGGTAGAACTCTGCTCTACTTCTTTGCTGGCAAGATCTGGCCTCCCTGATAAAGTGACTTTAGAGCTATTTACCATTGTAACAGGTGTGACCTCACTTGTAATGTCCTCTGTGGAGGAGGGCAGCTGTGAGGTAGTTGGGCTGATCATTTTCTCCAAAGGGAGTTCTGAAGGAGTTGTAACCTCCTGAAGAACTGAGGTAGAGGTTATGGGTGATGACACAGAACTCCCAGTGGCCCAGTCAAGAGTGGACAGAGAATCAGGCAGAGGAGTGGATGGGAGGATCTTTGGGATAGTCTTTGTCTTTGGATGGTCCATAGAAGCCATTGAAACATGCAAGCCTTCTGTTTCTCTTCTACTGGGAGTCCAACTTGTGCTTAAAATGTCAGGAACTGAGGTGCTCATCCTCTCGACACCAGAAGTTGAGATGGGCATAGATGCAGTTGTGTCTAAAGGACTCAATGTCCTTACACTTGTGCTGGCCTCTGTCTTTTCAGCTGAAGCAAAGGAGGATGGGATGGCTAGGCTGGTTCCATTGACAGTCACAAGGCCATGGGAGGTAGACACAGAGCCCGATTCAGTGCTTGACGCTATGGATGAAGTTGTGCTCATTGCAGAAATTGCTTTAGGAGAACCTGTGACTTCCAAGATTGAAGCCATGTCTGTGATAGTCCTGGGGCCTGATGTTGGGGCAGGAGCAGCTGTGGATGACCAGGTGGGTGGGTGCTGTAGGGCAGATGTGCTGGTCTCTGTAGCCAGGGTGCTGTCCATGGTGCTCACACTTCCTTTTGGGCCGGGCATGGTAGTCAGGACTGAATTGGTTTCCATAGTGGTGATCGTGGTGGTGACAAGTGGAGTGGGAGCTATGGTTACCTCCATGTTGCTCACTCCTGCAGGATATGAGGTCTGTGATAGTTGCCCAAGAGTAGAGGCAACATCACTATTTACTACACTTGTGATGGTTGCCAGTGTCGTAGACCCCACGGAGGGGAATGTGACAGATGGTAAAAAGCTCATTTTTCCTCCTGAGGCATTGGTGATGCTGGTAATGTCTTGGCTTTCAGAGGTCAGAGATGCTAATGTAGTTTGTTCTACGGAGGTTTTATGCAATGTGTCTTTGGCCTCAGGGGATTTATCAAGAATCAGGTTACTCCCAGTTGTCTGCTGTGACCATGGGCTAGCAGATGAATAAGCCTCACTCACAGATACTCTTGCCTGTTGTTCATCTGTCATTGTATCTTTACTCAGAACAGTGGAAGGAATGACTGTGATGTTGACCCTTGTCTTGGTTATAAATTCAGATTTATCTGTCACTGAGCTCGTGGTTACCATCTGGGTTGTCACAGAGTCCGGGATGGCCACAGAGTCTTCAGGACCAGTGGAAGATGTGTTCAGAGAGACATGTGTGTCCACAGTGGTCCCTCCAGTGGAGCCAAGCCACATGGATAAATTCATTCCAGTTGTCCTTGGAATCAGATTTGGGCTTGTTTGTGGACCAGTCCCTATGTTGCCTTTAGGATTTGACTCTCGGGAGACAGAGGACACTGTGCCCAATGACTTTTTGGTCCCTTCTGGAGTCCCAAGATGGGGGTTGGTCCCAACCTCAGATTGGGAGAGTGAGACCCATTCTGTAGTTGCTGTCCCTTTTGTTGGTGACTTGGCTGGTGTCATGAATCCTGTGGGCAGGTGAGAGAGGCTGATGCCACTACTCTCTATGGCTGTGGACTGAAGTGTGACTGGTTCCACTGTGGTCTTCATAGGGACAGTTGCTGTTGAAGTATTCCAAGAATTTCCCAGAGTGTACTTCATTTCTGGGCTGGTGCTGGGCTCCTTGGAGCTTATGATTTTGAAGGCTGTAGACATTTCTGGGCTTCTTGTGGACATACCTGTGATTGGAAAGTGAATTGGTAGGAGATATGCAAAAGGTACAGGAGTCCTGATTGACAGTATCATTTGTTCCTTCCTGTGATTTCAACTCAAACTATTTCCTATTTCTCCAGAAAAGAAAATGTTAACCCTCTCATACCACATTTCAAGACTCTGGACACCAGGGAACATACTGACCATCCCCAAAGATGGATCAAAGTGTTAGGGTTAGTGGGGTGAGGGCTTTGACCCTCTTGTTTACTCAGAAGAAATTGTTACCTGGAACTCAGTGTACTACATACCCTACAAAGAAGGGCTCTTTGTACAAGGAAGGATGTGATGAACCTGGACTCTACCCATGCACGAGGCTTCCCCTACCCTATTTTACTTTTCTCCTTGGAGCCTGCCCTTGCGGAACCAGTTTCAGCTTATAACTTCGAGCCTCCGCTAGATGCCCCAAATCTTAGTTCACTGAAAAGCCACTTAAGGATTTATATTTGAGGAGCAACAGAATAGAAGGGTGATAAAATTCTTTTCCTTTACCTTCATCCTCTTTCAAATTCATCTTCCTCTCTGAACCCTTTTCCTATCGTTGAGGTAAAGGGCATGTAACTGCCACAGGGATAAGGAAAGCTCGACCTAAGAGCACTCTTTTTTACATTATCCTCACCAACTTGGCATAGCCAAGGACCATGATCCCTTCCTCTACTGTAACAAAAGAAAACTGTATCACCTCAAGTCTGTCTGTGCCCTCCCTGTCAACACAAAATTCCAGTGAGGATCTCCGATTTAGAAAGATCCTTCACCCTGGTGCAAGAGAAAGTGTGGAGGGAACTGACCTTGTGGCATTTTCTCCTGCTGAATTAATTGGCTACTAATCATATAAATTACTAAGGTGAAGCAATAACAGTGTTCCGTTAATACAATCTCTAGGAAAAAAATAACCAACATCTTTAGAGTGACAGGAAGCCAAAGAAATCGATTTCAAACCTAGTCATTTTACTTCCTTAAACAATCCAATTTTTGACCCCAGGGATGAAGAGAGAGGACCCAAATGGGTCCTCTTAGACTTGAAGAAAATAGAGATGATGCTCTTACTTACCCACATTGATCATAGTCGTAAGAGATGAGGGGTTACTGGTTGGCGAAGTGGTACCTCCATATTCTCCTTGACTCAGCTCCCTGGTGGTGCTTGCCACAGACTCATCAGGGCCTGAAGTAAAAGATAGAGGTGTTACCTTTGCATTCCCTAAGAATACGGACCTATAAGGAACATTCTCACTAGATACTGGCTTAGCAATGCCCTCATTTGTCTCTGAGAAGGCATTTAAAGAGTAACTGTCTTTTTTACATTAAATCAAACCCTCAAGATGGTCATAAGGGATGGAAAGCTTTTTGTTAATTGTGGGGACTTCTGATCTGATTGGTCTCAACATATAAATTTTTAAAACTATCTGTCTCCTTAGAACAAGTAGGGTCTTCATCACTCTATTATACCTCTATTCATTTTGAAATATTCATATATAACATGAGTTAAATCCAGCAAAATTATTGTAGTTATTGAGGAGTCTGGCTCCTAGGTAAAAAGCTGTGTGTGATTTTTCAGGCCCAACCATAGGCAATTACCTCAAGGATATTAACTTCAAATAGGAAATCTGTCCTCCCCACACCAGACTTTGTGCACAGCCAATACACTGAAGTTGCTCTAGACAGTTGCAGTCGAGGACTTGGGTCCCTCTTGACCAGCCATACTCTTATGCATTCCTAGACCAGGAGCCTTCATTCCTAGGTCTCTTTATTTATTACTATTTTTAATAGATCTTTATTGGAATATAATTGCTTCACAATACTGTGTTAATTTCTATTGTACAACAAAGCAAATCAGCCATATGCATATGCATGTCCCCATATCCCCTCCCTCTTGAGCCTCCCTCGCATCCTCCCTATCCCACCTCTCTAGGTCATCGAAAAGCACCAAGCCGATCTCCCTGTGCTATGCTGCTGCTTCCCACCAGCCAACTATTTTACATTCGGTGGTGTATATATGTCAATGCTACTCTCACTTCGCCCTAGCTTTGCCTTCCCAGCTTCATGTCCGTTTTCTATGTCTACCTCTTTACTCCTGCACTGCAACTAGGTTCATCAGTACCTTTTTTTTTTTTTAAGATTCCATATATATGCGTTAGCATACGGTATTTGTTTTTCTCTTTCTGACTTACTTCACTCTGTATGACAGTCTCTAGGTCCATCCATCTCACTACAAATAATTCAATTTCCTTTCTTTTAATGGCTGAGTAATATTCCATTGTATATACGTGCCACATCTTTATCCATTCATCTACCGATGGACACTTAGTTGCTTCTATGTCCTGGCTATTGTAAATAGAGCTGCAATGAACGTTGTGGTACGTGACTCTTTTTGAATTATGGTTTTCTCAGGGTACATGCCCAGTAGTGGGATTGCTGGGTTGTATGGTAGTTCTGTTTGTAATTTTTAAGGAACCTCCATACTGTTCTCCATAGTGGCTGTATCCATTTACATTCCCACCAACAGTGCAAGAGAGTTCCCTTTTCACCACACCCTCTCCAGCATTTATTGTTTGTAAATTTTTTTTTTTTTTTTTTGCGATACGCAGGCCTTTCACTGTTGTGGCCTCTCCCGTTGCGGAGCACAGGCTCCAAACGTGCAGGCTCAGCAGCCATGGCTCACGGGCCCAGCCGCTCCACGGCATGTGGGATCTTCCCGGACCGGAGCACGAACCCGTGTCCCCTGCATCGGCAGGTGGACTCTCAACCACTGCGCCACCAGGGAAGCCCTTGTAGATTTTTTTATTATGGCCATTCTGATGTGTGTGAGGTGATACCTCATTGTAGTTTTGATTTGCATTTCTCTAATGATTAGTGATATTGAGCATCCTTTCATCTGTTTGTTGGCAATCTGTTTATCTTCTTTGGAGAAATGTCTATTTAGGTCTTCTGCCCATTTTTGGATTGGGTTGTTTGGTTTTTTGTTTTTAATTTAATTTAATTTATATTTTATACAGCAGGTTCTTATTAGTTATCTCTTTTATACATATTAGTGTATATATGTCAATCCCAATCTCGCAATTAATCACCCCCCCACCCCCCCACCCCCGCCACTTTCCCCCCTTGGTGTCCATATGTTTGTTCTCTACATCTCTGTCTCTATTTCTGCCCTTCAAACCAGTTCATCTGTACCATTTTTCTAAGTTCCACATATATGTGTTAATATACGATATTTGTTCTTGTCTTTCTGACTTACTTCACTCTGTATGACAGTCTCTAATCCATCCACGTCTCTACAAGTGACCCAATTTCATTCCTTTTTATAGCTGAGTAATATTCCATTGTATATATGTACCGCATCTTTATCCATTTGTCTGTCGATGGGCATTTAGGTTGCTTCCATGACCTGGCTGTTGTAAATAGTGCTGCAATGAACATTGGGGTGCATTGTCTTTTTGAATTATGGTTTTCTCAGGATATATGCCCTGTAGTGGGATTGCTGGGTCATATGGTAGTTCTATTTTTAATATTTTAAAGCAGCCTCCATTACTATACTCCATAGTGGCTGTATCAATTTACATTCTCACCAACAGCGCAAAAGGGTTCCCTTTTCTCCACACCCGCTCCAGCATTTGTTGTTTGTAGATTTTCTGATGATGCCTATCCTAACTGGTGTGAGGTGATACCTCTTTGTAGTTTTGATTTGCATTTCTCTAATAATTAGTGATGTTGAGCGGCCTTTTTTTTCATGTGCTTCTTGGCCATCTGTGTGTCTTCTTTGGAGAAATGACTATTTAGGTCTTCTTCTCATTTTTGGATTGGATTGTTTTGTGTTTTTGATATTGAGCTGCATGAGCTGTTTATATATTTTGGAGTTTAATCCTTCGTCCGTTGATTCATTTGCAAATATTTTCTACCATTCTGAGGGTTGTCTTTTTGTCTTGTTTGTAGTTTTCTTTGCTTTGCAAAAGTTTTAAGTTTCATTAGGTCCCATTTGTTTATTTTTGTTTTTATTTCCATTACTTTAGGAGGTGGATCAAAAAAGATCTTGTTGGACTTCCCTGGTGGCGCAGTGGTTGAGAGTCCGCCTGCCGATGCAGGGGACACAGGTTCGTGCCCTGGTCCGGGAAGATCCCATATGCTGCGGAGCAGCTGGGCCCATGAGCCATGGCTGCTGAGCCTGCGCATCCGGAGCCTGTGCTCTGCAACAGGAGAGGCCAGAACAGTGAGAGGCTGGCATACCACAAAAAAAAAAAAAAAAAAAGATCTTGTTGTGATTTATGTCAAAGAGTGTTCTTCCTATGTTGTCCTCTAAGAGTTTTATAGTGTTCAGTCTTACATTTAGGTCTCTAATCCATTTTGAGTTTATTTTTGTGTATGGTGTTAGGGAGTGTTCTAATTTCATTCTTTTACAGGTAGCTGTCCAGTTTTCCCAGCACCACTTATTGAAGACGCTGTCTTTTCTCTATTGTATATCCTTGCCTCCTTTGTCATAGATTAGTTGACCATAGGTGCGTGGGTGTATATCTGGGATTTTCATCCTGTTCCATTCATCTATATTTCTGGTTTTGTGCCAGTACCATATTGTCTTGGTGACTGTAGCTTTGTAGTATAGTCTGAAGTCAGGGAGTCTAATTCCTCCAGCTCTATTTTTTTCCCCTCAACACTGCTTTGGCTAATCGGGGTCTTTTGTGTCTCCATACAAATTTTAAGATTTTTTGTTATAGTTCTGTAAAAAATGCCATTGGTAATTTGATAGGGATTGTGTTGAATCTGTAGATTGCTATGGGTAGTATAGTCATTTTCACAATATTGATTCTTCCAATCCAAGAACATGGTATACCTCTCCATCTGTTTGTGTCATCTTTGATTTCTTTCATCAGTGTCTTATAGTTTTCTGCATACATTTCTTTTACCTTCTTAGGTAGGTTTATTTCTAGGTATTTTATTCTTTTTGTTGCAATGGTGAATGGGATTATTTCTTTAATTTCTATTTCTGATTTTTCGTTGTTAGTGTATAGGAATGCAAGAGATTTCTGTGCATTAATTTTGTATCCTGCAACTCTACCAAATTCATTGATTAGCTCTAGCAGTTTTCTGGTGGCATCTTTAGGGTCCTCTATGTATACAATCATGTCTTCTGCAAACAGAGACAGTTTTACTTCTTCTTTTCCAATTTGTATTCCTTTTATTTCTTTTTCATCTCTGATTGCCATGGCTAGGACTTCCAAAACTATGTTGAATAATAGTGGCAAGAGTGAACATCCTTGTCTTGTTCCTGATCTTAATGGAAATGCTTTCAGTTTTTCACCATTGAGAATGATGTTTACTGTGGGTTTGTCATATATGGCCTTTATTATGTTGAGGTATGTTCCCTCTCTGCCTACTTTCTGGAGAGTTTTTATCATAAATAGGTGTTGAATTTTGTCAAAAGCTTTTTCTGCATCTATTGAGATGATCATATGCCTTTTATTCTTCAATTTATTAATACGGTGTATCACATTGATTGATTTGCGTATATTGAGGAATACTTGCATCCCTGGGATAAATCCCACTTGATCATGGTGTATGATCCTTTTAATGTGTTGTTGGATTCTGTTTGCTAGTATTTTGTTGAGGATTTTTGCGTCTATATTCATCAGTGATATTGGTCTATAATTTTCATTTTTTGTAGTATCTTTGTCTGGTTTTGGTATCAGGGTGATGATGGCCTCATAGAATGAGTTTGGGAGTTTTCCTTCCTCTGCAATTTGTTGGAAGAGTTTGAGAAGGATGGGTGTTAGCTCTTCTCTAAAGGTTTGATAGAGTTCACCTGTGAAGGCATATGGTCCTAGACTTTTGTTTGTTGGACAATTTTAAATCACAGTTTCAATTTCATTACTTGTGATTGGTGTGTTCATATTTTCTATTTCTTCCTGGTTCAGTCTTGGAAGGTTATACCTTGCTAATAATTTGTTCATTTCTTCCAGGTTGTCCATTTTTGGGGCATAGACTTGCTTGTAGTAGTCTCTTGTGATGCTTTGTATTTCTGTGGTATCTGTGGAAACTTCTCCTTTTTCATTTCTAATTTTATTTTATTTTATTTATTTATTTATTTTTGCAGTATGCAGGCCTGTCACTGTTGTGGCCTCTCCCGTTGCGGAGCACAGGCTCCGGACGCGCGGGCTCAGTGGCCATGGTTCACGGGCCCAGCCACTCCACGGCCTGTGGGATCTTCCCTGACCAGGGCACGAACCCGCGTTCCCTGCATTGGCAGGCAGTCTCTCAACTACTGCGCCACCAGGGAAGCCCTCTAATTTTATTGATTTGAGTCCTCTCCCTCTTTTTCTTGATGAGTCCAGCTAAAGGTTTATCAATTTTGTTTATTTTCTCAAAGAACCAGTTTTTAGTTTTATTGATCTTTGCTATTGTTTTCTTTGTTTCTATTTCATTTATTTCTGCTCTGATCTTTATGATTTCTTTCCTTCTACTAACTTTGGGTTTTGTTTGTTCTTCTTTCTCTAGTTCCTATAGGTGTAAGGTTAGATTGTTTATTTGAGATTTTTCTTGTTTCTTGAGGTAGGCTTGTATTGCTATAAATTTCCCTCTTAGAACATCTTTTGCTGCATCCCATCGGTTTTGGATTGTCGTGTTTTCCTTGTAATTTGTCTCTAGGTATTTTTTGATTTCCTCTTTGATTTCTTCAGTGATCTCTTGGTTATTTAGTAATGTATTATTTAGCCTCCATGTGTTTGTGTTTTTTACATTGTTTTCCCTGTAATTGATTTCTAATCTCATAGCATTGTGGTCGGAGAAAATGCTTGATATGATTTCAATTTTCTTAAATTTACCGAGGCTTGATTTGTGACCCAAGATGTGGTCTATCCTGGAGAATGTTCCATGTGCAGTTGAGAAGAAAGTGTAATCTGCTGTTTTTGGATGGCATGTCCTATAAATATCAATTAAATCTATCTGTTCGATTGTGTCATTTAAACCTTGTGTTTCCTTATTAATTTTCTGTCTGGGTGATCTGTCCACTGGTGTAAGTGAGGTGTTAAAGTCCCCCACTGTTATTGTGTTACTGTCAATTTCCTCTTTTATAGCTGTTAGCAGTTGCCTTATGTATTGAGGTGCTCCTATGTTGGGTGCATATATATTTATAATTGTTATATCTTCTTCTTGGATTGATCCCTTGATCATTATGTAGTGTCCTTCCTTGTCTCTTGTAACATTCTTTATTTCAAAGTCCAGTTTATCTGATATAAGTATTGCTACTCCAGCTTTCTTTTGATTTCCATTTGCATGGAATATCTTTTTCCATCCCCTCAGTTTCAGTCTGTATGTGTCCGTAGGGCTGAAGTGGGTGTCTTGTAGACAGCATATATATATGGGTCTTGTTTTTGTATCCATTCAGCAAGCCTGTGGCTTTTGGTTGGAGCATTTAATCCATTCATGTTTAAAGTAGTTATCGATATGTATGTTCCTATTACCATTTTCTTAATTCTTATGGGTTTGTTTTTGTAGGTGCTGTTCTTCTCTTGTGTTTCCCACCTAAAGAAGTTCCTTTAGCATTTGTTGTAGAGCTGGTTTAGTGGTGCTGAATTCTGTTAGCTTTTGCTTGTCTGTAAAGCTTTTGATTTCTCCATGAAATCTGAATAAGATCCTTGCCAGGTAGAGTAATCTTGGTTGTAGGTTCTTCCCTTTCATTACTTTAAATATATCATGCCAGTCTCTTCTGGCTTTTAGAGTTTCTGCTGAGAAATCAGCTGTTAACTTTATGGGAGTTCCCTTGTATGTTGTCATTTTTCCCTTGTTGCTTTCAATAATTTTTCTTTCTCTTTAACTTTTGTCAATTTGATTACTATGTGTCTCAGCATGTTTCTCCTTGGGTTTATCCTGCCTGGGACTCTCTGCGCCCCCTGGACTTGGGTGGGTATTTCCTTTCCCATGTTAGGGAAATTTTCGACTATAATCTCTTCAAATATTTTCTCGGGTCCTTTCTCTCTCTTCTTCTTCTGGGACCGCTATAATGCGAATATTGGTGCTTTTAATGTTGTCCCAGAGGTCTCTTAGGCTGTCTTCATTTCTTTTCATTCTTTTTTCTTTATTCTGTTCCGTGGCAGTAAATTCCACCATTCTGTCTTCCAGGTCACTTATCCGTTCTTCTGCCTCAGTTTTTCTGCTATTGAGTCTTTCTGGTGTATTTTTCATTTCAGTTATTGTATTGTTCAACTCTGTTTCTTTGCTCTTTAATTCTTCTAGGTGTTTGCTCTTTAATTCTTCTAGGTCTTTGTTAAACATTTCTTGCATCTTCTCGATCTTTGCCTCCATTCTTTTTCCGAGGTCCTCGATCATCTTCACTATCATTATTCTGAATTCTTTTTCTGGAAGGTTGCCTATCTCCATTTCATTTAGTTGTTTTTCTGGGGTTTTATCTTTTTCCTTCATCTGGTACAAAGTCCTCTGCCTTTTCATTGTGTCTGTCTTTCTGTGAATGTGTTTTTTCTTCCACATGTTGCAGAATTGTAGTTCTTCTTGGTTCTGCTCTATTCCCTCTGGTGGATGAGGCTATCTGATAGGCTTGTGCAAGCTTCCTGATGGGAGGGACTGCTGGTGGGTTGAGCTGGGTGTTGCTCTGGTGGGCAGAGATCAGTAAAACTTTAATTCACTTGTCGGCTGATGGGTGGGGCTGGGTTCCCTCCTTGTTGGTTGTTTGGCCTGAGGCGACCCTGCACTGGAGCATACCCAGCTCTTTGGTGGGGCTAATGGCAGACTCTGGGAGGGCTCACACCAAGGAGTACTTCCCAGAACCTCTGCTGCCAGTGTCCTTGTCCCCACAGTGAGCCACAGCCATCCCCTGCCTCTGCAGGAGACCCTCCAGCACTAGCAGGTAGTCTGGTTCAGTCTCCCATGGGGTCACTGCTCCTGCCCCTGGGTCCCAATCTGCACACTAATTTGTGTGTGTCCTCCAAACATGGAGTCTATGTTTCCCCCAGTCCTGTCGAAGTCCTGCAATCAAATCCAGCTAGGCTTCAAGGTCTGATTCTCTAGGAATTCCTCCTCCTGTTGCTGGACCCCCAGGTTGGGAAGCCTGACATGGGGCTCAGAACCTTCACTCCAGTGGGTGGTCTTCTGTGGTATAAGTGTTCTCCAGTTTGTGAGTCACCCATGCAGCCGTTATGGAATTTGATTTTATTGTGATTGCACCCCTCCTACCGTCTCATTGTGGCTTCTCCTTTGTCTTTGGATATGGGGTATCTTTTTTGGTGAGTTCCAGTGTCTTCCTGTCGATGATTGTTCAACAGTTAGTTGTGATTCTGGTGCTCTTGCAAGAGGGAGTGAGAGCACGTCCTTCTACTACGCCATCTTGAACCAATCTCCAGGTTGTTTGTTTTTTTGATATTGAGCTGCATGAACTGCTTGTATATTTTGGAGATTAATCCTTTGTCAGTTGCTTCGTTTGCAAATATTTTCTCCCATTCTGAGGGTTATCTTTTTGTCTTGGTTATGGTTTCCTTTGCTGTGCAAAAGCTTTTAAGTTTCATTAGGTCCCATTTGTTTATTTTTGTTTTTATTTCCATTTCTCTAGGAGGTGGTTCAAAAAGGATCTTGCTGTGATTTATGTCATAGAGTGTTCAGCCTATGTTTTTTTCTAAGAGTTTTATAGTGTCTGGCCTTACATTTAGGTCTTTAATCCATTTTGAGTTCATTTTTGTGTATGGTGTTAGGGAGTGTTCTAATTTCATTCTTTTACATGTAGCTGTCCAGTTTTCACAGCACCACTTATTGAAGAGGCTGTCTTTTCTCAATTGTATATTCTTGCCTCCTTTATCAAAGACAATGTGACCATGTGTGTGTGGGTTTATCTCTGGGATTTTTATCCTGTTCCATTGATCTATATTTCTGTTTTTGTGCCAGTACCATACTATCTTGATGACTGTAGGTTTGTAGTATAGTCTGAAGTCTCGGAGCATGATTCCTCAGCTCCATTTTTCTTTCTCAAGATTGCTTTGGCTATTCGGGGTCTTTTGTGTTTCCATACCAATTGTGAAATTCTTATTTCTAATTCTGTGAAAAATGGCATTGGTAGCTTGATACAGATTGCATTGAATCTGTATATTGCTTTGGGTAGTATAGTCATTTTCACAATGTTGATTCTTCCAATCCAAGAACATGGTATATCTCTCCATCTGTTTGGATCATCTTTAATTTCTTTCATCAGTGCTACCTGCAGGTCTTTTGTCTCCGTAGGTAGGTTTATTCCTAGGTATTTTATTCTTTCTGTTGCAGTCATAAATGGTAGTGTTTCCTTAATTTCTCTTTCTGATTTTTCATCATTAGTGTCTAGGAATGCAAGAGATTTCTGTGCACTAATTTTGTATCCTGCTACTTTACCAGATTCATTGGTTAGCTCTAATTGTTTTCTGGTAGCATCTTTAGGATTCTCTATGTATAGTATCATGTCATCTGCAAACAGTGACAATTTCACTTCTTCTTTTCCGATTTGGATTCCTTTTATTTCTTTTTCCTCTCTGACTGCTGTGGCTATTCAGGGTATTTTGTGGTTCCATATAAATTTTAGGATTTTAAAATTCTATTTCTGTGAAAAATGTCATTGGAATTTTGATAGGGATTGCACTGAACACTCGTAAACTGTTGGTGTTCAGGTAAATTGGTGCAGTCACTATGAAAAACAGTCTAAAGATTCCTCAAAAAATTAATAATAGAACTACCATATGATTCAGCTATTTCACTTCTGAGCATTTATCCAGAGAATATCAAAACACTAATCTGAAAAAAATATATGCACCCCTCTGTTCATTGCAGCATTATTTACAATAGCCAAGATATTGAAACAACCTAAATGCCCATCAATGAATGAAAGGATAAAGAATGTGTGTGACACACACACACACTGGACTACTACTCAGTCATAAAAAATATGAAATCTTGCTATTTGTGACAACATGGGTGGATCTAGAGGGTATTATGCTAAATGGAATAAGTCAGACAGAGAAAGTCAAATACCATATGCTCTCACTTAGTTGTGGAATATAAAAAACAAACATATAAATAAAATACTGCATAAATAAAACCGAATTAAAAAAAATAAGTGAACAAACCAAACCAAGCAAAAACAAACACATAGGTACAAAGAACATAGTACAGGTTACCAGAAGGGAAATGGAATGGGTGGAGGATGAAATGGGTTAAGAAGATCAACTCTATGGTGATGGAGGAAACTAAGCTTTTGGTGGTGAGCATGCTGTAGTGTATATAGAAGTCAAAATATAATGTTGTACACATGAAACTTATATAATGTTATAAACCAATGTTACCTCAATAAATGAAAAAAAAAACCCCACACAGTTCAAGTATCTCCTCCTCTGGAAAGTGTTCTTTAAAGCTGTGATATTGTAATTTATAATAAGAAATATGTATTTGGTCTTTGTCCCCATTTCTGGCAAAGAGCTCCTAATACCCTTGGAATTTCCTGCACGATGAGAGCAATAAAGGTGCCTTTTGTCATGTTAATGAGGTGACTTTTAAAATTGATGTATAGTTGATTTACAATATTATATCAGTTTCAGATGTATAGCCTAGTGATTCAGCACTTCTACAGCTTATATATACTCCATTAAAAATATTACAAGAGGGCTTCCCTGGTGGCAACATGGTTGAGAGTCTGCCTGCTGATGCAGGGGACACGGGTTCGTGCCCCGGTCCGGGAAGATCCCACATGCCGCGGAGCGGCTGGGCCCGTGAGCCATGGCTGCTGAGCCTGCGCGTCTGGAGCCTGTGCTCCGCAACGGGAGAGGCCACAACAGTGAGAGGCCCGTGTACCGCAAAAAAAAAAAAAAAATTATTACAAGATAACAGCTATACTTCCCTGTGCTATACAATATATCCTTGTTGCTTATCTATTTTATATTGGGTTGGCCAATAAGTTCGTTTGGTTTTAAGCAAAAATAAGACACATTTTTCAGTTTCACCAAGAACTTTATGGAACGTATTCATTAACCGAACGAACTTTTTGGCCAACCCAATACGCAGTGGTTTGTATCTCTTAACCCCCTACTCCTAACCTGCCCCTCCCCCCTTCCCTCTCACCTTTGGTCACCACTCTTTTGTTTTCCATATCGTTAAGTGTGTTTCTCTTTCGCATATACATTCATTTATATATTTGTTTAGATTTCACATGTAAGTGATATGATTTCACATATAAGTGATATCATACAGTATTTGTCTTTCTCTGTCTTATTTCACTAAGCATAATATTCTCTAGGCCCACCCACGTTGCTGCAAATGGCAGAATAATACACCATGATCGAGTTGGATTGATTTCTGTGTCAATGCTCCCAGAAGCCCTGAGAGAGATAAGCAAATGGAAGGAGAACATTGGGGACATTACTCCCAAGGACACACAGCCACCAATGCCAAGAACCCCAGCATACACACACACACCCCTGCTGAATGGAACTAAGTTATCCACATAATATAATAATTCATTATCATTATTTCCACCCTATAAGCTTCTGGGTTGGAAGGAGCCAGCATCCTAGAACCCAAGGGAGGAGAAGAGTCTGTGATATAAGATAGGGCCATCCCAGCCCCCCTCATACTGACTGGCTGAACCCCTAATAAGAAGGCACATATCCTAAAGAGAGGTGGCCTTATGCACAGTCTGAATCCTTTGGGGACTTCAACTAGAAGAAGCAAGAAGTTGCCTCCTCCTCTTGCCGCAAGGGTGAGCAGGGATTCAGCTCCATAGCGGCAAGGGCTCTGAGTGAGGGTCCACATCCAGTTTTGTTGTGACCCGACTTCTCTGGGGCCTTCTGTCCTATCCTAAGCAGGCTGCTTCTTTCTCAGCGTCCAGGTTAGGATGCTTTCTGCCCTTAAAGCTCAGTAGAGGGGAGGGGACCTCTAAGATGCAGGTAGCACTAATCTGCTATCAGGTCCCACTGAGCTAAGCACTCAAACATGCAAACTAGCACTTGAAAATTAATACAAGGAAAGTGCAATAGGGATGCAGCGACCTGCAGGTCCAGAATTTATTGTCTCCTGGGGCTTCCTTGTGTTATTATCTTTAGTCACTGGTTCTGAATGGCTCCAGAGGGTCACAGGCCTGCACTGGGTGCTTTCTATATGCCTTCTTTGTTAGTCAGTGAAATTATTTCCATTTTACAGATGGACAAACTGAGGCACAGAGTGGCAACACTTTCCAAGGTAATGTAGCTAATGAAGGGCAACGCTGATGACTGGGTCTATGTTTTTTGGACTCCCCATCCCACTGCTGGTTGCTGCCAGGAGTACCTCTTCGTTTGGTTGCATCCACCCTGCCAGGTCCCAGATACCAGAGGCCTGGTCCTTCCTCCCCAGCAGGCAAATTGCAGGCTCTCTCACCCCTAGAGCTGGGGAGCCAGCCTTGCTTATAAGTAGCAGGGGTGCAATCAGACATAAATGGCTTCCTTTGAGGTGGTGGTTGAGGGCAAGACCCCCAGACTCCGGGGGATCTTGCAGGAGTTTGCCCTTGATAACCCAGGGGATGATGACTAGCCTACAAACTTAGGGACTCAAGGTTTAAAAAAAAAAAATGACCCTACAGCTACACTACTTCTTAACAATAATGATAGGTTTGATCTCTTTCTTCTAGAGTCTGTCAGTCTGGCTTTTTCTTGTTCTTCTTTCATTTGTTTCATTCAGCAAACCTAAAATATTAGGTAAATACATCTATTGTGATAACCCTATCACAATATTCATTAAATAAACACACGTATGGAAATATGTTCTTAGGATTCTGAATATTTAACCAGAAAAAAACATGGAGTTTTGTTACACATTTTAAGTGTCAATTCTTATTTTTGTAAGATTAATACATTTATATTTCTAATAAATTTCTAACATACTTTTATCAACAAGAAAAGGATGAGGAGGATGGAATAAAAAAATAAAAAGCAAAAATGAAACTGACTGTGATGATGAGGGTAATAAATCTAGGAAGTAGGGAGTCTCAGACAACTCAGAACAGATCCTGAAACAGGAATGCAGCCAGAATTCAGAATTCCTGCTCAGCCATCCAGCGGAAAGCTGCCCACCCGCACGGCCCAGGACACCACAGAAGGCAGAGGCTCATTCCTTGTAAACTGAGTGATGCTGGAAGGAGGCAAAGCCCAGGGCTTTTCCTTCATCCAGCTGGGTTTCTCCCCAGCATGGGGGGCTGTGAACTGCCTGGGCCATAGGCTCAGGCATGTTTGCTGCTGGCAATTGTGTTTCTAAGAGACAGTTCCTACACTGTTGGTGGGAATGTAAATGGGTACAGCCTCTATGGAGAACAGTATGGAGGTTCCTTAAACAACTAAAAATAGAGATACCGTGTGATCCAGCAATCCCACTCCTGGGCATATATCCAGAGAAAACCATACTTCAAAAAGATACATGCACCCCAATGTTCACTGCAGCACTATTTATTGATACAATAGCCAGGACATGGAAACAACCTAAATGTCCATCGACAGAGGAATGGATAAAGAAGATGTGGTACATATATACAACGGAATATTACTCAGCCATGAAAAGAATGAAATAATGCCATTTGCAGCAACATGGATGGACCTAGAGATTGTCATACTGAGTGAATAAGTCAGACAGAGAAAGACTAATATCATATGATATCGCTTGTATGTGGAATCTAAAAAAAATGGTACAAATAAAGTTATTTACAAAACAGAAATAGAGTCATAGGTGTAGAAAGCAAACTTATGGTTACCAACTGGGAAAGGTGGGGAGGTATAAATTGGGAGATTGGGATTGACATATACACACTACTATATATAAAATAGATAACTAATAAAGACCTACTGCATAGCACAGGGAACTCTACTCAATACTCTGTAATGGCCTATATGGGAAAAGAATCTAAAAAAGAGTGGATATATGTATATGTATAACTGACTCACTTTGCTGTACACCTGGAACTAACACAACATTGTAAATCAACTATACTCCAATAAAAATTTTAAAAAAGACAGTTCTTTGTCCCTGAAGCGTCCTCCAAGGTTCATGCCCCAGATCAGCCATGTTCTCAGAGACAGGCTGTGAAGAAGATAGGGACTCAAAAAATAGGCTGGACATTGTCCCCAAGAATGTCCCCAAAAGGAGAAGCTGGACCCATGACAGGATTGGGGACAGAGCCCTGGCTGAAGTGGGGGGGCATGTGGGTACCACTTGACACAAACTGAAGGGCTCTTCCAGAGGGCCCTGTAAGGATGGAGGCGGATACAGAGGGAGAGGGGGCAAAGCTGGATGCTTCTCTAAGAGCCTCAGGAGAGTTGAGGACTGAGTTCATCCTGGGGCTCTCAGAGGAGGTTGCAGCTGTCAGAAAAGATGTTTTGCTCGTCTTCATGCCAGTGCTGGCAACCTGAGCTTGTACTTTGGACAGTGCAGATGAACTAGCATCCCCTCAGGTTATCAGGGCATCTGTCATGACTGGGGAATGAGGCTGCAGACCAGTAGTCTCCTCCTCCTTTATTCATGCAATGAATATTTACTGCATACCTACTATGTCCCAGGTACTGGGACAGGCTGCCTTACACATAACTGGTCATAGGGTACAATGTATTTCTTATTATGGATCCCAGTCTAAAAAGGAAACTCGGTTTCGGTTTCCTTATCTGCAATGTGGAAACGATAATGGTATGTACTTCATCAGGTCACTAAGAGTATTAAATGAATTAATCTATGCAAAGGGCTTAAAACAGTGTCCGGCACACGACAGTGTTCTCGATTGTTGTATGAATATGATTCGTCAAAATTCACCAAAGACTGAACTTTATGTGAATTAAAATTTAAAAATACAAAATAAAATAAAATATAAAATAATAAAGATATTATTACAACTCATTTTAGCATAGCACTTATCACAATATTATTATTATTAGAGGGAGGAGGTAACTTGGATCAGAGTTACTCTTAGGGAGTGGGTCAGAATCAGAGAAAGTGGGGACCAGGGTAAGAATCAATGATGGGAAGCAGGGGTCAGATTCACTGTATGCTGGGGAGTCACAAAGCTGGACGCCCAAAGGACAGCTGTCCCAGAACAGCCCTTATAAGGGGCAGCGTGGTCCAATGGAGGTAGATGAGACTGGTCAGTGTGGGATGAGAGGTGCAGAGAGGGTGGGGGACAGCCAGGCAGGATGCCCCACTGCAATATCTGTTCCCTTGACCGTTGTGAGGCCCGGCTCCACGCAGGTATGGGGTCAGACGAGCTGGGGAAGCTCCTTGGGCATCTCCTCCCAGGCATGGACCCAGCAGGGGGGTGCAGGGAGGGGGCACCCAGCCCAGGACAGCAGGGGAAATGCCAATCCCATCCCCACCTGCAGGAGGGGCCGCCGATAATGGGCAGAGCCCACTGCTCCCCTGCCCTGCTGGCCCATCCTGCACCCACAAGGGACTGCTGGTGGGGGTGGTCCTTTGGGGATTTCAGCACCAACTGTTCCCCAGGGCAGAAGTCCTATGTGCCCTGGAAAGAAAGACCTAAGGGCTCTTCTTCCCACCTGAGAAAAGTGAGGACATGCTGCCAGGAGAGAAAGAGGAGGACCTCCTGCAAGAAAAAAAGAGCTCTCTCTCGCTCTCTCTCTCTCTCTCGCTCTCTCTCTCTCTCTCTCTCTCACACACACACACACACACACACACACACACGCACTCTCCCACATACTTGTGCACACATACAAATTCAGTAACATGCGCACACACACACACACAAATGCACGCACACACACAGCTGGAACTCAAGTCCTGGAGTCCTGGATTTCATCCTGGTTCTGCCCCAGCTCACTTCATGGAGCCTCAGTTTCACCATCTTTAAAGCAGAAATAACATCAGAGAATATCTATCCCCATGTTGCACTGGGTTTCACTGGGATGTGTTAGTCATGGACCCACAGCAACAACGTCCTCCCCCTTCACGTCTTTGCTTCTCAGGGAGCCTTCCCCCAACCCCGCCCCATTGAAAAGAGCAACCCGCCGCCCAACACACTCCAGCACCCCAGATTCTCTGTCCCAAATTTTTCTCCTTATCACCTTCTTAATACTTAAATACCTAATTTACTTACTATTGTTATGGGTTATGGTCTGTCTCCCCCTGCTAGAATATCAGCTCAGCAAGGATCTTTCTCTTGATCACAGCTGGCCTGACATTTGCCTCCCACAGCTCTGGGCTTATGATGCATTAAGGCCCCTGGGGACAGCTCTGAGCCCTGAGCAGGGGCAGGAAGATGAGGAAGCGGGCTGGTACCTGTGCCGAGAAGCCAGACCTGGATAGTGGGATGCAGAGTGTAGTGTTTGGAGTCAGACACACTGGGTTTGAAGCCCAGATCTACCCTGGTCACATGAGAAACCTTCTTCTTTGAGCTTCTGTCCCCTCACCTCTGAAATGGGGATGGCCATTCACATCACTCTGGAACTTTGGGTATAAAGTATATACCCAAGGCGGGTAGGGGTTCATTTACCTGCTCGCCTGGGGCAACCTTGGGAGCATCAAGTGACCAGAAGGACAACCTAGGTATAAAGAAGCCTAGGGCTGCCCTGCCGGCCTGGACCCAGCACCTTCCTTTTGGGGGAGGCCACACAGTAACTGGAAAGAAAGGTGACTCTATTCCTTGTGATCGGGAGAAAACATGAGCAAACCTTTCCTCTTTTCCTGGAGCTGAGTCACAGGTGGTGAAAGATTCTGAAATTCTGGCCAGAGCAGGTTACACTCTGGAACCCACCTCTCAGCTCCAGATACCCTCCACGCACACACCTACTCCCTCCAATGCACTGTCCCTTGATAATCTCCCTCCCTGGACCTCGGATATCTCAGCCAAGCCTGGACTGGGGCAATGACTGTTGTCCAGGGACGCAGGAAGGGGCTCAACAGCACAGCAAGATCTTTATACTGTCAGGATACTGCTCAGAGGGGCAATGGAGAACAGCTGTCTCCCCTGGGGGAGGTACTCAAGGGCCAGGAAACAGGCAGGAGAGGAGAAATCCTCCTCAACCCTCAGTCTCTTCCCAGGTAGAGGGTAAAGGTCAGGACTTAGGAATCATCTAGAAATGGGTGTTCAGATCCCTGCTGTGTGACTTTAAACAAAAGGCTCAACCTCTCTGAGCCTCAGTTTCCTCTTCTGTAAAATGGGAGGCAATATGCCCCTATTCTCACCCACACAAGCTCAATCCAGATAACGCAGGTAAAAGCCCTGGCACATACATCTCCATATCCCCTCCCTCGTGCATCTCCCTCCCACCCTCCCTATCCCACTGCTCTAGGTGGTCACAAAGCACCCAACTGATCTCCCTGTGCTATGCAGCTGCTTCCCACTAGCTATCTATTTTACATTTGGTAGTGTATATAGTGTATATATATATATATATATAGCTGATTCACTTTGTTACACAGCAGAAACTAACACAACATTGTAAAGCAATTATCCTCTAATAATGTTAAAAAAAAAAAAAAAGCCCTGGCACATAGTAGGCACGCAATACAAAATGATGATTATTGCAGTCCTCTGGGATCTTGGGGTGTTTCAGCCGCAGGGGCAAAGAGGGAAAAAGCACAGGATGCAGATGTGGATGAAGATGCACCAGATGAGTCCAGGGTGGAGGGAGAGGTGAGTGGGGAATGGATCTCCGCCGGCTCTGGAATTTTTTAAATTACTCTTTGGGGAGATAGAAACTCAGAGAGGTTAGGTGTCAAGCCCAAGGACACACAGCCTGTCAGCATTGGATTTAGATTTCTTTTCATCTCTGCCCAGGGATTAAGGGAGTCTTTCCCAGCGTTAAAGTCAAGAGTCCTGAAGGGTGTCTGAATTGATATTCCAGGGGGATCCCTGCCCTGACAGGCGTCCTGTTTACTGTGGAATTGATGGGGAATTGGGGAGGAGTGTCAACCCCTTAGTCCAGGCAACCAGCCCTCACTGGGCAGGAGCAAGCATCTGCTCAGTTCAAACAGCCCTCAGCATCAGACTCTGAGGGAGCCTTGGGGTCAAAAGCAGTTAAACAGCCTCTGTTTGTGGTGATGTGCTTTGGGGACAGCTCAGGGTGACACGCCCCATCAGAGGTGGTGGAATTGTCTGATCCAAACCCGCCCACAATTTAGGCCATTGTGTGGATGCCTTACAATGGCATCCAACCGCAAAGCTCTTCCAGGGGCAAGAGCTGGCCTGGGTGACTCAGGGCTGGGGGGCTGGGGGACCCTCTCCACCTGCTTCAGGAGCTGCAGCAAGGCCTGAGTGGGTGAGGAGGCAGCCCACCTACTCTGGGTGGCTCCTGGGCTGCCAGTGTCCAGGGCCTGAGGTCCTCAGGATGGGGAAGCAGGATGACCCCACCATCACTCTCCTTCAGGCCTTAGTGGCTTCCATTTCCCAGACAAGCATTGAGGACAGTCCTTTCTCCTGGGAGGAGTAAACGAACAGATATTTAAGCACCTGGCACATAGTAGATGCCCGTTCTCAGGTTATCTTGGACACCAGAGCGGTTTGGCTGGAAAGCCCTGACTTCCTGCCCAAGGAGGCAGCTGGAGTAAAACAGTCCGGGGGTCTAGGCAGCCCTAGAGCCACACGTGGAGGATCTTGGACCTTCTTTCCGTAGGGGAGAGAGCCCAACACCAAGCTGGACTCTCAGCTTTTCCTGAGGCCAGTGAGTTTCTCTGGTTAGCCAGACCCAAGCTGATCCCTCAGATGACCAACAGGCCTGCAAAGTGCTCCTTGAGAGCCAAGAACATACCTCCCCTAACCCTCACAGTCTGCCTTTCTGCTCCCACCCCTCCCCTCAGCATCCCGCCTTCAAGCAGCCCAAATGCGCTCACATCACATTGAATGACCCAAACACACCTTGCGCCTTCCTGCCTCCTGGCCTCTGCCCACCCATTCTCCCTGACAGGAGTGCCCTTTTCCTTCTTCCACTAATTGCACCTGTAGAAATCCCTGCCAACCAAACACCACCCTGCAGTTTAGGCAAACCCTCACCTCCAGAACCCCTAAGGTGGCAAACCTCCTGCTCAGCCTTGTACCAAGAGAGCCTGGGCACCCCTCTGCCTCGCCCACCAGCCTGGAGTTCCTGCAAGCCTGTGGCTGTGACTTTCTCATTTCCCACCTGAGAGCTGAGCACAGGTACTGGGATCCGAGGTGTCAGTAAACAAACAAACCCAGATAGATAACCAATAAGGACCTACGGTATAGCACAGGGAACTCTACTCAGTATTCTGTGATAACCTATATGAGAAAAGAATCTAAAAAAGAATGAATGTATATGTATAACTGAATCACTTTGCTGTACACCTGAAACTAACACAACATTGTAAATCAACTATACTCCAATAAAAAACAAAAAAAACACACCCAAACCCTAGGGAACGAACGTATAAGTGAGCCAGAGAAAGAAGAGGTGCCTGGGTATCTCTGATCCAGCAATATTTAATTCATGATGTAACCACTGTGTGAAGTCTTCCCAGTCAGTTTGGAAAACGTAGCCTCACCTGGCTGGCTGTGATGGAAGCCTTTGCTGAAAAGCAAAAGCCCTTATGGCTGCCCCTGGAGGGGTGCTTGGGAAGCTGAGGAGCCTGTCACATCTGCCCCTCTTTTCCAGGAATCTGTCCGACTCCTCTGCTGGCCCCAGCTCAGCCCGGCTTACCTGGCCCACAGGTGAGGAGGAGGGTCACGGTCAGAGCCAGCATCTGCCCTCGCCGATGGCGCCCCAGGTGTGCAGGGCTTTCCCTGCCCATGCTCCTGCCCACCCGCTCGGGGAAGTGCACCTCACCCCGAACAAGTCCCAGTGACTGAACCCAGCCCAGTCGAGCCAGCCAGGCTCCTGGGAGGGCGTTGAGGACACGCCTTGCTGAGCTTCCCGAGAGGGGCAGGGCCTGCCCTAGGGGGAAGCAGTGGCTCTGCGGCTGGCAAAGGTCAGCTGGCATTATTCAGTGCCCTCGTGGCGACTAACGCCCGCCGACTGATACCCTCTGTGAAGAGGGGCCCAGGGGATCCCCACCCACCAGACTCAGCCTGGCTCCCGAAAAGCCTGTTGCCAGACCAAGAGACACCCCCCTACTCCACCCCTCCCCCTGCCCCCCACCCAAGGGTCCGGCTGGCCTTAAAGGTGAACAGGAGGTTGACCATAGATCTGTCCTAATCTTTCAAGTCCCCTGGGTTCTACCTGACAACTTCCTGCTCAGGGGCTGGCACCACCAGACCGAGCTGGGTGGACCCTCCCTGGGGGAGGCACGGCTGGCTCCCAGGGTTTTGGAATGTGCGGAGTGGGAGACTGCATTCCCACGTGGGAACTCCCTGGCTGCCAGGGAAGCAGAGGGCTGGTGTTGTGGTCCGCTTGGGGAGTCCCTCAGAGCCACCCTGTGCCCCCCCTGTACCCCTCCAGGCCCCAAATGGCCAGCATGGGGGCTGCAGTGCTCACTCCCCAGCCAAGCCCTTCAGCGGCCCCAGGGGCAGAGAAGAGCAGGAGGGGCTGGCGTGGGATTCTGCTTCCTCCCTGACAAGGCTGCAGCCTCCAGGGATTCTTGTCACCCCAGGCCTGGGCTGTTACAACAGCTGCCCTTCTCCCCCGCCATCTGCCAAACAGATTTTGCCAGGGCGACCCTCCTTAGGTACGTGATCCCCCGTGTCCCCCATGCTCCTCCCTCGTCCAGGCACTCAGGAGACCCTCACCCTCCCTCCTGGCCCACCCCTCAAGCCTCTAACAGCCAGACAGGTGGGTTTATCTTCTCATCTAGGGAACGGCACACGCAGGTGTGAAGGTGGCAGGCAGTGGCCACCCCACGAATCCTCACATCTCTCCTGCATCTGGTACCCAGAGCCAAACTCCATGGACCTGTAGCCAAGGCGAGCTTATCCGAACACCCACCCACCCCCCCTGCCCCCCGGTCCTTCATGCTCAATGCGGCGTCCTGCTAACCTACTCTCCACCTTTCTTGCCCGGATGCCGTTCACTCGCTCTCAGCATAGACACACTCTGCTGAGCCCCTACTACACTTCAGGCATGCAGCCTGGCCAAGATGGACAAATGATCAAGGTGGGGTGGCAGAAGCGTAGAAGTCGGTGGGAGACACCAGTCCCAGGCTGGGAAGGGGCAGGGGATCAGGGAAGGCTTCCTGGAGGAGGTGCCACATACACCAAGTCCTGAAGGATAAGCTGAAGCCAGCTGGGCCAGGGGAGGTGGGGAGTAGAGAAAGGAGTGTTCCAGGGAAAAGACACAGTGTTAGCAAAGACTGGAGGCAGCGGGGAGCAGGAAGTGGAGTCTGGCTTTTGTCCAAACCCCCTCCCTTTGTTGTCTACCCGGGCACCTCTTCCCTTCCTTAAGGACACAATCAGAAATAGAGGCCAAGCTAGAGGGTCCAGTGGGAGATCACGGTGGTCAGCTCCCCGCACCTCACAGAGGGGAAAGTTGGGCACCCAAAAAGTACCAGGACCAGCAGGATCAGTGACACAGCTGGGACCAGACCCCAGATCCTTGGACTCTCCGAACTCTGCCTATTTAAGCATGTGAGGCCTGGATTTAAATCCTCTGTCTCTCCAGGACATGTCAACGAGCACCCCCAAACACCATCAGAGAGGCTTTAGCGTCCAGGAGCTGCCCTGCTCTTACAACGGGTGCACAGGGGTTTATGGGTTTAGGTTCACAATGGGTAATCACAACTACTGTTTATTGAACACCTACTATGCACTGGGCATGGCTTCCAGTCATCCCCACGACCCTGAAGCTAGGTTTTACCCTCACAGTGGTTCTATAAGGTGGTTGCTACTCATTGCCCCATTGCACAGATGAGAATGCCGAGGCTTAGGGATTTGCCCAAAGTCACTCATCTAGCACATAGCAGAACTAGGATTTGAACTCTGTTTTGATCGAGAACAGTGTTTCTCACCTAAGGGTTATTCCCCCCACCCCCCAGAGGACATTTGGCAATGTCTAGAGTCATTTTTGGTTGTCATGAGGGGAAGGGGGCCTGCTACTGGCATCTAGTGGATAGTGAACAGGGATGTTGGTGAATATCCTACAGTGCAAAAGACAAACACACTTGACAATGAATAATTCAGCCCCAAATGTCAATACTGACACTGATAAAAAAACACAAACAAACAACCCCCCCCCAAAAAAAACAAAAAACCTGGTCTAAAGCCACACTGTTGTCCAGTGGAACTTTCTGGATAATGTTCATGTTCTATATCTGTGCCATCCAACAGGGCCACCCACCATGAGCCACACGTGGCCACTGAGCACTTGAAATGTGGCTGGTGTGACTGAGGAACTGAATTTTTAATTTTGTTTAATCTGAATTTTAAAAAGAGCAATCCTCAGTTGAGTTATTAGAAAATTTATGAGTAGGCATGGAAGAGCTTAAGCATGTGAATGTACTTTTTCTTTTTTTAGATTTATTTTATTGAAGTATAGTTGATATACAATGTTGTGTTAATATCTACTGTACAGCAAAGTGATTCAGCTATACATATATGTACATTCTTTTTCATGTTCTTTTCCATTACGGTTTATCCCAGGATGTTGAAAATAGTCCCCTGTGCTATACAGTAGGATCTTGTTGTTTATCCATTCTATAAATAATAGTTTGCATCTGCTAATCCCAAGCTCCCAATCCTTCCCTCCCCCACTCCCCCTCCCACTTGGTAACCACAAGTCTGTTCTCTATATCTGTGAGTCTGTTGTTTTTTGGTAGATAAGTTCATTTGTGTCATACTTTAGATTCCACACATAAGCGATATCATATGATACTTGCCTTTGTCTGGCTTACTTCACTTAGTATGATAATCTATCTCTAGGTCTATCCATGTTGCTGCAAATAACATTATTTCATTTTTTTTTACAGCTGAGTAATATTCCATTGTATATATGTACCACATCTTTATCTATTCATCTGTCGATGGACATTTAGGTTGCTTCCATGTCTTGGCTATTGTGAATAGTGCTGCAATGAATATTGGGGTGCATGTATCTTTTCAAAGTATGGTTTTCTACAGATACATGCCCAAGAGTGGGGTTGCTGGATCATATGTTAGCTTTATTTTTAGTTTTTTAAGGAACCTCAATACTGTTCTCCATAGGGGCTGCACCAATTTACATTCCCACCAACAGTGTAGAGGATTCCCTTTTATCCACACCCTCTCCAGCATTTGTTATTTGTAGACATTTTAAAGACGGCCATTCTAACCAGTGTGAGGTGGTACCTCATTGTAGTTTTGATAGCATGTGCCTAATAATCAGCGGATGTACTTTTTCTACTGGAGTTTTATGAAATCTAAATACAGATCAAGAGTTCAGATTACAAATCTAGCGTCCGAAATGAGATGCTCTATAAAGTTTAAAATGCATACCGGATTTAGAAGATGTAGGATGAGAAAATAATGTAAAATATCTCCTTAGTCATTTTATACTAGTTACTGATTGAAATGATAACTATTTGGATATACTGGTTAAATAAAATAGATGATGAAAATGAACAGCACCAGTGTCTTTTTACTCTTTTAATGTGGCTACTGGAAAATCTCCAATTACGTATGTGACTTGGGTTCTTGGGTTCTCTTTCTATTGGATAACACTGGTCTGGGATCTGAGTGCTCCCCACTATAAATAATGTTAATTATTTAAGATATTATTCTTATTATTTAATCTTAGTCATCTTAACTATAAATACCTTTGCCTCTCTTTGTTCTGTCTCCCCCGGCTTGGCAGTTCCTGCACCAATGACAAGGATGGGGTGGGATCCATATTCCCTTCTCTACCCTTGACGATGCTGAGCTACGTCAACAAGACCACTTGGGAATGGGGGAAGATGAGGGCAGGTCTCTGGATGCTCTTCTCTCAGAGGTCTGCCTGCCCTTCTGTGGGGACATGGAGAGAACAGCAGGGTCAGAGAAGGGGCAAAGCAACCTCTGGCTTCTGCTGGACCCAGAATGACTGAGTGGCCTGAGCCAGCCTTGCTTTCCGATGGCACTGCTGGGGGAAGAAGGGAAACGTCAGGGCTGGGCTGGGCTGCCTGAGCAAGACAGAAGGCTGAGGATACTGCCTGGGCAGAAAGGGAGAGAGAAGCTAGTGGTAGAGGCACAATCAGAGAAGCAGGAGGAGTAACCCACACGGTCGGTCGTCACTGAACCTGCAGGAGCAGTGGGTTTTGAGGGCAAGGGAGAGAGTACCATATACATGTCATATAAAAGGCAGAGGTAGGGACTCCCCTGGTGGTTCAGTGGTTAAGACTCCACGCTTCCACTACAGGTGGCATCAGTTCGATCCCTGGTTGGGGAACTAAGATCCTGCTTGCGTGCAACCAAAAAAAAAAAAAGCAGAGGTAGAAGAAGCTCAGGAGAAGCTATCAATGATTCTTGAGACAGTTGTTTCCATGCAGGAAAATGGGCAAGGCCAGGTTGTCAGGCTTAGAAGTCAAGAGGGTATGAGACTGGTGCTAGAGGTAGCCTGGGTTCAAATCCTTGTCACTCCACAGCAGCGATAATGACTACAGTAATAATAATGTTTACTGACCACCTACTGTATGCCAGCCATTAGGGAAACAGGAAGAAGAAGTGTGCCAGGAGCTAAGGGCGCTGACATTAAATCACAGCATTAACAAGCAGCATTTATTCAATGTTTTCTCTGAGCTCCTTCCTTTACAGGCTTTAATGGCTCATTTGGTTCTATGAGATGGTGCATTCATCAACCCATTTCACAGAGAAAGAGACTGAGGTGCAAAGATGCTCTATAATCACACAAGACTGCAGTGAGGCAGCTTATGTTTCCATTCATAATGTGTTCAAGAACAGGCAAGACTAACAGATGGGAATGAAAGCCAATGATGTGCTGGGCATGGGGACATTGGAAAAGGAGCATGAGGGAAATTTCTAGAGCAGCAGTTCTCAATCAGGGACAGTTATGCTCCCCGGGGACATTTGGCACTGTCTGGGGACATTCTGAGCTGTCCAAACTGAGAAGTGTTGTCAAAGAAGACATACAGATGGCCAACAGGTACATGAAAAGGTGCTGAACGTCACTAATCATCAGGAAAATGCAAATCAAAACCATAAGGAGATGTTGCTTCAACCTCTTAGGATGGCTATCACCGAAAAGACAAGAGATAGTTCATAGCAGCACTATTCACAAGAGCCAAGACATGGAAGCAACCTAGATGTCCATTGACAGATGAATGCATAAAGAAGATGTGGTACATATATACAACAGAATATTACTCAGCCATAAAAAGAATGAAATAATGCCATTTGCAGCAACATGGATGGACCTAGAGATTATCAGACTAAGTGAAGTAAACCAGACAAAGACAAATATCATATGACATCGCTTATGTGTGGAATCTAATAAAAAAAGATACAAATGAACTTATTTACAAAACCGAAAGAGACTCACAGACATAGAAAACAAACTTATAGTTACCAAGGGGGAAAGGAGGGGGAGGGGAGAGGGATAAATTAGGAGGTTGATTAACATATACACTACTATATGTAAAACAGATAATCAACAAGGACCTACTGTATAGCACAGGGAACTATATTGAATATTTGTAATAACCTATAAGGGAAAAGAATCTGAAAAAGAATATATATATATATATATATATATGTATATATGCACAACTGAATCACTGTTCTGTATACCTGAAACTAACATGATATTGTAAATCAACTATACTTCAATAAAAAAAGAAAGTAAAGAAAAACAGTGTTTAGCACCTTAAAATAATCATATATATATGATTATTCAGCATCTTAAAATAATCATATACACACACACATATATATGTATAAATTGCTATAAAAAAAGAAAAGACGACACAACAAATGCTAGTTAGGATGTGGAGAAAAGGGAATCTTCATGCACTGTTGGTGAAATGTAAATTGGTGCAGCCCCTACAGTTAAAAATTTTAAAATAGAACTACCATATGATCCAGCAATCCCACTTCTGGGTATTTATCCAAAGGAAATAAAATCTTGATCTCAAAGAGATATCTGCACCTCCACATCATTGCAGCATTATTTACAATAGCCAAGACATGGAAACAACCTAAGTGTCTATCAATGGATGAATGGATAAAGAAAGCAACACACACACACACACACACACACACACACACTGGAATATCATTTAGCCATAAATAGGAGAAAATCTTGTCATTTGCAACAACAAGGATGCACCTGAAGGGTATTATGCTAAGTGAAATAAGCCGGGCAGAGAAATACAAGTACTGTATGATTTCATATGTGGAATCTAAACAAACCATACTCAGTAATACAGAGAACAGATTGGTGGTTGCCAGAGGTGGGGAGTAGGGTGGGGAGGGGTGCAGGAAATGGGTGAAGGTAGTCAAAACGCACAAACTTCCAGGGAACAAAAAAACAAGTAAGAGGTGTGATGTGGGTGCTACTGGCATCTAGTGGGTGTTGGCTGGGGTCGAGGTCAACATCCTACAGTACACAAGACAGCCCCTCCCAACAAAGGATCATCCCACGCCAAACATCAGTACTGTGGTGGCTTGAGAAACCATGTTCTAGAGGAAAGGAATGTTCTATACCTTGGGCGGTGTGGAGGTTACACGTAAGTAAAACTTCATTGAGTCATCCACTTATGACCAGGGCATTGTACACTTCAGTGGGTAGATGTTATACCTCAACAAAAAGTTTTTTTTAATTAACTTTAAATTTTTATTTTTTTAATTTAATTTTTATTTTATATTGGAGTACAGTTGATTTACAATGCTGTGTTAGTTTCAAGTGTACAGTGAAATGATTCAGTTATACCTATACCTATTCTTTTTCAGATTCTTTTCCCTTATAGCTTATTACAGAATCTTGAGTAGAGTTCCCTGTGCTATACAGTAGGTCCTTGTTGATCATCTGTTTTATATATAATAGTGTGTATACGTTAATCCCAAATTCCTAATTTATCCCTCCCCTGGACCTTTCTCCCCTTTGGTAACCATAAGTGTGTTTTGAAGTCAGTGAGTCTGTTTCTGTTTTGTAAATAAGTTCATTTGTATCTTTTTTTTTTTTTAGATTTCCCATATAAGTGATATCATGTAATATTTAGAAATTTTTAGATGTAATTGGCAGAGGGCGGTGCTGAACTGAGGCCTGTCCGAATAATATTGGGCTAGCCAAAAAGTTCATTTGGGTTTTTCCATTACATCGCATGGAAAAACCCGAACGAACTTTTGGGCCAGCCCATAGTTTTTCACCTGAACAATGCGGACACATTGCTCATTGGCTCCCTGCCTCCCTTCTTCCTCTGCTCCAAATCACTCTCCACAGTGCATCTGTTCAGACTCTCCAATGTCCTCCTCATACCACATGTGGAATAAAATCTAAATTCCTCACCAAGACCTCCACAGCCCTCGGGTCTGGCTCCAGCCACCTCTTAGTCTTTTTTTCCCTCTCCTCTCCCCTCTCTCTCTGATCTACCACACTGGTCTCTTTGCTGGAAGTTGCACATGTGAGGGCTTTGCAACCTCAGGGCCTTTGCACATGCTGTTGCCTCTGTGCCTGACTCGCCTCAGGACAATTTCTTTTCACGCTTCAGGCCCACCTCAGGGCCTTTGCACCTGCTCTTACCTCTGCCTGACTCTACACAACTGGCACCTTCCCATCCCTCAAGCCTCCATTGAGATATCACCTCGCCAGAGAGGTCTGCCTTCACCACCCCTCCAAACTGTCCTGCCTTATCCATCATGTGCCACTTCATCATCCTCTTTTTATATGCCCCTCCTGCCCAAGCCAATTTTCTAAATTGTATCATCCATTTGTTCACTTGCTTATTGTCTCCATTTCCCCCTGGGGGGCAGGTCTGGGTCTATCTTAGTCATGGCTCTATCCCCCATGAATGACACACAATGGGCCCTCAAATACTTGTTGAATAAAAAAATAAAGTCCTAGGATTTCCTCAGTGGAGTTGAGAAGGGCACCCTATTCTATTTATTTTAGCTCTATGAGGGCTTAGCAGCCTTGGGAAATCAGCCTTCTGGGGGTGCGCTATGTGAAACCCTGTCCTGGACCCTTTCCATCCTCGGAAACTTCTACATCATTCTTGACCCTCTGCCCCCAAACCCCACCTGAGTTCAAGCCTTCGTCATCTCTGACTTTTTGAAACGGCCTCTTTACGCATCCTCTGCCTCCACCCACCCAGAATGACCTTCCAAAAATGCAAAACTGTCCATGCCCCGCCTCTGGTCTGAATTCTTCTGTGCCTTCTCATTGCCCTCATGATCAAGTCCAAAGTCCCCAGCCTGGCTCTTAAGGCTCATCTTGATCTGGGACCAGCCCCACCCCCGCCCCAGCGCATTCGCCTGAGTGCATTGTTTCCCCATAAACCAGGGATTCAGCAGCGCCAGAGCATCCTCCCATGCCCACAACATTTGGCATGATCTCTCCCCTCCAAGCCTTTGCCCAGGCTGTTCCCTCTGTCAGGACTGCTCTCCCTCTCTTCACCTGACACATTCCTTCAAATGCTTTGTTTACAGGTCCTGTGATTCATGAAGGGCCCTCGCTCCCCACCTCCGCCTCCCACAGACAGCATGCTTACCTGCCATTCCGGTTTCCAGAGCACTCTGTAACTTTCTCCGTGAAAGAGCTTGACCACACGATCACACATGTGGGTTTGGATCTCTTACAGTCCCTAGATTTGTGAATACCACAGAGGGTACCTGACACGCAGGAGGTGTGCAAAAAAATAACAGTAAAGGAGTTTCCTGACCGATTCATTTATTTACTTACCAGTCACCAGGCACCAAGCTCTGTGCATAAAGAGGTGAATGAAACAGATCCACTGCACCTCCTCTGTGGTTTCTGTGCCTCTTTGATGCTTCATTCCCCTTCTGATCTTGGTGTGTAGTTATTTATATATGGTGTGCAGGACCCCTTGATGGAGCCTAAGCTGATTCAGTCTCAAATCCAGACACATCTGGGTAATGCTGGAGGATGGATGGATTGGAAGATTTGCGGTCTATTGATATCAGGGTTTCTTCATTTTGACACTATTGATGTTTGGAGCCAGATAATCCTTTGCTGGGGGGGCGGTGGGTGGAAGAGGCTGTCCTGTGCATTGTAGGATGTTTAGCAGCCTCCCTGACCTCTACCTACAAAATGCCAGTAGCACCTCCCAAGTGGTGACAACCTAAATGCCACCAGATATTGCCAACTGTCATCTGGGAGCAAAATCACTCTTAATTGAAAAACCTAATTGATTTATATTAATATCAAAGAATCTACCCCAAAGACAAAATCCAGTTAGCAAGAAGAAAAGTGACTCCAAGTGCAGCCCAGGGGTTAAAAGCTTAGAGTTCATATAAAAATTCATTGAGCTATCCACTTAGGATTTGTGGACTTTACTGGGTATACATTATACTTCCATATAAAAGAAAAAAAATGGAGGGTAATATGTTATATCTCTGTGGGGTGAGGTTGGTGATATTCTACAGTTCAAGAGAAATTTGGGTTACACCGAAGTAGGCATTTGTCCAAAGTTAGCAAATTACACCTGAGATCTGTGCATTTCACTTAATGTCAATTTGATCTCAAAAGATAAAAATCTATATACAAATACTGAATTCTAGTTAACTCTCTGCGTGATGAACTACTTAGAGGGGGATGGTACTGATAATGCAACTTCTTTGGAAGCATCAAAATTAAGATGCTTAGATACGACAGATAGTGGGATGAAGGGATGGATGGATCGATCAATCGATGAGTGGATGATGGATGGATAGACAGATGTGTGATAAAGCAAGTATGGCAAAATATGAAAGTAGAATCTAGGTGGTGGGTATATGAGAGTTCACAGCAACATTCTTTCAACTTTGCTGTATGTTTGAAATTTTTCATAAGGAGGTATTGGAAAACAGTGCCTTGGGCCATGCATGTTTTTGTGCATAAGTTCTAATTCCTTAAAAAAGGGAAAAGATAATAGTCTATATGGATTTGGGGTCAGGTTCACCTCTGACCATGCTGTGCCCTTTCTTACTCTGGACCTGCTTTTCCTCCCATCAACTTGGGGCTGTGATTTATTAAGGCAGGGTTACAGGCGCAAGTCCTGGAGTCAGACACACAGGGCTCAATCATGGCTCCACCACTTTGCAAGTGTGCAGCCTTGGACAATGACCTCACATTCTGTGCATCTCAAACTGGACAGTGGCCTTTGCAAAGACATGGATGGACCTAAAGATTTATCATACTAAGTGAAGTAAGCCAGACAAAGACAAATATCATATGATATCGCTTATATGGAATCTAAGAAAAGAAAAAGATACAAATGAGCTTATTTACAAAACAGAAAGAGACTCATAGACATAGAAAATGAATTTATGGTTACCAAAGGGGAAAGGGGGGGAGATATAAATTAGGAGTTTGGGATTAACATATATACACTACTATATATAAAATAATCAACAAGGACCTGCTGTATAGTACAGGGAACTATACTCAATATAATAACCTATATTATATTTGTAATAACCTGTAAGGGAAAAGAATCTGAAAAAGTATATATATATATATATATATATATATATATATATATATATATATGAATCACTGTGCTGTACACCTGAAACTAACAGGACATTGTAAATCAACTATACTTCAATTAAAAAAAAAAGAATCATGTGGGTGGCAAAAAAACTGGAAGTACCTGTTTTGCAACACTGCCATTGGGGCTGAAATGAGAAACCTCTTCCCGGTGTGGCAAAGCTGGTGGTACAAGAGGTGGCAATAAGCACACTTATCTAGGAGTGTCTGTGAGACATCTCCTGCAATCGACCTGGGGCGAGAACTTGAGAGACTTCAGAAAAGTGGAAGAGGATGGTAGGGCAGGGCCAAGCCAAGGAAATATTTTCTTGCAATTATTTGCAATAAATAAATAATAAAATCTCTTCATTTTCATTCCTCCAGGTGATACAGCCTGAGAAATAGGAATTCCAAAGGCACATCTGCTCTTCCTCACTTGCAGATCTTGAAAGCAGGATTAAGATGTCTTCTAGGGAATTCCTTGGTGGTCCAGTGGTTAGGACTCCAGGCTTCCATTGCAGGGGGCATGAGTTCGATCCCTGGTTGGGGAACTAAGATCCTGCATGCAGTGCAGCGTGACCAAAAAAAAAGACTCAGCTTAAGGTCTCTTTTACTTAGTAAGTCCCTTTACCCATATTTTCTGAATTATATGAAAGTGGAGGCAAAGATGATTGAGGTTTCAAGTGTGGGTGACTCTGAGGGCAGAAGCCTCGTGTTATGGGTTAAATTGTGTCCCCCCCGCAAAGATGTTAAAAGTCCTAACCCCCAGTACCTGTGCATGGGATTTTGGACTGTATTTGGAAATAGGTTCTTTCCAGATGATCAAGTTAAAATGAGGTCATGAGGGTGGACCCTAATCCAATATGACTGTGTCCTTATAAAAGGGGGAAATTTGGACACAGAGACTGACATGCACAGGGAGAAGGCCATTTGAAGGTGAAGGCAGAGATCAGGGTGATACATCTATAACACAAGGGTTGCCAAAGATTGCCAGCAAACCACCATAAGCAGGGAGAGAGGAATGAAACAGACTCTGTCTCCACCACAGCCTTCAAATAGAACCAACCCTGACAACACATTGGTCGTGGACTTCTATCTTCCAGAACTCTGAGATAATCCATTTCTGTCATTGAAGCCACCCAGCTTGTGATGTTTTGTGACAGCATCCCTAAGAAGTGAATACCCCTGTATATAGCAACAAGGAAGCCAGCCATGGGGCAGGACGAGAAAGGGCAACGACTCAATTCAAACTAACAAGTTGTTTCCAGGGGCTGCGACACGCCTGGTGCTGTGCTAGGTGTGAGGATGTAGCAGTAAGCAAGAGTCACAGCCCCTGCCCCTAGGGTGCTTTAGAGTGACGGGAAGGAGGCAGGCAGTAAGGAATAGCACGCATGCCATTGTGACTTCAGGTGATTTACAAGGTGGGGATTTAGTCTAATCTGGGGACTTGGTGAAACTGGGGGTGGGGTGGGGGGAAGGAGTGGGTGGTGTGGAGACGTGAAGGGTGAGTAACACCAGACAAAGGGAGAGCAGAGGAGCATTTAGACAGATGGGATGATATACCAAAGCCCAAAGACTTGAGTGACCTGGGGCAGAAGTTTCCTTTCATGGGAAGAGAGACCTGGAAGGAATCTAGAGAGCCAGGTGGCGGGGGCCAAGGTAGTGGACCCAGATGTGGTTGGCAAAATCATGGCCTCCCAGAGATGTCCACGTCCACATCCCCAGAATGTGCAAATGTGACTTTACATGGCAAAAGGGACTTTGAAGATGTGATTGCGTTAAGGATCTCGAGATGGAGAGATTATCTTGGATTACCCAGGTGGCTCTAAGTCATCACGAGGGTCCTTGTAACAGGGAAGCGTGAGGGTCAGAGTCAGAGAAGGAGATGTGAGGAGGGAAGCAGAGGTTGGAGAGTCAGAGAGAGATTGGAAGATGATACACTGCTTTTTTTTTTTTAAGATTTTTTTTTTTTAATGTGGACCATTTTTAAAGTCTTGATTGAATTTGTCACAATATTGCTTCTGGGGTTTTTTTTGTTTATGTTTTGGGTTTATTGGCCTCGAGGCATGTAGGATCCCAGTTCCCCAACCAGGGATCAAACCCACACACCCTGCATTGGAAGACGAAGTGTTAACCACTGGACCACCAGGGAAGTCCCTACACTGCTGGTTTTGAAGATAGAGGTAGGAGCCATGAGCCAAGGAACGTGAACAACTTTCTTGAAGCTGGAAAAAGCAAGGAACAGGTTCTCCCCCAGGGTCTCCAGAAGGAATGCAGCCCTGCTGACGCCTTGATGTTAACCCAGGGAGACCCATTTCCAGACATCTGACTTCCCGAACTGTGAGATAATAAAATGGTTTTGTTTCAATCAAAAAATGGGTGGGGGCTTCCCTGGTGGCGCAGTGGTTGAGAGCCCGCCTGCCGATGCAGGGGACACGGGTTTGTGCCCCGATCTGGGAAGATCCCACGTGCCGCGGAGCGGCTGGGCCCGTGAGCCATGGCCGCTGAGACTGCACGTCCAGAGCCTGTGCTCTGCAACGAGAGAGGCCACAACAGTGAGAGGCCCACGTACCGCAAAAAAAAAAAAAAAAAAAAAGTGTGGAAGACCTAAATAGACATTTCTCCAAAGAAGACATACAGATGGCCAACAAACATATGAAAAGATGCTGAACATCACTAATTATTAGAGAAATGCAAATCAAAACCATAATGAGGTATCACCTCACACCCGTTAGAATGGCCATCATCAAAAAATCTACAAGGAGAGGGTGTGGAGAAAAGGGAACCCTCTTGCACTGTTGGTGGGAATGTAAATTGTTACAGCCACTGTGGAGAACAGCATGGAGGTTCCTTAAAAAACTACAAATAGAACTACCATATGACCCAGCAATCCCACTACTGGGCATATACCCTGAGAAAAACATAATTCAAAAAGATACACGTACCACAATATCCTTTGCAGCACTATTTACAACAGCCAGGACATGGAAGCAACCTAAATATTCATCGACAGATGATGAATAGATAAAGAACATGTGGTACATATATATACAATGGAATATTACTCAGTCATAAAAAAGGAACAAATCTGGGGCATTTGTAGTGATGTGGATGAACTTAGAGTCTGTCATACAGAGTGAAGTAAGTCAGAAAGAGAAAAACAAATATCATATATTAACACATATATGTGGAATCTAGAAAAATGGTACTTATGAACCTATTTGCAGGGTAGGAAAAGAGACACAGACGTAGAGAACGGACTTGTGGACACAGGGTGGGAATGGGAGGGTGGGACGAATTGAGAGAGTAGCATTGACATATATATACTACCATATTTAAAATACATAGCTAGTGGGAAGCTGCAGTATAGCACAGGGAGCTCAGCTTGGTGCTCTGTGATGTCCTAAAGGGGTGGGACGGGGTGGGGGTCAGAGGGAGGCTCAAGAGGGAGGGGATATATGTATACATATAGCTGATTCACTTTGTTCTACAGCAGAAACTAACACAACATTGCAAAGCAATTATACTCCAAGAAAAAAATTAACTGGTTTTGTTTGAAGGCGTTATATTTGTGGTGATTTGGGACAGCAGCCATAGGAAACTGATACACCAGGAGACTGACCAGTCAGGAGGGACTTCACGGGGAAGTTCAGAGAACTGATGCCAGCTCCCCACAGGCAGCACAGAGGGATGTGAACGCCCAGCCTCCAAGAAATGTTTGCCAGAAGACCATGTGAACAGATGAGTCAACAAACAAGTCGGGGGCTTCCCTGGTGGCGCAGTGGTTGGGAGTCCGCCTGCCGATGCAGGGGACATGGGTTTGTGCCCCGGTCCAGGAAGATCCCACATGCCGCGGAGCGGCTAGGCCCGTGAGCCATGACCGCTGAGCCTGCGCGTCCGGAGCCTGTGCTCCACAACGGGAGAGACCGCAGCAGTGAAAGGCCCGCGTACCACAAAAAAAAAAAAAAAAAAAAAAAACAAGTCGGCAACCCTCATCACCATCGTCACCACTTTATTTTTTTGAGCACTTACCGTATACAAAGACACTTATTGGCAGGAACTTGTTTTATTTCTTTAAGCCTCACAACAAACTTAACAGTTACACAGTATTTCCGGCTTTGTACAGACGTGGAAACCATGGCTCAGAGGAATCGTCTGACTTGATCAATCATTCAGTGGAGGAGAGGCAAAGGCAGGATTTGAACCCAGACAGGTCTGAGCCCAGAGCCTGCATGCATGTACTTCAGTGTGCATTTGTTAAACAGATGAATGTACTCACAAAGGCATCCACAACCCTGCAGCTGCGATGTCCTTCCCCAGGGACCCTCCTCAAGGAGGTGGTGGCACTGACATCTCTGGGAAGGAATCTTTGAGGAGTCCTTGAGCCTGGACATGCAGGGATGGGGACAAAGAATCCACATCTGAGAGGTTGAAGCCGCCCAGACTATCACCTAGGTATTCAGGACTATTCACCCATTTTCTTTTAAGGAAGAACTTCCCAAGAGTGGTCTTTACAATGGTGCCACAGTGACAGATTTTAATTACATGGAAATGCTCAGGTCTTGCCCAGCCTATAAGGACCTGCTACAACATTCCCCATGTGGAGTCTTTCAGCCTCACTTGCATGCCTCTAGCGATGGGGAGCTCACTACCTTATTCAACTCATGATTAATCATGATATATCAAAACTCTTACGCTTAATCATGATAACATCCCTCTATTGGTCCAAATTCTGACCTCTAGAGCTACGAAGTCTTTTCCTGACCACCTTGTCTGAAGTCTCACCCAGCCCCTTGCTCACCCAGTTCCATGTTCACTTTTTTCTGCCTCTATGAGAGCAGAGGCCTTGATCGTTTTGCTTGCTGTGCATCGCTTGTGCTCGGCACCAGTGTGGCCACAAAGCAGGTGCTCAATAAATATTTGCCGAAAGAGTGAATGAGTGAATGAAGCTGGTGTCAACGAGACACGTCTGCTTGGTGCTTTGAGCTGGAAAACAAAGCAAGGGCAGGAGCTGGTGCCACATTCATCCCCAAATGTCCAGCACCACCCTGTGCCCAGCTCTTGCTGGCTGGCCAGGTAGGGGACAGCGTGCACTTCCTTCATCCCTAGCAGAGGCTGTGTGGCATTTCTCAGCTGCAAGGAGGACTCCCTCTGGCTGCAAAATTGGTCTAGTGACTGTCATGCCCCACTGGCCTCCGTGGTCTCCCAGCCACACCTGTGGATGTCAGCCAGCTCAGGTAACACCATGATGGGCTGCTGATCCCAAGTGGCCACAGAAGCAGCTGGGCACGGCTGTAAGGAAGTGTTCAGGTGGAGCCAGACCAGGAGAGCCTAGGCAAAAGTGTGCTGGCTCTCCTGAAATATACGAAGAACTCATTCAGTCTCAGGGAGGTGGTGACTTAGAGGGTCCCCAGCCAATGGCTTTAGGGAGCCATCCTCCTGCTAATGATTTCTGTGAGCCAGGCACTGTGCTGAGCTTTTGCCATATGTTATCTCATTACACGTTCACAGAAACCCAGAGGAGAGGCATTGCTCTTACAACCACATTTTATAGATGAAGATGCTGAAGGTCAACAGGTTAAGAAATGTGTCCATCAGATGAATGAATAAAGAAGATGTGGTATATATATACAATGGAATATTACTCAGCCATTAAAAAAATGAAATAATGCCATTGGCGGCAACATGGATGGACCTAGAGGCTTATCATACTAAGTGAAGTAAGTCAGAAAGAGAAAGAGAAATACCTTGATACCACTTATATGTGGAATCTAAAATACATCACAGATGAACCTATCTACAAAACAGAAACAGACTCACAGACATAGAGAACAGACTTGTGGTTGCCAAGGGGGATGGGGGTGGGGGAGGGAAGTATTAAGAATTTGGGATTAGCAGATGCAAACTATTATATATAGGATGGATAAACAACAAAGTCCTAGTGTATAGCACGGGGAACTATATCCAGTCTCCTGTGATAAAACTGAATGGAAAAGAATATAAAAGAAGAATGTATATATGTGTATAACTGAGTCACTGTTGTACAGCAGAAATGAGCACAACATTGTAAATCAACTATACTTCAATAAAAATTTTTTTAAATGAGGCACTCCTCTATAAACATTCCCTGAATAACAAATACCCATCATTACAAGTGAGCCTGGCAAACAACTACCCAGAAGCAGCCAGAGTTGCAGCCCAATTCTTTTTTTTTTTTTTTTTTTTTTGCGGTACGCAGGCTTCTCACTGCTGTGGCCTCTCCCATTGCAGAGCACAGGCTCCGGACGCACAGGCTCAGCGGCCATGGCTCACGGGCCTAGTCACTCCGAGGCATGTGGGATCCTCCCGCACTGGGGCACGAACCCGCATCTCCTGCATCGGCAGGCGGACTCTCAACCACTGCGCCACCAGGGAAGCCCCGCAGCCCAATTCTTGAAGCTGCAATATTACAAATTTTAAAATGGTAGCACTACCCTTTATTGAGTTGCCAGCTTATGCCAGGTACTGGCCATGCTAAATCCCACGCCTCATGACGACCCTTGTCAGTATTGGTAATATTAATGGTGGGGCTGTTTGAACTTTAATCCACATGGAAATCACTTGTTTAAATGCAAATTCTAATACAGTAGGTCCTGCTGAGATTCTTCATGTCTAACAAGCCCCCGGATACTGTTGCTTCTCCACGGTCCTTGCACAGATTTAAAGCATGAGTATTTAGGCAAAACTGACATTCAGTGATTTGGATGGATGGATGGATGGATGCCAAAGCAATCATTAGCTCCAAAAAACTGCAAAGTCTCCTTTTTCTCTATATCTACTTTGCCCTCCACAGTGCATCCTTCTAATAGCTTAAGGTGTTTCTTAACGTTCCATTTCCAGGACAAAGATCAAAGCCTGCCTCAGCCAGCCAGGTCCAGGGTGCATGGTCTGGCTGCCGTCTATTTTCTTAGCTTTTTGTACTATTTACCTCCTTGCTCTCAGGGCTCCCACAACTTTGCCAGCCAGTGATTCTTTAAAGCTGCAGTGCTCCTTCTTACCCCAGGGTCTTTGCACAGACTGGTCTCTCTGTACCCAAGTAACTCCTTCTCCCTTGTAGCCAGTAATTATATCATACATTATGTAGCTCATTTAGTGTCTGTCTTCTCACTGGAGTGAAAGCTTCAGGAAGGCAGGGATTGTATCCATTTTGCTCACTGCTTGTCCCCAGAGCCCAAACAGTGGCTGGCAATGGACAGGCAAGGCAGTAAATACTTATTGAATGAACAAATGCCCTGTATTTAGAAATTACAGTCACACTTCTGTCATAGAACAAATCTGACTCCATATTAGATCTGTTTCTTTTACTTTAACCTTAGTATTCCATGGCTTTTGCTCTGAGTTAAGAATGGTGCCTATAGCCTGAAATATACAGGATAGCTCATTCTCAAGGCTCTGACCATCAAGGGTATAACACTTTCCCATTCATGTAGAGATAAAAAAGTTGCAGAACAGAGAATAGCATTTGTTTTGTGGGAGGTTTACAGGAACATCATGACCTGACCTACATGAGCAGCTGCAAGAACAACGGATTCCTGAACCAAGAAGTTTGCAACAATCAACCACGTTTCTCTCTCACCTTGCCTTATATATACACTACCAAATGTAAAATAGTGGGAAGCAGCCACATAGCACAGGGAGAGCAGCTCGGTGCTTTGTGACCACCTAGGGGTGTGGGATAGGTAGGGTGGGAGGGAGACGCAAGAGGGAGGAGATATGGGGCTGTATGTATACGTATAGCTGATTCACTTCGTTATACAGCGGAAACTAACACACCATTGTAAAGCAATTATACTCCAATAAAGATGTTTTAAAAAATGCTTTGCTGAAATCCTTCGGGGAGTTTGGGAGTTTTTTTGGAACATAAGCACCCCCCTGCCCAACACCCCTCCTTCCCGCCTTTCTCCTTGCTTGGTCCTGCAATAAACCTTTCTCTGCTCCAAACTCTGACATTTAGGTTTGTTTGGGCTCACTGTGCATCAGGCACGTGAAATTGCGTTTAGTAACACTTCTTGCTCAAGAGAGCCCAAGCTTTGGCTGACGCCGATTCTGAAAGAAATTTCTCAGATGGATCATTGCAATTGGGCCAGATGGGGTGCTGAGTGATGCCTAACAGATCGTGTGCACCGAGACATTGGTACCATAAATGCAATGTTGCCTTTCAAAGCATTAGATTCTGTAACGCCCCTGGCTGCAAACCAGGATTGAGGTTTCAACAGAAGATTTTGTTCAAGCTGGGTTTTCTCAAACTTGCCCTATGGATATTTGGAACTTACTGGATAATTCTTTGTTGTCAGGGTTGTTCTGTGTATTGTAAGATGTTCAGCAGCCTCCCTGGCCTCTCCCTACTAGATGCCATAGCATCTGCCCCTCTCTCCAGGTGTGACAAACAAATGTCTCCAGCCATTGCCAAATGTCCCCTGGGGGCAGAATCAGCCCAGTTTGGACCCAATGGATTAAAGCTTGCTGATGGTGGGCCACACCAATGAGGGATACAGGTTACTTTCTGGTGGTCTGGCTTGATCCAAGAATTACATTTATCCTATCTACAGCAGAGGTGCATAATAACTAGGGGAGTCGTGGATCCATTGGAGAATCTGATGAAATCTATTAATTCTCTGGGTGCAGAGAGGGGATGCACAGATACCCAAGCCCCTCCTAAATATTCAGGAAGATTACTGACCATCTGTAGTCTTATTTATACCCTACACAGGAGTTTATGGACTTCAGTCTAAAAACCCCTAATTAAAAAAAATTGGATGGTCTGTGCATCTTTGAGGCATTTTTCTCATTAATATAGTATTTATGCATGTAGACCCCTCCTCATTCAAAGTGAAAAAGGAATATAGAGTTACACACAGCAAGCTAAAACTTAAGTGAGATCAGAGGAAAAAAATGAAGCAATGTCTAAAAACGTTTATGCCTATTTTTCATGTTAACAAAGCGCCTTATATTAAGTCAACATTGGGTATAACTGACTCTGAGCCAATGTAAAGGGAGAAATGTAACCTGCTTATATGTTCCATTGTCCTAAGGGAATACCCCAAGATGAGGCCAATATTTTCCCTCTATTTTTCTTTCTCTCTCCCCTTCCCCATTTTTGCTTCAGTAATTTCCTCAGAGTGCAATTTTAGGCTCACCAAGGACCAAACATTTGAGTCCATAGGGAATTTATTGAAATGGTTTTGTAACCGACCAGGGTTCTTACACTCCTTAATTAACTGAAATTGATAAGAGGCCAGACAGGAAATTCAGGCAAGGCTTGGAGTGAAACCAGGTAACAGGTTCCCTTGCTCCCTGAGGGGGGCAAGCTGATCCCTTTTATGGGGTGAGGGTAGAGGTGGGTCCAGGGGTCAGGCCAGAGGGGTGGTCTGCCCACCCTTTGGTGGTGCTGTGTGCAGTGTGCATGCACAGTACCCTGCTTCTGCTCCCAACTCCTCAGAAGTGGCAGTTCGGTTTTTTGGTCTTTTTGTATCTTTTGTCCAGAAATTGCCCCAACTGCGCATGCACGCAGTTATTTTTAGTCCCTTATAGTTTCTTTGTATTTTGTTGCGGGAGGAGAGAAGATGTGTGTCCAGGTGCAAGCACTGCAGCAGAGGGTCCCAGGTCCCAGGTTTCAGGTCCCAGCCTGTCTCAGTTTAAGCCTACTCAAAAAAGAAAATTTTAATGCAGGAATTCCTAAATGCCAGTTATTAAACGCCAGCATGACTTCGAAAAGCCTTCTGGCCTGCCTGCTGCCTAGCAGGATCTGGGTAAAGGTCATTCTTGTTGTTTAATTATAATAATTGTCATAACCACCCAGCAAGGTGGGTGTTACCCAGAGACACCTTACAGGTAGGGAAACTGAGGCTCAGGGAGAAGGTGTGGCAGCGTCACAGAGCTAGCAAACGTCAGGGTGCTGTTTGTAACATAGTAATATTCCCAGAAAAGCATCACAGTTGCAGATCAGCCTGGCATATCCTAGGAAATAGAACAGACTCCACGCTGATGATACAGAAATATGTGGGGAATAGATATAGTGCCCATCTCTCAAAGCCAGCAAGACTCATTTCCCTGCAACCAGAGGAAAGGTGTTTCCCAGACAGGTCATCCCACACCTTGCTAAGTGCTGGGATGACACCCGAGGGGGAGGAAACAGCAGGTGTGAGTGCCCAGAAGAAAAGAACCTATTCTAGGGCAAAGCCTCCCCAGAGGGCTGGGCCCCTCCTGACTTGGGGCTAACTCACCACTTTCCTCTTCAGATGAGTGACCAGGGTCATGCACACACACCTGGGAGGTTAATGGGCTCAGCAGACTCAGAGAAGCCTGCTTTGAAGTGGAAAGCTTTTAAAAAATTAAACATTCAATGTTTAATTGAATGGGCCCCCAAGGCCCTTGAGAAAGCCACAGGAATGGGGCACATAATGTTCCCTAAAGGATAAGTTCTCAAACATGTATCCTTGCCAACACTTGTGGTCTCTGATACCAGCCATTCTAAAGTGTGAAGGGGGAATTTCCTGGTGGTCCAGTGGTTAACACTTCACGCTTCCACTGCTGGGGGCACCGGTTCGATCCCTGGTCAGGGAAATAAGGTCCTGCATGCCATGCTTTGCTGGCCAAATAAATAAATGAAATAAAGACAAAAGTAAGTTTAAAAAATAAATAAAAATAAAATAAAGTGTGAAGGGATATCTCACTGTGGGTTTTTTGTTTGTTTGTTTTTTCACGGTATGCGGGCCTCTCACTGTTGTGGCCTCTCCCGTTGCGGAGCCCAGGCTCCGGACGCGCAGGCTCAGCGGCCATGGCTCACGGGCGCAGCCGCTCCGCGGCATGTGGGATCTTCCCGGACGCGGACACGAACCCGTGTCCCCTGCATCGGCAGGCGGGCTCTCAACCACTGCGCCACCAGGGAAGCCCTCACTGTGGTTTTGATTGGCATTTTCCCCAAGATTACTGATGCCCAGCACCTGTCAGCCATTTGTATGTCTGGAAAAATGTATATTAAGTTCCACTCCTTTTTTTTTTTTTTTTTTTTTTTGGCTATAGAAGATCTTAAATGCTTTCAACACACAAAAAAAGAGATGGTAATTATATGATGTGATAGAGGAGTTAGCTGAACTCTGATGGTGATAATTTTGTAATATATCGTATCAAATCACTACATTGCACATCTTAAACATACACAATGTTATATGTCCATTGTAGCTCAAGAAACCTAGAGAAAAAAAAAAGATCTCAAGCATGCAGCTGAGAAATGGAAACTCCTGGGTGGGTATTTTGTCCAGAGCAAACTGAAAAGAAGGACACTCAGAGCAATGAAGAGCCTGGTGTTGCCCAAGCCTTTCTTCATGGGCAGCTAGCAAGCCCCAGGCTGGGGTCACATGTGACAGTGAAACCCCTTAGTTACGTAGGAGGCCCTTGGGGTTGTCCCTTCTGTGGAAAAATATATGCCTTTTTTCCTCCTAACAGCTGTTGGCAGAAAGGCCATGGAGACGGTCAAGTTTGGGCTTTAAAATCAGTCAAATCTGGGCTGAAACCCTGGCCTCTCTCCTTGCCTAAATTCTGCAATTTTTACCAGATCACATAATGCCTCTATGACTCACTTTCCTTATCTTTAAAATGAAGATAGTAATAGGTGGAACCTTATTAAATTGTCCTTTTTGTGGCTGAAAACCAATATCGACAATTTCCTGGGATTCCATGTAATGCTTATCGCCTGAGGTGTCTGTGGGGATTGAGAGAGATCATTCACATGGTGTGTAGTCACTGCTCAATACAACAAAATATTAAAAATATTTTGTTAATTCTTTTTCAATGTTTTATTGATTGTATTTATTTAAAAATGTATGTAACAAATTTGCTATCTTAACCTCTTTTAAGCGTACAGTATATTGATACTAAGCACATTTATATTATTGTGCAACCATCACCACCATCCATCTCCAGAACTCTTCATTTTACAAAACTGAAACTCTATCTCCATTAAACGCTAACTCCCCATGACCGCCTCCCGCAAGCCCCTTGTAACCTCCATGCTACTTTTTTTTTTTAATCTTCTTTTCCTCATCCCACAGCTTCTGGTAAACCACCAGTCTATTCTCTGTTGCTATGAGTTCAGCCACAGCAGTGAGAGGCCCGTGTAGCGCAAAAAAAAATAAATAAATAAAATTTAAAAAAAAATGGGCAGAGGACCTGAATAGACATTTTTCCAAAGAAGATATACAAATGGCTAACAGGTATATGAAAAGGTGCGCTACATCACTAATCACCAGAGAAATGCAAATCAAAACCACATATGAGCTATCACGTCAAGCCTGTTAGATGGCTATTCTCAAAAAGGCAAGAGATGACAAGTGTTGGTGAGGATGTGGAGAAAAGGGAACCCTGTTGCACTATTGGTGGGAATGTAAATTGATGCAGCTACTATGGTAAATGGTCTGGTGGTTCCTCAAAAAAATTAAAAAATAGAACTACCATATTATCTAGCAATCCCATTTCAGGTATACATCCAAAAGAAATAAAGTCAGTTTTGATCAATTATCAGTATCATTTTCAGATCATGATAGACTGAATTTTCCTTCATTCAGAAGAAAGGGTCTGATCAGCAATCAGAGTAATTAAAGGCTCACCCTCATGCATTTAGGAGGAGCAGGGGAAAAGCTCAAAGTTGCTATTTAAATTTTTTTAATTAATTAATTTTTAAATTGAAATATAGTTGATTTACAATGTTGTGTTAATTTCTGCTGAACAGCAAAGTGATTCAGTTATACATATATATATATATATATATACATTCTTTTTTATATTCTTTTCCATTATGGTTTATCACAGGATATTGAATATAGTTCCCTGTGCTATACAGTAGGACATTGTTGATTATCCATTCTATATCTAATAGTTTGCACCTGTTAACCCCAAGCTCCCAATCCATCCCTCTCCCACCTCTCCTCCCCCTTGGCAACCACAGCTGTTTAATTTTTAATTGGAAAGAGGTACCTTACAACTCTGATGAGAAATTTGAAAAGTTGTGTCATCAGTGTAAAAGGAAAAAATGCAGAATGATTTCTATAATATCATTACAAATATGTAAATGTTTTGGTGAAAAATAAGACACTCTCAAATACCCAAAAGATGTAAATACCCACAAAAGAACAATATAAAAAGTAAGAGCAGTCAGTTGCTTTTGTATGGTGTGGTTATGATTTTTTCCCTCTCTCTTAGTGGTTAGATTTTCAATTCCATAAACTCCTTGAAGGCGAGCTTACCCCAGGTGGAGCTGAGTGCCTGGTGCAATACCTGCTTGCTGAATGAATAAATGAATCAGTCCACTCAGTATTCGGTACCCATTTGCTGAGTGAATACCTGACAATACTTTTAGGGTTGTGCATTTGAATGGAGACCTCTATTCAACAGGTGAAGAAAAATAGTCAAAATGAGCCTGTGTCATTAACCCAGAAAACTTTTCTTCCTCCTCTGAACTATGATAGTGACCATTTGTGTGAAATGAAAAAGCCCCTCTTCTGAGAGTCTTGGGTCTCCTAACCTGTGTGACTTTAGAAAAGTGAAAATGTTGTAAAGTAATTAGAAAGTGATGAGTTTTGAGTATTGATTACTTTTATTTTAATGTAACAACTATAACTTTATATCATTTTTAATAATGGTTGTGTGTATCAACTTGCTTGCAAGGTTATGGAGAATTTCACAACCGTCTCTTGCTAGCTGGTACAAACAATGCAAGAATTTTAATCTCATCCCTTCTGATTGAGGTAGGAGATAAACGGGTCCCTGGGCTGAGCAGCTGGAATTTGTCAAGCAGAGTAATTTGGAGCTTTGTCTTCCTTAGACACGCCAAGGACAAAGTTAGTGGCAGGAACTGAGCTCTGCTGGAGTAAAGAGATAGGACGACCACATCTATCACTCCTGAGGTCAGGGGAACCTCCCTGACTGCACATGTGCAGGAAGGCTCCTTGGGGGTCATAAAGGGAGGGGGCGCCACCCCATAATAGGTGATGTCAAACCTCCCATTAGCCTCTGCGCTGGAATCCATCTTGGTAAAAAGATGTGCACGCATATTGCGGAAGGCCTTGGACAGGTCAGGTGTGGGAAAAGAAACAAGATAACCTGCCAGAGGAGAACAAAGACCCTGAGAACTGCCCTGTATAATTGACTTAAATGCCTCTTTACTGCACTCCTCCTCATTACAGAGGACACCACACCCTTGCCTTGCTTCTGTCTTAAATAAATAAACTACTTCTCTGTGTGCTCTCCCACATATTGTGCTGTGCTAATAATAATAAACTTTGTACCTGTTTTAACAATTTTTGCCTCCTTGAAACATTCTTGCTTTCAAATTGGGCAAGAACCAGGGCAACTTTGCTTCTAGCCTCTAGCCCCTGGTGGGACTAGCAGCTAGGATTCCTGGTTTTTATCCAGGCTACCCAGGCTCAATTCCTGGGCAGGGAACTAATATCTCTCTTCAAGACTGCTCACTGCTGTCTCTCCGAGATCCTGATCGTGTCACACCAAACACTCTCCTAGGTCATGGCATGCCTTCTTATTATTATTTTATTTTATTTTTTCCCTAGCCTTCTGTTTATTTTCTTTAACAGCTTTATTGAGATACAACTTACATATGATACAATTCACCCATCTGAAATGCACAATCTGACAATGTTCAAAACCATCACCAGTTTTAGAACATTTTTGTCAGCTCAAAAAGAAACCCTGTACTTTAACTATCACCCGCAACCCCACCATCAACTCCTACCCCTAAGAAACCACTAATCTATTTTCTGTCTCTATACATGGCCCTGTTCTGAACATGTTCATATGAACAGAATCATACAATGTGTGGTCTTTCTTGACTAACTTCTTTCACTTAGAATAATGTTTTCAAGGTTCATATATGTTGTCACATGTATCAGTATTTCATTTTTTTTATGGCCAAGTAATATCCCACTGTATGCATATACCACAATTTATTTATCCATTTATTGATGGACATTTGGGTTGTTTCCACTTTTTGGTTTTTATGAATGGTGCTGGTATAAACATTGTAGTATAAGTTTTTGTGTGGACATATGCTTTTATTTCTCTTGAATATGTATACTTAGAGTGAAATTGCTGTGTCATATGGTAACCCTGTTTAACTTTCGAGGAACTGCCAACTTCTTTTCCAAAGCAGCTGAACCAGATAATATTCCTCAGCAACATATAAGGGTTCCAGTTCCTTCACATTCTCACCAACACTTATTATCTGACTTTTTGATTCTAGCTATCCTAGTGGTTATGAAGTGGTATCTCACTGTGGTTTTGATTTGCATTTCTCTGATGAATAAAGATGTTGATCATTTTTTCATGTGCTTATTGGCCATTTGTATATCTTTTGGGGAGAAATATCCATTCAGATATCTTGACCATTTTTATATTGGGTTATTTTTATTATATTTTTTAAAATTTTATTTATTTTTGGCTGCATTGGATCTTCATTGCTGCACGTGAGCTTTCTCTAGTCGCGGTGCCCAGGGGCTACTCTTCATTACGGTGCACGGGCTTCTCATTGTGGTGGCTTCTCTTGTTGCAGAGCACGGGCTTTAGGCGCATGGGCTTCAGTAGTTGTGGCACGTGGGCTCAGTAGTTGTGGCTCATGGGCTTAGTTGCTCCGCAGCATGTGGGATCTTCCCAGACCAGGGATTGAACCCCTGCATTGGCAGGTGGATTCTTAACCCCTGCGTTGGCAGGTGGATTCTTAACCACTGAGCCACCAGGGAAGTCCCTATTTTTATTATTGAGTTGTAAGAACTCTTCATATATTTTGGATACAAGTTCCTTATCAGATATGGGATTTTTGAATTTTTCTCCCATTCGGTGGGTTACCTTTTCACAATTATCTAGTTTTTTAAAAAAAAATTTGTATTGGAGTATAGTTGATTTACAATGTTGTGTTAGTTTCAGGTGTACAGCAAAGTGAATCAGTTATACATATACATGTATCCACTCTTTTTTAGATTCTTTTCCCTTAAAGGCCATGGCATGTTTTCAATTGCCTCTCACACACTCAGCATCTCTACACTCTAATGCCAGCCCACCTCTTTCTTTTTCTGAGGGTATTTCCAGAACGCAATACCCAGCTGAACATTCTGAGATACATCAATGACCTCAAATCCTATAGGGGTCCAACAGAGATGATTATCTCTCATGCCCCAATACTGCTCTTCCTTCTTCTTCTTTAATGATTCTAAAAACCACTCCTTCGTCCCAAAGACCCAGAAACCACCCTATCTTCTTCCCTACGCTGTACTTCCCCCAACATAACATCCATTGCTGTTTATTTCAGCCACTTGTTGGAGCCCCATGTCCCCCCTTATACCTTCAACCTTGTAAAACAAAAGAGAGACTGAGTTGTTTATTTTTTAATCTTTGCATCCCAGTGCCTACCAAAGTACCAAACTTAAATGTGTTTAACTAGGCATTCAATCCATCCAAAAGCCTTTATTGAGCACCTGCTCTTTTTCAGGCACTATGCGCCAGGAAATGATAAGGCAGAAAACACAACTTTTCTTCTGGAGAAGTTTGCAGTCCAGGGAGCCCTCAGATGTCAGGGTCAAGGTACAATGCTTAGTGCTCCCACCTCCTACATCTAAACCCTATTCAAGCAACTTTCCCCAGGGTCACACAGGTGGTGAGTGGCACAGCTGGGATTCAAACCTGAGAAGTTTGGTCCCCGAGCTATGCCCTGAGTCCTGAAGTTTTATGTCTTGGTTCTTTTCTTGGCAGGTGGGATCATTGTGTGGAAATAAAAGTCACCCATGTTTCTTAAGAGAAGTTAATTTTTTAAGTCTTTAAAGATAAATTTATTTTTAATTTGTATTTTAAAATTTAATACATTAATAAAAACACATAGTATTATATTACACATTTATTTTTCAGAACTATTTTGACAACCATGTCTCAGTGTAATTGGTTTCTCTTGTAATTATGTGTATTTTATTTTTTGCATTAAAAAACATTATTCTGAAAGGGATCCCTAGCTTGACCAGATTGTCTCTAGATTGCCAACAGAGTCCATGACACACACAAAAGGTTAAGAACACTGGCTTTGGAGCTTCATGTCAAAGTAGAAACTTCCAGAAGGCATAATAGGCATAAGTTCATTTATTCACTGCACAGAATTGTAAGGTCTTAAATATGGCTGGAAAGGATTTTGAATAGAACACTTACTGTACAGGAGAAGATTTTTCTAATGCCCATGGAATAACCCTGGAGAAGATGGAAGAGATCTGGTCTGCTGGTGATGGGTGGAGGCTGAATGAGTAGGAGTGACAGCCTGGCAGGGGGTAGAGAATTTCCTTCTAGGTGCTGGGGCAGGCTGTGGTCACACAAGTGAATAGATTAAAAGATACAGGAATTCATACTGCAAAGAGGTGAAATCTGCCCACACTGGAACCCATGGACCTGAGTTCTCTCACATCAGGGCTCTGGAACCCAAGGGTGTGGGGCTTGGTCAAGTCTACCTCTCTGAGGCTTGGCTTCAGCCTTGGAGGAGATACAGGGAGAAATGGAGGACCACATTAAGAAGAGACAGTCTTGGGGCTTCCCTGGTGGTGCAGTGGTTGAGAATCTGCCTGCTAATGCAGAGGACACAGGTTCGAGCCCTGGTCCAGGAAGATCCCACATGCCGTGGAGCAGCTGGGCCCATGAGCCACAACTACTGAGCCTGCGCGTCTGGAGCCTGTGCTCCACAACAAGAGAGGACGCGATAGTGAGAGGCCCGCGCACCGCAATGAAGAGTGGCCCTGCTCGCCGCAACTAGAGAAGAAACGAAGACCCAACACAGCCAAAAATAAATTAATTAATTAATTAATTTAAAAAAAGAGAGACAGTCTTTTTTTTTTTTACATTTTTATTGGAGTATAATTGCTTTACAATGGTGTGTTAATTTCTGAATCAGTTATACATATACATATGTTCCCATATCTCTTCCCTCTTGAGTCTCCCTCCCTCCCACCCTCCCTATCCCACCCCTCCAGGCAGTCACAAAGCACCGAGCTGATCTCCCTGTGCTATGCGGCTGCTTCCCACTAGCTATCTATTTTATGTTTGGTAGTGTATATATGTCCATGCCACTCTCTCACTTTGTCACGGCTTACCCTTCCCGCTCCCCATATCCTCAAGTCCATTCTCTAGTAGGTCTGTGTCTTTATTCCTGTCTTACCCCTAGGTTCTTCATGACATTTTTTTTTAAAGAGACAGTCTTAATTAGCGCACAGTACCTAACATTTCGGTGCTATTATGAGGACCAATGCTCAAAGTGGATTTTGTTCTTGAACAGTGTCCCTGTAGATTTGACGACATTTATTGGCTTGAGGTTTGATGTTTTTTCTTTCCCTAATAGATTTAAGATTTCTATTTAGTGTTGAAAAACTGCACAAATTTGTATGGAACAAAGCCTAGGAAAATGAAAAATATAGATTGAATAGTAATCTAAATTAGCCCTAGAATATATGATAGAGGAGGGAAAATTTTGGTGCCATAATTTCTCTCTTCCTGGTGTTGGACTTAAATCGGTTGAAATGTATTTTTGTACCACAATTTAAGCGTCAATAAAGGTGTGCTTAATTCATTGTCTAGTGACATTCAAAAAAAAAAAGGAAAGAAGACACAGTCTTGGGGCTGATCAGAAGACCCCAGGAGGCCCTGCAGAAGTGCATGAAGGGGCTGGGCCATCTTTTCTACAGTGGCTGCACCAGCACTTTCAAGCACCTCCGACATGCTAGGTCCTTCCTTCTGAGGCTCACAGAGGTTCAATAACTTGCCCAAGGTCACAGAGCTGTAATCAGGATTCGAACCTGTGACCCTCACAGTCTAGACCAAATGCTGTTCTCCATTTTCCAAGGTTGTGCAAATGTTGACTCCAGTCTTACATCCCATCCCTACTGCCTGGCTCTCTCCACTTAAGCCACACCGACCATTTATCAGATTCTCCTGCAGTGACCTGCCTCCCACCATCTACTCTCTTCGTTTGGAGCATTCTTCCTGCCTGTGTATCTTTCAGATTCAGCCCGTGGATGGTGCGACTCAGGTAGCCCCTTCCTTATCCACCCGTTGGAAACGATTCCTTAGTACTGATTCTGTCTTTTCTGTAGGTCTCAGTGCAATGCCTAACCACACACAAAGTTTGTGATGGTCTGATTATGACTTCCACCACCAGAATACAAGCTCCATGACGGCCAAACTGGGTCTGACTTATCTGACTTACTTACCCAAGCCCAACATCCCACACAGTACTTGGGCACAAAGTAGGTGCTCAATAAATATTAATTGCATATATTTGTTATGCAGTCGACACTTATGTAGCACTCACCAGGGATTAACTAAGTGCTTTAAAGGTACTAACTCATTTAATACTGAAACCAATTCCATAAAGCAATTCCACAAATTCCATACGAGATCAATATGACAGCCCATAGCCCCAAGTGACCACTTGAAATGTGGCCAGTGTGACAAAAAAACAACTTTTAATTTTGCTTAATTTTAATTCATTTAGATTTAAAAACTGATCCTCAATTCAGTTATTAGAAAACTTTTAAGTTTATTTGGGACAACTTGGGGATGGGAATCTACACTTTCAGCTATGAGATCAAGTATTTCCAACAAAAATGTGGCTAGTCCAAACTGAGATGTGTTGTAAGTATAAAATATGCACCTGATTTTCAAGACTTGGTGCCGGAAAAAGAAAACTGTAAACTGCCTCATTAATATTTTTTTAAATCTTTTTAAAATATTTATTTATTTATTTAAGCTGCGCCAGGTCTTTAGTCTTTAGCTGAGGCATGTGGGATCTTAGTTGCGGCATGCGGGATCTAGTTCCCTGACCAGGGATCGAACCCTGGCCCCGTGCATTGGGAGTGCAGAGTCTTACCCACTGGACCACCAGGGAAGCCCCCCTCAGGAATATTTTTTTATTACAGATTGAGATGATAATATTTTGGATAAATTTGGTTGAATAAAATATATTAAAATTAATTCTACTTGAGTGTTAGTCTATTCTGGTTGCTATAAGACTGGGTGGCTTATAGACAACAGAAATTTTTTCCCCATATTTCTAGGGGTTGTAAGTCTGAGATCACAGTGCCAGCATGCCCAGGTGAGGGCCCTCTTCCAGTTCATAGATTTCTTCTTTTTTTTTCTTTTTAAAAAATAATTTAAAAAAACTTTTTTTGGCTGCACCGTGCAGCATGTGGGATCTTAGTTCCCAGTCAGGGATCAAACCCATGCCCCCTGCATTGGAAGTGCAGAATCTTACCCACTGGACTGCCAGGGAAGTCTCGTTTTTTTCCTTTTTTAAAAAAAAATTGAAGTATAGTTGGTTTACAATGTTAGTTTTAGTTTCAGGTGTACTGCAAAGTGATTCCGTTTTATTTCAGATTATTTTCCCTATTAGATTATTAGAAGATATTGACTATAGTTCCCTGTGCTATACAATGGGTCTTTGTTGGTTATCTATTTTATACTTAGTAGTGTGTATATGTTAATCCGAAACTCCTAATTTATCCCTCCCTCCCACTTTCCCCTTTTGTAGCCATAAATTTGTTTTCTCTGTCTGTGAGTCTATTTCTGTTTCCAGTTCACAGATTTCTTATATCCTCGAATGGCACAAGAGGCCAGGAAGGTCTCTGGGGTCTCTTTTATAAGAGCGTTAATCTCATTCATGAGGGCTTGGCCCTCATGATCTAATCACCTGCCAAAGGCCCCCACCTCCTAGTATGATCACGTTGGACGTTAGGATTTAGGATTTCAACATATGAATTTAAGCCTGGGTGGGTGGGGGTAGGGGGAACACAGCCATTCAGGCCATAGAACTTCTTTATTTTTACTTTAAAAAAATACGGCTATTTGAAAAATTTAAATTACACACGTGGCTCACATTATATTTCTGTTGGGCAGTGCTGTATTATAATTACCCTCATTTCTCAGAGGAGCAAATCGAGGCACAGAGAGGTTAAGTAACATGCCCAGCGTCCTCCAGCTGGTGAGTAGCAGAGTTGAGATCTGAATCAAGAACAGGTGTCTCCACTACCATATGATTCAGCAATCCCACTCCTGGGCATATATCCAGAGAAAACCGTAATTCGAAATGATGCATGCACCCCAACGCAGCACAATTTACAATAGCCAAGACATGGAAGCAACCTAAATGTCCATCAACATGGACATGGAATGGATAAAGAAGATGTGGTACATATGTACAATGGAATACTACTCAGCCATAAAAAAGAACGAAATAATGCCATTTGCAGCCACATAGATGGACCTAGAGATTGTCATACTGAGTGAGGTAAGCCAGACAGAGAAAGGCAAATATCATGATATAGCTTATATGTGGAATCTAAAAAAAAATGGTACAAATGAACTTATTTACGAAACAGAAATAGAGTCACAGATGTAGAAAACAAATTTATGGTTACCAGTGGGGGAAGCAGCCGGGGTAAGGGGGAGGGATAAATTGGGAGATTGAGATTGATGTATACACACTACTGTATATACAATAGATAATTAATAAGGACCTACTGTATAGTACAGGGAACTCTAGTCAATACTCTGTAATGACCTATATGGGAAAAGAATCTAAAAAAGAGTGGATATATGTATAACTGATTCACTTTGCTGTACAGCAGGAACTTACACAACATTGTAAATCAACTATACTCCAAAAAAAATTAAAGAAAAAAAAAAAGAACAGGTGGCTCCAAAGCCAGTGTACTTAGCCACTGTCATGGCCCCCAAATCCCAAATTCCTCATACATCAGTAGGGAAAGTCTAGGGAAGGATATCTGAGGATCAGAGACCCCAGCCCCCCCACACCAGGAGGGAGCCCTTGCACCAAGGTTATCTGCACTGGACAGAGAAAGCCAAGAGCTGAACAACACGTTTGGACTTGTCTGTCTCTCCCCGACAGATTCACATCCAGGGCGAATCTTCAGCTTCCTCCTGTGGAGCCCAGTCCCATAGCAAGAGGGAAATATCTGCCAACATCAAGTGGAAGAAAAAGTGATGTGTGGAACAAAACACAATTGTGTTTCTGGATGATTGGGTTTAAAGTAAACAAAACTCTCTCTCTCTCTCTCTCTCTCTCTCTCTCTCTCTCTCTCTGAATGTGGTTGGCCCTAGAGACAGAGCTAAGGGTACCACCCAGCTTCCAGGGACACCTGTTATCAGCAGAAAGGTCATCAGCTGGTCAGAGTGAATACCTTTCCTGGGACTTCAGGGGCCAGCCTCTCAGGAAAAAGATAAAGAGGAATGTTACCTCTTTGCCTTGCCTGTGGAGTCCTTCTATTTAAGGCCACACTCACCTATCACTAAAGCCAAACTGATCTGTGATCAGAGATGTTCACACCCAGACTCACTCATCCCAAACCTGCACTACACACCTAGCTGCTCACAGGTCCTCACCCCCCACAGGTATGCTCCCTCAGGGACACGTAGACTCAGAAACATACCTCCACAGGAATTTCACACAAACCCATCCCCTTGGAAACATACTACACTGTTATTTCTCTCTACAACTGCACATTTCAAAGACGTACACAACCAGAAACAGACGGTAGGAGTCCTCTGTAATTATTAAATCTACCCTGCCAGATCACAAGTTACCCCATGTCTGTTACAGAAAACTCTAATTCAAAAAGATACATGCACCCCAATGTTCACTGCAGCACTATCTACAATAGCCAAGACATGCAAACAACCTAAATGTCCATTGACAGATGAATGGATAAAGAAGATGTGGCACATATATACAATGGAATATTACTCATTCATAAAAAAGAATGAAATAATGCCATTGGCAGCAACATGGATGGACCTAGAGATTATCATACCAAGTGAAGTAAGTTGGAAAGAGAAATACAAATACCCTATGATATCATTTTTTTTTTTTTTTTTACGGAGGAGAATGATATTAAGGAGAGGGAAATTTACCAGAATCTGCCATGAAGTATGAGGAAGAAAAACCAAAAATGCTATCTCTCTCTTTTTTTTTTTTTTTTTAAACATCTTTATTGGAGCTTAATTGCTTTACAATGGTATGTTAGTTTCAGCTTCACAACAAAATGAATCAGTTATATATATACATATGTTCCCATATCTCTTCCCTCTTGCGTCACCCTCCCTCCCACCCTCCCTATCCCACCCCTCCAGGCGGTCACACAGCACCGAGCTGATCTCCCTGTGCTATGCGGCTGCTTCCCACTAGCTATCTACCTTACGTTTGGTAGTGTATACATGTCCATGCCTCTTTATTGCTTTGTCACCGTTTACCCTTCCCCCTCCCCATAGCCTCAAGTCCATTCTCTAGTAAGTCTGTGTCTTTATTCCTGTTTCACCCCTAGGTTTTTCATGACATTTTTTTTTTCTTAAATTCCATATATATGTGTTAGCATACGGTATTTGTCTCTCTCTTTCTGACTTACTTCACTCTGTATGACAGACTCTAGGTCTATCCACCTCATTACAAATAGCTCAATTTCGTCTCTTTTTATGGCTGAGTAATATTCCATTGTATATATGTGCCACATCTTCTTTATCCATTCATCCGATGATGGGCACTTAGGTTGTTTCCATCTCTGGGCTATTGTAAATAGAGCTGCAATGAACATTTTGGTACATGACTCTTTTTGAATTATGGTTTTCTCAGGGTATATGCCCAGTAGTGGGATTGCTGGGTCATATGGTAGTTCTATTTGTAGCTTTTTAAGGAACCTCCATACTGTTCTCCACAGTGGCTGTATCAATTTACATTCCCACCAACAGTGTAAGAGGGTTCCCTTTTCTCCACACCCTCTCCAGCATTTATTGTTTCTAGATTTTTTGATGATGGCCATTCTGACTGGTGTGAGATGATATCTCATTGTAGTTTTGATTTGCATTTCTCTAATGATTAGTGATGTTGAGCATTCTTTCATGTGTTTGTTGGCACTCTGTATATCTTCTTTGGAGAAATGTCTATTTAGGTCTTCTGCCCATTTTTGGATTGGGTTGTTTGTTCTTTTGTTATTAAGCTGCATGAGCTGCTTATAAATTCTGGAGATTAATCCTTTGTCAGTTGCTTCATTTGCAAATATTTTCTCCCACTCTGAGGGTTGTCTTTTGGTCTTCTTTATGGTTTCCTTTGCTGCGCAAAAGCTTTTAAGTTTCATTAGGTCCCATTTGTTTACTTTTGTTTTTATTTCCATTTCTCTACGAGGTGGGTCAAAAAGGATCTTGCTGTGATTTATGTCATAGAGTGTTCTGCCTATGTTTTCCTCTAAGAGTTTGATAGTTTCTGGCCTTACATTTAGGTCTTTAATCCATTTTGAGCTTATTTTTGTGTATGGTGTTAGGGAGTGATCTAATCTCATACTTTTACATGTAGCTGTCCAGTTTTCCCAGCACCACTTATTGAATAGGCTGTCCTTTCTCCACTGTACATTTCTGCCTCCTTTGTCAAAGATAAGGTGACCATATGTGCGTGGGTTTATCTCTGGGCTTTCTATCCTGTTCCATTGATCTATATTTCTGTTTTTGTGCCAGTACCATACTGTCTTGATTACTGTAGCTTTGTAGTATAGTCTGAAGTCAGGAAGCCTGATTCCTCCAGCTCCATTTTTCGTTCTCAAAATTGCTTTGGCTATTCGGGGTCTTTTGTGTTTCCATACAAATTGTGAGATTTTTTGTTCTAGTTCTGTGAAAAATGCCAGTGGTAGTTTCATAGGGATTGCATTGAATCTGTAGATTGCTTTGGGTAGTAGAGTCATTTTCACAATGTTGATTCTTCCAATCCAAGAACATGGTATATCTCTCCATCTATTTGTATCATTTTTAATTTCTTTCATCAGTGTCTTATAATTTTCTGCATACAGGTCTTTTGTCTCCTTAGGTAGGTTTATTCCTAGGTATTTTATTCTTTTTGTTGCAATGGTAAATGGGAGTGTTTTCTTGATTTCACTTTCAAATTTTTCATCCTTAGTGTATAGGAATGCCAGAGATTTCTGTGCATTAATTTTGTATCCTGCTACTTTACCAAATTCATTGATTAGCTCTAGTAGTTTTCTGGTAGCATCTTTAGGGTTCTGTATGTATAGTATCATGTCATCTGCAAACAGTGACAGCTTTACTTCTTCTTTTCCGATTTGGATTCCTTTTATTTCCTTTTCTTCTCTGATTGCTGTGGCTAAAACTTCCAAAACTATGTTGAATAAGAGTGGTGAGAGTGGGCAACCTTGTCTTGTTCCTGATCTTAGTGGAAATGCTTTCAGTTTTTCACCATTGAGGACGATGTTGGCTGTGGGTTTGTCATATATGGCCTTTATTATGTTGAGGAAAGTTCCCTCTATGCCTACTTTCTGCAGGGTTTTTATCATAAATGGGTGTTGAATTTTGTCAAAAGCTTTCTCTGCATCTATTGAGATGATCATATGGTTTTCCTCCTTCAATTTGTTAATATGGTGTATCACGTTGATTGATTTGCGTATATTGAAGAATCCTTGCATTCCTGGAATAAACCCCACTTGATCATGGTGTATGATCCGTTTAATGTGCTGTTGGATTCTGTTTGCTAGTATTTTGTTGAGGATCTTTGCATCTATGTTCATCAGTGATATTGGCCTGTAGTTTTCTTTCTTTGTGACATCCTTGTCTGGTTTTGGTATCAGGGTGATGGTGGCCTCGTAGAATGAGTTGGGGAGTGTTCCTCCCTCTGCTATATTTTGGAAGAGTCTGAGAAGGATAGGTGATAGCTCTTCTCTAAATGTTTGATAGAATTCGCCTGTGAAGCCATCTGGTCCTGGGCTTTTGCTTGTTGGAAGATTTTTAATCACAGTTTCAATTTCAGTGCTTGTGATTGGTCTGTTCATATTTTCTGTTTCTTCCTGATTCAGTCTTGGCAGGTTGTGCCTTTCTAAGAATTTGTCCATTTCTTCCAGGTTGTCCATTTTATTGGCATAGAGTTGTTTGTAGTAATCTCTCATGATCTTTTGTATTTCTTCAGTGTCAGTCGTTACTTCTCCTTTTTCATTTCTAATTCTATTGATTTGAGTCTTCTCCCTTTTTTTCTTGATGAGTCTGGCTAATGGTTTATCAATTTTGTTTATCCTTTCAAAAAACCAGCTTTTAGTTTTATTGATCTTTGCTATCATTTCCTTCATTTCTTTTTCATTTATTTCTGATCTGATTTTTATGATTTCTTTCCTCCTGCTAACTTTGGGGTTTTTTTGTTCTTCTTTCTCTAATTGCTTTAGGTGCAAGGTTAGGTTGTTTATTCGAGATGTTTCCTGTTTCTTAAGGTAAGATTGTATTGCTATAAACTTCCCTCTTAGAACTGCTTTTGCTGCATCCCATAGATTTTGAGTCGTCGTGTCTCCATTGTCATTTGTTTCTAGGTATTTTTTGATTTCCCCTTTGATTTCTTCAGTGATCACTTCGTTATTAAGTAGTGTATTGTTTAGCCTCCATGTGTTTGTATTTTTTACAGATCTTCTCCTGTGATTGATATCGAGTCTCATAGCGTTGTGGTCGGAAAAGATACTTGATACAATTTCAATTTTCTTAAATTTACCAAGGCTTGATTTGTGACCCAAGATATGATCTATCCTGGAGAATGTTCCATGAGCACTTGAGAAAAATGTGTATTCTGTTGTTTTTGGATGGAATGTCCTATAAATATCAATTAACTCCATCTCATTTAATGTATCATTTAAAGCTTGTGTTTCCTTATTTATTTTCATTTTGGATGATCTGTCCATTGGTGAAAGTGGGGTGTTAAAGTCCCCTACTATGAATGTGTTACTGTCGATTTCCCCTTTTATGGTTGTCAGTATTTGCCTTATGTATTGAGGTGCACCTATGTTGGGTGCATAAATATTTACAATTGTTATATCTTCCTCTTGGATCGATCCCTTGATCATTATGTAGTGTCCTTCTTTGTCTCTTCTAATAGTCTTTGTTTTAAAGTCTATTTTGTCTGATATGAGAATTGCTACTCCAGCTTTCTTTTGGTTTCCATTTGCATGAAATACCTTTTTCCATCCCCTTACTTTCAGTCTGTATGCGTCTCTAGGTCTGAAGTGGGTCTCTTGTAGACAGCAAATATATGGGTCTTGTTTTTGTATCCATTCAGCCAATCTGTGTCTTTTGGTGGGAGCATTTAGTCCATTTACATTTAAGGTAATTATCGATATGTGTGTTCCCATTCCCATTTTCTTAATTGTTTTGGGTTCGTTATTGTAGGTCTTTTCCTTCTTTTGTGTTTCTTGCCTAGAGAAGTTCCTTTAGCAGTTGTTGTAGAGCTGGTTTGGTGGTGCTGAACTCTCTCAGCTTTTGCTTGTCTCTAAAGGTTTTAATTTCTCCATCAAATCTGAATGAGATCCTTGCTGGGTAGAGTAATCTTGGTTGCAGGTTTTTCTCCTTCAACACTTTCAATATGTCCTGCCACTCCCTTCTGGCTTGCAGAGTTTCTGCTGAAAGATCAGCTGTTAACCTTATGGGGATTCCCTTGTGTGTTATTTGTTGTTTTTCCCTTGCTGCTTTTAATATGTTTTCTTTGTATTTAATTTTTGACAGTTTGATTAATATGTGTCTTGGCGTATTTCTCCTTGGATTTATCCTGTATGGGACTCTCTGTGCTTCCTGGACTTGATTAACTATTTCCTTTCCCATATTAGGGAAGTTTTCAACTATAATCTCTTCAAATATTTTCTCAGTCCCTTTCTTTTTCTCTTCTTCTTCTGGAACCCCTATAATTCGAATGTTGGTACGTTTAATGTTGTCCCAGAGGTCTCTGAGACTGTCCTCAGTTCTTTTCATTCTTTTTTCTTTATTCTGCTCTGCAGTAGTTATTTCCACTATTTTATCTTCCAGGTCACTTATCCGTTCTTCTGCCTCAGTTATTCTGCTATTGATCCCATCTAGAGTACTTTTAATTTCATTTATTGTGTTGTTCATCGTTGCTTGTTTCATCTTTAGTTCTTCTAGGTCCTTGTTAACTGATTCTTGCATTTTGTCCATTCTATTGTCCATTCTATCTCCAAGATTTCGGATCAACCTTACTATCATTATTCTGAATTCTTTTTCAGGTAGACTGCCTATTTCCTCTTCATTTGTTAGGTCTGATGGGTTTTTATCTTGCTCTTTCATCTGCGGTGTGTTTTTCTGTCTTTTCATTTTGCTTATCTTACTGTGTTTGGGGTCTCCTTTTTTGCAGGCTGAAGGTTCGTAGTTCCTGTTGTTTTTTGTGTCTGTCCCCAGTGGCTAAGGTTGGTTCAGTGGGTTGTGTAGGCTTCCTGGTGGAGGGTACTAGTGCCTGTGTTCTGGTGGATGAGGCTAGATCTTGTCTTTCTGGTGTGCAGGTCCACGTCTGGTGGTGTGTTTTGGGGTGTCTGTAGACTTATTATGATTTTGGGCCACCTCTCTGCTAATGGGTGGGGTTGTGTTCCTGTCTTGCTAGTTGTTTGGCATAGGATGTCCAGCACTGTAGCTTGCTGGTCGTTGAGTGAAGCTGGGTGCTGGCGTTGAGATGGAGATCTCTCGGAAATTTTTGCTGTTTGATATTATGTGCAGCTGGGAGGTCTCTTGTGGATCAGTGTCCTGAAGTTGGCTCTCCCACCTCAGAGGCACAGCACTGACTCCTGGCTGCAGCCCCAAGAGCCTTTCATCCACAGGGCTCCTTAATTTGGGATGATTGGTTGTCTATTCAGGTATTCCACAGATGCAGGGTATATCAAGTTGATTGTGGAGCTTTAATCCGCTGCTTCTGAGGCTGCTGGGAGAGATTTCCCTTTCTCTTCTTTGTTCTCACAGCTCCCAGGGGCTCAGCTTTGGATTTAGCCCCGCCTGTGCGTGTAGGTCGCCGGAGGGCGTCTGTTCTTTGCTCAGACAGGACGGGGTTAAAGGAGCCGCTGATTCGGAGGCTCTGGCTCACTCAGGCCCGGGGGTAGGGAGGGGCACGGAGTGTGGGGCAGGCCGGCGGCAGAGGCCGGCGAGACGTTGCAGCCTGAGGCGCGCCTGTGCGTTCTCCCGGGGGAGTTGTCCCTGGATCCCGGGACCCCGGCAGTGGCGGGCTGCACAAGCTCCCCGGAAGGGCGCGTGGCCAGTGACCTGTGTTCGCACACAGGCCTCCCGGTGGGGGCAGCAGAGGCCCTAGCGTCTCACGTCCGTCTCTGGGCTCCGCACCCGTAGCCGCGGCTCGCGCCCGTCCCTGGAGCTCTCTCAAGCAGCGTTCTTAATCCCCTCTCCTCGTGCACCAGGAAACAAAGAGGGACGTAAAAGTCTCTTGCCTCTTCGGCAGTTCCAGACTTCTCCCCGGACTCTCTCCCGGCCAGCCGCCTGATATCATTTTTTATGTGGAATCTAAAACATGACACAAATGAACCTATCTACAAAACAGAAACAGACTCACAGACATAGAGAACAGACTTGTGGTTGCCCAGGGGAAAGGGGTGGTGGGGGAGGGGTGCATTGGCAGTTTGGGATTAGTAGATGCAAAGTATTATATATAGAATGGATAACAACAAGGTCCTACTGTATAGCACAGGGAACTATATTCAATATCCTGTGATTAAACCCTAATGTAAAGAATATGAAAAGAATATATATATGTAAAACTGAATCACTTTGCTGTACTGTAGAAATGAACACAACACTGTAAATCAACTATTCTTCAGTAAAATAAATTTTAAAAAAGAGTCAAGAAAAAAACAACAACCAAATATGTGGACCCTGTGTTCTTGTATTCAAAGAAACCAATTGTAAAAGCAATATCAGAGATAACAGGAGCATTCCAACATGGACTGGGTGTTTGATGATGTTTAGGAAGCATCATTAATTTTTTGATGTGTGACGATGGCAAGAGCTGCAGTGGGCGCAAGATGGCCCCAAATTCTTCCTCCCATCGAGAGGTGGGCTCAGCTGCGTGAATTGTTTTAGCCAACTCAGAACGTGGCAGAAGTGGCACCGTGAGACTTCTGAAGCTGAGCCTTAGGACATCTGTAGCTTCCATTTATGCGGGCTTGGAACGCTCCCTCTAGGAATCCATCAACCATGCTGTGAGAAGCCCAAGCCAAGTGGAGGAGAGTCAAGATGCTCTGGTCAATAGCTCCACTGACAACCAGCACCAAACTCCCACCCACGGGAGGGAACCATCTGGAAGGTCCAGTCCAGTCAATGCTTCACATGACTGTAGCTTCAGCTAACACTTTGTGGCCAGAAGAATTTCCCGCATCAGCCCAGACAAATCATGGGACCATGAAATGTTGGATGGTGGTTGTTTCAAGCTGCCACATTTTGGAGTTTTTTGTTTGCTTGCTTGTTTTTTACATAGCAATTGACAGCAGTAATAATGTTAACAAGCAAAAATAAACAAGTTCTCCTTGGGTACTGTTGGTAGGAAGGTAAATTGGTGCAGCCACTATGGAAAACAGTATGGTGGTTTCTCAAAAAGTTAAAAATAGCACTACCATATGATCCAGCAATTCCGCTTCTGGGTATTTATCAGAAGGAAATGAAAACACTAAATCAAAAAGATATCTGCGGGACTTCCCTGGTGGTGCAGTGGTTAAGAATCCGCCTGCCAATGCAGGGGACATGGGTTCGAGCCCTGGTCGGGGAGATCCCACATGCCGCGGAGCAACTAAGCCCATGCGCCACAACTACTGAGCCTGTGCTCTAGAGCCTGCAGGCCACAACTACTGAGCCCATGTGCCACAACGACTGAAGCCCACGTGCCTAGAGCCCTGCTCCACAACAAAGAGAAGCCACCGCAACGAGATGCCCGTGCACTGCAACGAAGAGTAGCCCCCACTCTCCGCAACTAGAGAAAGCCCACACAGCAACAAAGACCCACCACAGCCACACACACACACACAAAATAAAATAAAATAAATAAAGTGCAAATTTTGTTTAAAAAAAAAGATATCTGCACACCCATGTTCCCTGTAGCATTATTTACAATAGCCAAGATATGGAAGCAACCTAAGTGTCCATCGATGGATGAATGGATAAACAAAATGTGATATATATATATGTGTGTGTGTGTGTGTGTGTGTGTATACATATATATACATATATATACACATATATATATAATGGAATATTATTCAGCTGTAAAAAGAAGGAAATCTTGCCATTTGCAACAACATGGATGGATCTTGAGGGCATTATGCTAAGTGAAATAAGTCTGACAGAGAAAGACAAATATCATATGATCTCACTTGTATGTGGAATCTAAAAACAAAACAATAACTCAGAGATACAGAGAACAGATTGATAATTGCCAGAGGCAGGGGGTAAGAGATGGGCAAAATGTGTGAAGGGGATCAAAAGATACAAACTTCCAGTTTTTAAATAAACAAGTCCTGGGAATGTAAAGTACAGCATGGTAACTATAGTTTATAATAATGGATTGTATATTTGAAAGTTGCTAAGAGACTAGATCCTAAAAGTTCTCTTCACAAGAAAAAAAAATTGTAATTATGTGGGGTTATGGGTGTTAGCTAGGCTTACTGTGGTGATCCTTTGCAATATATACAAATATTGAACCTTTATGTTGTACACCTGAAACTAATATAACATGTTAATTATGTTGCAATTAAAACGTAAAAAAAAAATAAATTCTTACTCTCAAATATATTCACAGACATTCAGTCCCCTCAACCAAAACACACTTTTCTAACAGATACTCTACACAGGAACCCCCAGCTCCCTGAATGTACACCCACAAATAAGCAACACAAGGAACTGACCCCCAGATACTGAATGACCCCCAGGCAAACCGTAGCATCACTCACCCACTGATCAGCACATAGATTTAACCACAAAGAGGACAGAAGTTTGTATATTTACATATACCAATTCATGGACATGCCCACACTCCCTTAACTACCCATACATATGTACACCAAGATCTTAGTGAGGAGACAAATAGACATGAGACCAAGGGCATTGACAGACAAGCAGGGAATGTTCTGATCCCTCTCAAACTCTAGCCAGGGACACTTCACTCATTCATTTATTTATTCTTTCAACAAATACATATTGAGTGCCTACTGTGTGCCAGGAACTGTTTTAAACATTTAGGAAACATCAACAAGCAAAACAAAGATTCCTGTCTTGGAGGGTATCAAAAGTAAAAAGTCCTGGGATATCTTGTACCAGAAAGTAAGGAAGTGCTCATATATTAATGGGGACATGTTGATAGGACAAAGGAGGCATCCTGGAAGAGCTCCTATTGGCTAAAGCTGAGATCATTTGAGCATCAGCATAAATAATGATAGCAACCAATGATACTCCATTGAATGCACTAAGAATCAAGAGTTTATGCTAACATAAATTAATAATGAATAATATTTACCTAAATGAAGGAAAAGAGAAAGCTTTCCTCACAGTAGAATGCCAGCCAATAAATGCAGAAGAAATGGTAGAGCTAGAAAACCAACATTTTGCAACCATCTGTTGAATAACAGATTCAACAAGAATCATCAATGTCTTCTGTGATGGTTAAGCGTATGTGTCAGTTTGACTTAACCACGAATGCCCACATGTTTGGTCAACATGATTCTGGATATTTCTGTTAGGCTGTTTTTGGATGAGATTAACACTTGAAATGGTAGACCAAGTAAAGCAGATTGCCCTCCCTAAAGTGGGTGGGCCTCATCTAATCAGTTGAAAGACTAAAGAGATCAAAAGCCTGACCTTCCCCCAACTAAGATAGAATTCCTCCTGCCTAACTAGCTTTGGAGCGAGACATGAGCTTTTTCCAGCCTTTGCACCCAAACTGAAACATTGGTTGTTCCTGCGTCTCAAGGCATTCTTACGGGAACCACGTCATTGGCTCTCCTTGTGCTCAGACCTTCAGACTCAGACTGGAACTTATACCATCTGTTCTCCTGGGTCTCCAGCTTCCTGACTCACCCTACAGATTTTGGGACTTGTCAGCTTCAATAACTGTGTGAGTCAATTACTTAAAATCTCTCTTTCATTCTCTCTCTCTCCACTGAGCTCTATTCTCCTGTACCAGACTGCTTGACATCTCTTTGTGGATGCCTACGAGGCATCTCCAACCCTGGATGTGTAGAACAAAACTTCAGTTGAATGTTTGCTTCCACCTAAAATTCATATATTGAAGCTCTAACCCCCAGTGTGGTGGTATTTGGAGATGAGACCTTTGGGATCCATTTAGGATTAGATTAGGTCATGAGGGTGGGGTCCTCATGATGGGATTAATGGTCTTATAGGAAAAGATTCTCTCTCTTTTCTCCACGAAGGCACAGAGGAAAGGCCATATGACAACATAGTGAGAAGCTAAGAAGATAGCCACCTGCAACCCAAGGAGTGAGCTCTCACCAGACACCAACGCTGCTGGCACCTTGATCTTGGACTTCCAACCTCCAGAACTATTAGAAAATAAATTTTGATTGTTTAAGCTACTCAGTCCATTTTGTTCTGGCAGTCTGAGAAGACTAAGACATTCAGATTCTCCATTGCTGCCGAAAATTGTCTCTCCTCTCAGCCAAATTCATCACTGTGTCCTTAGCATCTGAAGCTGTCCTGGAACACCGTGAAGCCATTCCTCCAAGGAGTGGTAATCCCAGGGCTCAGCATAAAGCGTGGCATATAGAAGGTCTTTTAGTGCTCTGAGACTCAAATTCCAATATGGTGAGGGTATGTGGGGGTTTCCTCCCACACCTACAAGCAGTTCTCAGACACCAGCAGATTTCAACTCAATTCAACTCAATTCTGACACTATCTTCCCAGGGGTAGCATCAGGTTAAGCGTTCAGTTCTACAAGACTGCCCGCCTCCCCGCCCCCACCCCCTTCAGAAGCACAGTCGTTACCTGTGCTTCCAGCCAACTGGCTATAAATCAGAGGTTCCCATGACCCCTTTTTGGGGTTTGAGTAATTTGATAGAAATGATGGCACACAAAACTCAAAGAAATAGTTTACTTACTAGATCACCAGTTTATTATAAAAAGATAAAACTTAGGAACAGCCAGATGGAAGAGATGCACAGGCCAATGTATTGCGAAAGGATGCAACTTCTACTCTCTCTCCAGGCTTGCCATTTTCCCCAAATCTCCTCTGACCCAGAAACTCCAAACCCTGTCCTTTTGGGTGTTTATGGACACTTCATTACATAGGCCTGACTGACTAAATCATTGGCCATTGGAGACTGATTCAACCTCCAGCCCCTTACCTCTCCCCCTCTAATCAACAGTTAGGTGTCCTTGGCAACCAGCCCCCATCCTTAGGTGAGGACCAAAAGTCACCTCATTAACGTAACAAAAGACAACTTGATCACTTTCAACACTTCCAAGGGTTTTAGGAGCTCTGTGCCAGAAACTGGATGAAGACCTAATATATACTTCTTATTATAAATTACAATATCACAGAAGGCTAGCTGGGTGGTTGGCTGGTGACAAAGATTCTTTCCTTGACCAAACTTTAATCAGACTTCAGAAACTTCTCATAGCCGCATGTGTGCACTTCCTTGGAAAATTATATTTTAGCAAGAACCTCTCCGCCCTGATCACTTTCAATATCTAATGCCTAATATAGTAATATAATATAATAATATCTATTATCTAGCTGGTTTTGCCAAAATCCTCCTTGCCCCTGATGTTTCCTCTTAGTAATTTTTTATCCATTGACCCTGCCCCACCCCCATCCTGCTCTTTAGCTATAACTTTCCACTGGCCCTTGTTGTTTATGGAGTTAAGCCCAATCTCACTCCCCGAGTGGAAAATTCATTCACAGTGGGCCCTATACCTGATAGTCTTCCCCTTGTGTAAAGTCTTTTTTACCACGTTTTAAAAATGTCATTAAGTATTTTTTTTCTTTAACACTGGCAGAATATATGAAGGAAGGAAGGAAGGAATGAGCAACCTTTCAAAAATAGGTGTGCCAGCCATTACCTTTACCTAGGGATGCTAAGCAGACTGGAGAGATAGATTGATGAATGGAAAGAAGAAACTAAAGTTCATAGTCAGCAATGAAAGTAGGTCTGGGAAAATCTGCCCCAGGGTAGGAGGGGAGGATACTGTGCCACCTTCCAATGCAGTGCTCTGCCTTAGAAATATGAGCCCCAAATGCCATATAGATAATTTAAAATTTTCTACTGTTAAAAGAAAAAATATTCCAACACTTGTTAAAATGGTGAGGACTACTTTATTTAATAGAAGAATTCCAGTAGGGGAGAGAGATCAGGGTTAACTCAGAATACAATAGGACAAGTGGGGATTTATAGCCAAGGAGCAGGGTCAGGGGGGTCCATGCACGGAAAAATCACTGAGGAGACTTCAAGGGGAGGGGGATTCCTCCTTAACTGGCCTACCAGGATTCTTGCTAAAGGTAGGTCAAAGATTTGTACAGCAAAGGTGAGGGATGAGGAAACTGATCAGATGTCAGGGATGATCAGATATCAAGGATGGGGGGATTCTTGATTAACTGCCTTAGCCAGATCCTTGCTAAGACTGGGCTAGGCAGCCTTGACAAGGATAGAATGGAAACAGAAAGCCAAGGTCAAGGTCAACTCAAGAAGAGGACTCCGAAGAGCCTGACTAAAGTTTGATCGAGAAGAGGGTTTTTGTCACGATTATGATATTAGTTCAAATGATGTGTTTTATTGAACCTGACATTTCCAAAGTAGTATCGTTTTGACTTAATATCAACGTCAAAAAAAGTGTCAATGAGAAATTTTGCATTCCTTTACTCTGTTTAATTTTTTTAACTAAGCCTTTGTCTCACGCTCGGTTTGGACCAGCCACATATCAAGGGCTCAGTAGCCAGGGGAAGCTAGTGGCTATCTTAGTGGACTGCACAGCTCTGGCAAATGGACTCAGACTGCAGATGCAGCCTAGAAAGAACACAAGAGCCATCAGAGGGAAGCCAGGGGGAGCCAGGCAAACTGGAAAGAGAGGGAGCTGCCCCCACCAAGCTGAGAACGCTGGGCCAGGGATGGAAAGAAAGGATATTTCAACTCTAGAGACCTCAACGAAGGTACCAGGTGGAGAACAGCCCTCACCCTGAGGACCAGATCTGTTATTACCTCCCTCCAGGAGCTTGAACCCACCAACAGAAGACTTTTAGGCAGGAGATGTCAGAAATCCAATGACTCTGTGATTCTGCTTCCAACACACCCGCCTCAGGTAAATTCCTGGCTGGTTTCATTCCACTTTCCTTCTGTCACTCACTATCCCTTTAGTTCCACCTGTTGTTATATATTTGCATCTTTGTTTAATGTCCGTCCCTGCTTCCAGAATTTCAGCTCCAGGAACATGGAAGACTGTGTCTGTTTTGTTGAACCAGAAAGAGGCTATTAATTTGGGTATATTTCCTATGTGCTCTGACTCAGTTTTACTGACCTAGAAAATGGGGATGAGCATGGCTGCCACACTGGAGGGCTGTAGAGGTCATTAAATGAATTAATATCTTCTTTAAATCCCTCTGTGCAAGCCCCAACCATAATGAGCGCTGAGTAAAAAGGATCTGTAGTTATCTTTCTTACTTGCCCCTTCCCCAACCTCATACATCTCAACAGATCCAGGATCTCCCAATTCTTCACCTTCCATACCTACCTGGCCCCAGAGCTTCCTCTCACAGGCCTCTTGGACCATCTGACAAGGATGGAGGACATTTCCCATCACTCAAGAGCAAAGCCACACTTTCCCTGCTTCCATGAACGTGATAAAAAGCGTATGATTGTTCCTTTTATCTACTGAGGGTTTTCACCCCACAGACCCTTCTGAAAATACTAATTTGGGGCACTGCTTAATTTCTCTTCTCAACCACCTGAATTCCCTGCATGCACGTACCCCATTTCCAGTGACCTGTCCATCAGCAAATCCTTCAAGGTCTTTAAAATCTATTCACAAGTCGACCGCTTCTCACTACCTCCCAAGCCCAGTCATCATCCTCTTTCTCCTGGATGATCACAGTAGCCTCCTAACGGCCTCTCTGCCTTCTACCCTTGCCCCCACCAATCTATTCTCCAGGCAGCAGCCAGAAGAACATTGTTTAAAAATAAGAATAAGAGCACCATGGGCCAAGCTTTATGGCCCTGCATTTTGGTCAGTGTAAAAGCCAAATTCCTTACAATGACCTATGAGGGCCTATTAATTTATCTCCCCACCCCTAACCCCCAGCCTGTGTCCCTCCCCTAATTCCTTCTCTCCCACTCATTCACTGTGCCTTACTCTGATCTTGTTACTATTTCTTAAACTCAGTCCTGCCTCAGGGCCCTTGCACCTGCTGTTCCCACTGCCTGAAACATCCTTTTGCCAAATACCTACATGAGTCCATTCTCACCCCGGTCAGTCCTCAGCTCAGATGTCACCTCTTCAAGAACCATCCCTACACCCCTGTCACCCACTGTCTCTCTTCTCTTTTTCCCAAAGCATTAGTACCACCAGTCATGATATATTTCCTCGCTCATTTGTCGACCCCTTCTTCTCTGGAACATCAACTCCAGGACGGCAAAGGCAATGTCCATTTTGCTCACCACTACATTCCCAGTGCAGTGCCTAGCACACAGTATGCTCGATGAATGTTTGTGGAATGAATAAATGATGGAAAAGGGCTTCTACTCAAATTCTTCTCTCCTGTCCTCTTTCTCCCCTTCACCCCAGATCTTTCTCCTCCTCTTAGCCACCCCCAAATGTCCTCCCTTACCTTTCCTCTCCTGCTGAAGACTGATGTGGACCTGGACCCGCCCCACGGACCTAGACCTTCAAACCCCACCTCTGTCACCTGCTGGTTATGTTTCTTGGCAAGTTGTTTAATCCTTCTGAGCCTTGGTTTCTCTGACTACCAAACATACACAAGTGAGCAGTTGCAATAATATTTCTTACCTAAATATGATGAATAATTATAAAGATTTACATAATCATTAATCATAATAGTTATACCACCTCTTATATTGACCTCTGAATCTGTACTTAGCATATTACAGATAATCAATAAACATTTATTGAATGAATGAATGAATGAATGAATGGTTATTGAAATTTTGTGGGGGGAGATTGTGGACCCCAGTGAGAACTAACAGATACACACATAACATTACACACAATTCAAAAGACTTCAGTTTCCTTTCATAATTCCACGCAAAACCCTTTGCCAAAGGTTTTTCCCACCATGGGAAATTGTTTCTATTTTCTCAAGCATCACAAAGATTTCTTAGGCATCGGGGTCCATTCCTCCCTCAAAAGCTGTATGTCACAGCCTCTCCATAATCTAAGGCAACGTTTACCACTCTCTCCTCATCTAATCTCCTGAAATTGGGGTCGGTCTTGTTATCTCTGTGTGGACAATGGTAATAATCCAACAGTATTATTATCATCAACAACAGATATTATTGAGCACTTGCAATGTGATAGTCCCTGTTCTAATCATAGCAATGCATTTATACTTCGAACAAGCCCCTAAGGATTTCTCTAAGTGGATGTTCAGGAGGAGAAGGGAGGCAGAGGGAGAGAGGAGGAGCCAGTCCACTCAGGGGAGAGGGACCAGTTCACATAGGGCCATGGTCTGACTTTGGTGATGTCACACACCTTTGGAAGCTCTCAGAGGCCAAAGGCATCCTAACATCCTTGTTATACAAATTCTTCTGGAGAAGATGCATTGTCAGCACCAGAAATTGGCACCCACAGTAAGACCTTCCTTGAAGTAAGAGTTTAAGCAAGTCCCTGGCCCAATAGTGCTGCAACGAGGTCAGAAAGAAGGCACTGAGGTGCAATCCTGATTCCACCCTTGGCCAGGTGCGTGGGCTTCTCTGAGCCTCAGTTTTCTCATCTGTAAAGTGGGAATGACAATAATAAAACCTTCCTCCAAAGGTTCTCGTAAGGGCTTTGTGAGAAGGACCATGGGCATTGGTCCCAGCAAATGGTTTTTGCTCAATAGTTGTGGGCTGCTCTTTTGACTAGCATAAGCCAAAGGGCAAAGGGCTTTTTAAAAAGCCAAAGGGCTTTTTAAAGAACTATATTGCTCTCTAAATGAAGCCTTCAAATCCTCAGGCTGTTGCTCAATTTCTGGCTGGTTCCAATCACTCCTTATAGCTAAACTTTTACCCCTCCCTTCGGTGCTACCCCCCCTTCACATACCCTGCATTCCAGCAAAATTGGCCAGTGCACCACAGGCCAGACACACCTGGTGATGTCTACCCCAGGACCTTTGCTTAGCCTTTCACCTGAAGAGACCTCATGGTAGAGTGAATAGGCAAGGGCATCAGAATTTGACAATCTTGGACTGTATCCCAGTTACACCTTGCAGATGCTGTTGATCTTTAGCAAGTGACAAAACCTCTCTGATCTTCAGTTTCTTCATATGTAAGTATAGAGTGGATAATTTACACTCTATGAATCTAAATTCGTAAACTTTACAGATTACGAATGAGAGTTAAAAGGGGATGGGAAACTCATCTGGACCAGGAATGTCTATTACTAATCATTATTATTAGTGTAAAATAAATAATAATATTAGATGCTAATTAGTGTTATTACATATAAGTATATAATAGATTATTATAATTATTATAGCATATAATTATACATAATATATAACAGTAAATAATTATCATAGTAAAATAAATTTAATGTTAATAACTAGATGTTAATTAATGTTATATTATGTTATAATATAATTATAATAATAGGTTATTATAATTATATATAATAATACATAATTATATAATTACATAACATTTATAATATATAATAATATAATATATTACATTTATTATATATACTAGGTATTTATTGTATATATTTAATTATATATTATATAATTATATAATATAAATATTACATAATATAATTACATAATTGTTAAATTATATAATATATTATTATATAAATATATAATAGTATTAATAATAGATATTAATAATTATTTGTATTAATAACTTATAGATATTAAATGCTTTTACAATGTTAATAAGCATTTACCATGTGACAGGCACTGTTCCAAAAGCTCTACATGTATTGTCATGGAATTCTCACAACAACCCTTTGATGTCAGTACTATTGTTAAACAAAGCCATTTTACAGATGAGGAAACTAAGGCAAGGAGAGGTAGAGTACCTAGCCCAAGGTCACACAACTAGGAAGTAGCAAAGCAGGGTTTTAAACCCTGGAAGTCTCACTCCAGAGCATTGCTCTCCAATAGACCACTGGACATTTCAGCAGCAATAGACATGTTTTGTACCATCGATAGAGTAACCACCAGTCCCACACAGCTACTGAGCTCTTGAGAAGTGTCTACTATGGCTGAGGAACGTAATTTTTATTTTTATCTAATTTTTATTAATTTAAATAAAAACAGCCACATGTGACTAGAGGCTATTGTATTGAGAAGCAGACTTTTGGACCATTTCTCTGAACCACACACTTCACCTCCTGACATATAGTGTCTGTGATTGAACAAGCTGTAAGAAAAGTAAACTTTGTATAAGAAATGTGGAGGAATAAACTTGACTTCTATAAAGAAATACTTTTTGTGTTCCTGGGAATATGAGGCTCCCATTTCCCACTTGACTTGGAGATGCTAACTCTAGACAAATATTTCACCTTCTCCTAAACTTTATTCCAAAGAAGAACCAGCAGTGCAACTGTGAAGAGGTGGGAAATTGGGTCCTCCAACTCAGCATCCAGGGGGCAACAGGGAGTGGTGGGAACGGAGACAACTTGAAAACCTCCTTCTGCTCCATCTAAAGGAACAGGTGCTGCTCTGCTTCTGCTGGGAGGTACACCTATGATGGCTGGAACTTCAAACTTTTTTAAAAAAAATTGGAAACCTGGAAAGTTTATGGACTACCAGAGTTTGAAATATTGAGGAATACAAATATTTTTAAGACACTGTGCAGCGAAACAAACACATCATCTTTAGGCCTGAATCAAGGCCTAGGCCATCATTTCAAAACTTTTGATTTTAATTCCCTGGCGGTCCCGTGGTTAGGACTCCACGCTCTCACTGCCAAGGGCCTGGGTTCAATCCCTGGTTGGGTAACTAAAATTCCACAAGCGTTGTGGCATGGCTTTTGATATTAATCAATGGTTCTCCATCCTGGCTGTGCATTAAAATCTCCTGCGAAAGCTTTTTTAAAAGAAGAATACCAGTCTGGGGTGGAGTGCTGATGTAGAACTGTTTTCAACGCTTCCAGGCATTCAGATATGCTTGAGAGACCCTGATTTAAATGCCTCGACTCTTCATCCAATAAACATTTGTTGCATGTCCCTGTGCTGTATTTTGTGACAGGGACAAAATAGGCGCTTGATAAATGGGATAGAAATGTAGAAAATCAGGCACCTCACTTTATCTCTCTCTCTTCTTTTTTTTTTTTTTGGCGCTACGCGGACCTCTGACTGTTGTGGCCTCTCCCGTTGCGGGGCGCAGGCTCCAGACGCGCAGGCTCAGCGGCCATGGCTCACGGGCCCAGCCGCTCCGCGGCACGTGGGATCTTCCCGGACCGGGGCACGAACCCGTGTCCACTACATCGGCAGGCGGACTTTCAACCACTGCGCCACCAGGGAAGCCCCCTCTCTTCTTTTAAATTTTCCACTCCTCACGTCTGTCACCCCCAGTGGAAAGTGGGAGGAGGAAGACAAAGAGGACAAGCTCTCGTTTACTCCCATCCTTTTCTCTCTGCATTTTCACTGACATTTGAGGCCTGAAACCGCCCGGAGGCCTGGAGTATATGAATGACTTCCTGGCACGCCTTGGGAAGACTTGAGTAGTTCTGACATTCTTTAATCCTCATCAAACAGGATTGGTCAAGAGGCTTACAACACTGTAGAAAGCCTCCAGATAACTTCCTGCTGTGAGACCACAAAAGCAGCCCTGGGGACAAAACAATAAAGCAGTACGGACTGGGGTGTGGGGAGGTTCCCCCTCCTTTGCATGCAGGGAGCATTCATTTTTCTTTCAAAGACTGCAGAGGAGCAAAAAAAAAAAAAAAACAAAAACAAAAAAAACCAACCAAACAAAAAAAATTGTGAGCTGGAACAATAGAAACTTGAAGATAGAAATTTTCTGGCTTTGAGCCAAGGGCTGTGTTCCCCTCGGGCTGCTTAGAGCTGAGTCACCTGGGGCTCCCTTGAAATGAAACTTGGTTTTAAAGATCCCAACTCTTCAAAGGCAGACATGACCACATTTACTTAGATAATTTCTCTCCCATTGGTTTTATCTGATATTTGAGCTCTGAAGTGGGAGCTTGAGGCTGGGGGTATAAGCTAAGAAGCCCTTGGCCACCCCCAGCCAGGCTTTCTGTTTTGTTATAAGCCATGTCCAGAGCTCAGAAAGGTCTCAGTACTGCCCTTCTCTGCTCAAAAATCTGCTACCCATCTGCGTATCCATCCAATAAATATGTACTGAGTGTCTCACATAGGCTAAATTCTATGCTAGAACCTAAGATTATATCATTATTACTATCGTAACAGCAAAAACAGCAGATGCTTAAACGTATAGTCCCTATTCTGTGTCCCCTACATGTTCTAAGAGTTGTTTATTTAATCCTTATTGAAACTCTTCTATGTTCCTCTTCTTATGGAGGAAGAAACAGAGGTTCAGAGAGGCCCCGTGTCACACATCTGAGCTGGGATTCCAGTCTAGGCTGTGGGGCCTCAGATGGGTGCCACTGTCATGGAACATATAGTCTAGTGAGGGAAGCATAATCATTAAACAAACAAGGTAATTTTAAGTATTTTGGTGCTCTGAGGATTCTAAAACAGAGTATTCCTGATTTATTTTTGTAAAAGAAGCCGGTCACAACTTGGATGATGAGAAGGAGCCGGCCCTGGGGGGAGAGAGAGAACACTCAGGCAGAGCAAAACGGCAAGTGCAAAGGCCCTGGTGCCTGGCTCCAAGTTGCAAAATTACCTCCTGGCCCAGTGGTCCAAACTTCTTCAGAAACAGCAAAGGCCAGTGTAGCTGGAGGAAGGGGCTAAGAGGCAGGAGAGGGCTTCCCTGGTGGCGCAGTTGTTGAGAATCTGCCTGCCAATGCAGGGGACACGGGTTCGAGCCCTGGTCTGGGAAGATCCCACATGCCACGGAGCGACTGGGCCCGTGAGCCACAACTACTGATCCTGTGTGTCTGGAGCCTGTGCTCCGCAACAAGAGAGGCCACGACAGTGAGAGGCCCGTGCACGGCGATGAAGAGCGGCCCCCTCTCGCCGCAACTAGAGAAAGCCCTCGCACAGAAACGAAGACCCAACACAGCCAAAAATATAAATAAATAAATGAATTAATTTTTTAAAATTTGCTATCTTAATCATTTTTAAGTACACAGTTCAGTGGCATTAAGTACATTCACACTGTCGTGCACCCATCACCACCGTCCATCCCCAAAACGTTTTTCATCTTCCCGAACTGAAACTCTGTCCCCATTAAACACTAATTCCCCATCCCCCTCCCCCAGCCCCTGGCAACCCACCAGCCTACTTTTTGTCTCTGTGAATTCGACTCCTCTAGGCACCTCCTATAAATGGAATTGTACAATATTTGTCCTTTTGTGTCTGGCTTATTTCACTTAGCATACTGTCCTCATGTTGAAGCAGGTGTCAGAAATTCCCTCCTTTTTCAGGACTAATATTCCATTCTGTATTTATACATTTTATATACATCCATTCATCTCATCTGTTAACAGACATTTGGGTTGCTTTCACATTTTGCCTATTACGAATAATGCTGCTATGAACATGGGTGTACAAATATCTGTTCATGACCCTGCTTTCAATTCTTTTGGGTATATATCCAGAAGCAGAATTGCAGGATCTTACGGTAATTCTATTTTTAAATTTTTGAGGAACTGCCATACCATTTTCTGTATCTTACATCCCCACCAACAGTGCACAAAGATTCCAATTTCTCTACATCCTCATGCATACTTGTTTGGGTTTTTTTTTTGTATTTTATTTATGTATTTATTTTTATAGTAGGCATCTTAATGGGTATGAAGTGGGGGGCTAATTCTTTTCATATCATGTCATTTTGAATAAAGGTGCCCTGGATTCTACCGTTTGAGTCCTGTACTTGATCTTCCTTCCAACACAGACTGCTTTTTGCTCTTAGCCAATTTAGTCCAACAGTTCCCCAGAGCTGCATCTTTAAGCCTGCTTGACCTTTAGAATCCCCGGACGATGCTTCCATTATGAAACTCACAGAGTACCAGGCATTGTTCTGCCAGCCTTTCAGAGCCTTAGCTCAGTGCTTTTCTAAGTGGTCTCCGGACCATCAGCATCACTAGAGATGCTGTAATGTCAGTTCTCCAAACCCACCCCAGACCTACTGAATTAGAAACGTTGGTGGTGGGGCTCAGCCCTCTGTACTGTAAACCCCTGCCCCACAGGTGATGCACCCTACCATTTGAAATCTACTCTGTTAGTTCATCAAATCCCCCAGACAAACTCATTTTAAGGGTGAGAAAACTGAGACTTGCATGGATGGTAAAAGAACTTGCCCAAGGTTCCTTCCCTGGAAATGTTTTTTAACTGACAGATTTACTTTTTTATTTTTTTATTGAAGTGCAGTTGATGCACAATGTTGTGTTAGTTTTAGGTGTGCAGCAAAGTGATTCAGTTATATGTACATATATAATATATGTATTGTTTTTCAGATTCTTTTCCCTTGTAGGTTATTACAAAATATTGAGTATAGTTCCTTGTGTTATATAGTAGGTCCTTGTTGGTTATCTGTTTTATATGTAGTTGTGTGTTTATGTTAATCCCAAACTCCTAATTTATCCCTCTCTTCTCCCTGGAAATTTGAGTTCAGCAAGTGGGAACCAAAAATCTGGATTTCAACACCTCCTTTTCCTATTCTCCACCCCCTTGTACACAGGGGTGATTCTTATGTGGGCAAGACTGGGGCCCCATGTCTCAGAGGAAGGCCTCTATGAGCTTTCTGGCTGGCACAGATTCATACAGGTATTGGTTTTCGTTTTCTGTGTGTGTGTGTGTGTTACGCGGGCCTCTCACTGCTGTGGCCTCTCCCGTTGCGGAGCACAGGCTTCAGACGCGCAGGCTCAGCGGCCATGGCTCACGGGCCCAGTGGCTCCGCGGCATGTGGGATCTTCCCGGACCGGGGCATGAACCCGTGTCCCCTGCATCGGCAGGCGGACTCCCAACCACTGCGCCACCAGGGAAGCCCTCATTTTCTGTTTTGTTTGCAGAGTTAAGAGTGCCTCTGTTTATAAAGCAGACATGGACCCAGGCTGCAAAACAGTGATTCTTGAAGTGTGGTTCCCTGGATGAGCCTGACCAGCCATATCAGCATCACCTGGTAACTTGTTAGAAATGCAAATTCCTGGGCCCCATTCCAGACTTGCTCCCAGAAGCTGTGTTTTAATAAGCCCTGTAGGTGGTACTGATGTGCCCTCCATCTGAGAACCACTGGAGTGAAAGTTCCCTCTCACCTCACATCCCTCTGCAACGTGGGTCTTGGGGACCATGAGTGGGCAGACCCCAACCTCCCTCAGTTGTTCTTTGACTTAAACCTCACCACCTGGGGCTGGGATTCCCACCCTTTGTCTCAAGCCAAGCTAGTGCAAGACCCTCTCTGACAACAGGGCTCAACTGTAAACCCACCTTCTCGGAGAAGGTTCCCTCCCACCCCACACCCCTAGCTCAGCTATCTTTACTTTCCCAATGCCTCTGTTATGAGTTTGTCTCCCCTCTGACATATGTCAATTTCATACATTGAAGTCCTAACCCTTAGGACCTCTCACAAAGTGACCTTGTTTGGAAATATGGTTGGTGCTGATGTAATTAGTTAAGTCACAATGAAGTCATACTGGGGTAGGATGGGTGTAACCGAGTAGGACCCTATGAAGTCTTCCCAGCATAGACCCCCACCCATGTCCTCCGCCTTCCTTTTTTTTTTTAAAAACTTCTTTTTTTTCAAATTTATTTTTATTTATTTATTTTTGGCTGTGTTGGGTCTTCCTTGCAGTGCACGGGCTTCTCATTGTCGTAGCTTCTCTTGTTGCGGAGCACGGGCTCTAGGCGCGCAGGCTTCAGTAGTTGTGGCTCATGGGCTCAGTAGTTGTGGCTCACGGGCTCTAGAGCTCAGGCTCAGTAGTTGTGGCGCAGGGGCTTAGTTGCTCCATGGCATGTGGAATCTTCCCGGGCCAGGGCTCGAACCCTTGTCCCTTGCACTAGCAGGCAGATTCTTAACCACTGCGCCACCAGGGAAGACCCCGCCTTCCTTTTGTCTGTAGAAAATCTTTAGTCAAAGAGTAAATTAAAAAAAGAAAAAGTAAATTTAATCAGAGAAGAGAGAAAACGCAAAAAGAAAGGAAAACTGTCAAGCAAGACAAAATAACAATATTTTAGCCATCAAAGTCAAGGACCTTTATTTCCTCCTCCAGGGCTATAGATAATATTCTGTCCATATCCTTTGAGCTGTTTTGCAGATACTGAAACTCCCACCAGGTGGAAGAGGTTTACTGTATGTTGCCCACAGCACGTAGACTGGTTGCAACCAGAAGGTTGATGATGCTGACTCCCCATTACCTCACCACCAACCAATCAGAAGAATGTCCATGAGCTGACCACGCCCTGCTCCCTGAACACTATAAGACTCCTCACTACCCCCTCCAGGGTGGAACACACAGTCTTGAGGGCATTAGCCCAATGTGGCCCCCTTTGCTTGGCAGAGCAATAAAACGATTTCTTTCTACTTCACCCAAAACCCTGTCTCCAAGATTTAATCCGGCACCGGTGTACAGAGGCCAAATTTTGGCAACGTGGGTCTCTAATCCAGCATGACTGGTGTCCTTATAGAAAAGAGAAATTTGGACACAGACAGGGACACATAGAAAACCATGTGAAGATGAAGACAGAGGTGGAGTGAGGCTACCAGAAGCCAGCGAATGCCAAAGGTTGCCAGCAAATCACCAGAAGCTAAGAGAGAGGCATGGAACATTCTTCTTCAAAGCACTCAGAAGAAACCAACCTTGCAGACACCTTGCTCTCAGACTTCTGGCCTCCAGAGCTGTGAGACTACATTTCTGTCATTTAGGCCTCCAGTCAGTGGTACTTTGTTATGGCAGCCCCAGGAAAAGAATACAAACCTCTCATCTCTCTGTACTGTGCTTCTACTTTCCCTGTGCCATGGACCTGCTGTGTCCTCAAAGCCTGCAGGGGTACATGGCAGGGACTCAACAAATAAATGCCCAGTGAGTGACTGAATGACCCTCCCAGGGGAGGCAGAAAGAAGGTAGGACTGTGTTAAGGAAGAGAATCTTGGACCTGGACCCACCTCCTCTGCTGTGTGGCTCTGGGAAAATCCTGATCCCCTCTGAACCTCAGTTTTCTCCTCAATAAAATGGGGCCTACATGGGCTGCCTCATGCAGCTCAATATCAAAAAAATAAATAATGACCCAATTGAAAAAAGGGCTGAAGATCTAAACAAACAGTTCTCCAAAGAAGACATACAGATGGCCGAAAACACATGAGAATGTGCTCAACATCCCTAATTACTAGAGAAATGCAAATCAGAACTACAATGAGGTATCACCTCACATCGGTCAGAATGGCCATCATCAAAAAATCTACAAAAACAGGGGCTTCCCTGGTGGTGCAGTGGTTGAGAGCCCGCCTGTCGATGCAGGGGACATGGGTTCGTGCCCCGGTCCGGGAAGATCCCACATGCTGCGGAGCAGCTGGGCCCATGAGCCATGGCCACTGAGCCTGTGCGTCCAGAGCCTGTGCTCCGCAATGGGAGAGGCCACAACAGTGAGAGGCCCGCATACCGCAAAAAAAAAAAAAAAATCTACAAAAATAAATGCTGGAGGGGGTGTGGAGAAAAGGGAACCCTCCTACACTGTTGGTGGGAATGTAAGATGGTACAGCCGCTATGGAGAACAGTATGGAGGTTCCTTAAAAAACTAAAAATAGAACTACCACATGACCCAGCAATCCCACTCCTGGGCATATACCCTGAGAAAACCATAATTCAAAAAAACACATGCACCCTAATGTTCATTCCAGCATTATTCACAATAGCCAGGACATGGAAACAACCTAAGTGTCCATTGACAGAGGAATGGAAGAAGAAGATGTGGTACATATATACAATGGAATATTACTCAGCCATAAAAAAGAACGAAATAATGCCATTTGCAGCAACATGGATGGACCTAGAGATTGTCATACTGAGTGAAGTAAGTCAGACACAGAAAGACAAATATCATATGATATCAGTTATATGTGGAATCTAAAAAAAAGGGTACAAATGAACTTATTTACAAAACAGAAGTGGAGTCACGGATGTAGAAAACAAAGTTATGGTTTCCAGGGGATAAGCGGGGGAGGGATAATTTGGGAGATTGGGATTGACATATACACACTACTATATATAAAATACATAGCTAATAAGGACCTACTGTATAGCACAGGGAACTCTACTCAATACTCTGTAATGACCTATATGGGAAAAGAATCTAAAAAAGAGTGGATATATGTATATGTATAACTGATTTACTTTGCTGTATACCTGAAACTAACACAATATTGTACATCAACTATACTCCGATAAAAATTTTTTAAAAAAAAGGGTCCATCAGATAAGCTGGTATCTCTAAGCTCCCTGTGTTATCATAAATCCTACTTGCTGCCTCCCCTGAAGCCCACATGGAAAATGTGGTTTCTTCTGGGTCCCATGCAGAGATGGTCCTATCCATAACCCTCACCCCACTTGTGTGTGGCCTTTCCACTTCATAACAGTAACAGTCACTGCTCACTGACCTTTCAGCATGCCAGTCATCATCTCCATGACCCCATCAAATCCTCCCAACCTGCCCTGCAAGCCAAGTGCTGCTGTCATCATCATGTCCATTTTGCAGATTGGGAAAACCGAGCCTCAGAAGACCAAGTCAAGTGGCTTCAGGAGTCACAGTGAGTGACTGGTGAAGGTGGGATTCAACCTCCAAACTCAAGTCTTTGGTTGCTGTGTTTTCCACCCCCAGGCAGACTAGACCTAGGTTACAAGATGAATATTTATGGAGGGCCAACGGTGTGCCAAGCACTGTGACAGGCGCTGAGGACAAATCAGTGAACAGTTCAAAACAGTTCACTGTCCTCATGGGGCTCATAAGCTAGAGGGGGATATAGACAAATAAGTGAATCAATAACAGTGGAATGTAAAGTCAGGTGGAGAGAAGGAAAGTAAAGGGGAGAAGGGGAGGGAGAGTGGTCTTTGTTGGTGAGATGTTTGGAAACATGGAAGAAGGGATAGTTGGGTGGAGACCAAGCTGGAAAGGGAAATCCAGTGCGTTGACACTCAAGGCCATCCAAGAATGAGCCTAGGCCTTTGGGCACCTATATCACCTCCCCCACCAGAGGACCAGCACCAAAGGCCCTTACCTATGGGCAGCAGGTATCTCAGTGCCAGCAGCTCCAGGAGCCACTGCCAGCTTCCAGGGGTGCCCTGCCATGGGGCGGCCATTCAAGGCATCAGGAAGATGGGGGGGCCACTCTTGGCCCTTGGTACAGCCCCCCGGCTGAGCCCACAGACTTGTCCGGCACCTCCTCTCCAGGGCCAGGAGGCCAGGTGGCTGAGATCCGGCAGGTATCAAATGTACCCAGTCATTTTAATCCCTGTGAGGCCAGGCAGGGCTGGGAAAGATCCCCTCGCCTGTTCCCAGGCCCCGATTGTCTCCCTGGGCCCTTGGTTCAGCCTACCTGGGTTCTCAGGAAGACAGGGACTCATGCGCTTGGGGGTTGCCTGCCAGGCTTGACCATGGGTGTCAGGGAAAGACCCCCTGGCATGTAGGCGGTACTTCCTCGGCCTGTTCCCCAAACCCAGGGCCACCTCACAATTTTCATGAGCCCCAGGCACTTTTGCTGCCTTATTGAGCCCCCTCATCCATTAAAAAAATATATATATATATTTACAATAGCTTTGGTATAAAGGTAAGCATAATTCACAGTGGAGTTTATTCATTTTTATCCCCTTCTGATTTTAGAAGAAATGAAACATTTTTGTGAGCCCCTGAAAGGATCATGGGCCCCAGGCACTGCATTTTCTGTCCCTAAAGGATGAGTCAGCTCTGCCCAGACCATCAGTCCTGAGAAATGCTTCCTCAGAGGAAAGAAAGGGGTTGGATGCCTTTGAGAAATCCCATGGCCTCTTCTTAGAGGCTCAGAACATACATTAACAGCTCATAAAGGAGTGGACTCCTTAAATCCAGCACTTGCCAAAACTGTTTGACCAAAGACCAGTTTTAAGAACAGAGAGGTTGAGTAAGTTGCTAAGGTCACACAGCCAGTTTGAACATAGGTCCGTTGGGTGCCGCAGAACATGTACTTCATCACTGTCCTGTGCCACTACTTTCTGGCTGGAACAGAGCAGAAGAGTGTAAGCATCCTGTGTGATCTCAGGGCCCCAGGTTTGGAAGGAGAGATCCTGGAGGCAAAAGGGGCCAATAGGGGCAGCGGGCTGCGAGAATGAGTCAGGGAAGCGCAATTTGAGTCATAGTGGTGGGGCAGAGGGACGGGAACAGCCACTTGGTGGGTGGAGCAGAGTGGGCTTGGGGAGTGAGGGATGAGTAGGAGACAGGGGTGGAGCAGGGCTCCAGGATGGGAGTTTTGTTGGGCCGATGGCTGGTGGTAGCCCCCTGCTTCTCCTGGATCCATCCCCACACAACCTGGGATCTGGTCACTTAGTCCAACTCAAAAACTTTCAGTGATTTCTCATGACCCCAGGACAGAGTTTGATTCTTTAATTGGCAAAAAAGACCATGCAGGCATGGTTTAATGCTCTGCTGTCACTGTCTTGTAATTCTTCATCATTTTTGAACAAGGGGTCCCTGTTTTCATTTTGCACTGGGCCCTGTGTATTATGTAGCTGGTGTCTGTAAGAGGTGGTCTCTGCTACCTTGGCAGCCCAAAGTCCCCCTCCAAGCACTATTTCTCTCTCTCTCTCTTCACACACAGCTTATGTTCCTACGGTTCTGAACCTCTTGTCTTCCCCAAAGCTCAACATACTAATCCTTTCTATTCCTTCTGCCTCACATGCTGTTCCCTCCACCCACTAAGTAACTGGCTGCTTGTCCTACAAGATCCTATGATACTCCCTTGACCCTCTAAGGAAGTTGCTCAGACTGTCTCTTGTGTCAGCACCTCGCTGCTACTTCCCTCTCTGACCACCTGAGCTCATTTTTGCCACTGATGTGTTCTTAAGACTGCTCTGTTTCAAGCCTATGAGTTCCATCTACCCGTCCATCCATCCGTCCATCCATGTAACATGTAAGTATTGAGTGCCTACCGTGTGGGGGTCATTGTTCCAGGTACAAAAGACACAGCAACCAATGGACAAAACAGACAGACATCCCTGCCTCGTGGGCAAATAAATTTAAGTAAGGTCATTTCAGATATCAGTAACTCTTAGGAAGAGGGGAAAAAGGGGGAGAAGACAGTGATTAATCAAAGCAGCAGGTTGCAGAGGGGATACTTCAAGCAGGATACTTCAAAGCAGGAGGTTGCAGAGGGGATACTGAGGATGTGATGTGTACACATGACAAAGATCCAAAATGCCTGGGGAAGAGCATTGTTTGCAGCAGTAAGTGCAAAGGCCCTGCAGTGGGAATGTTCCTGAGGCCAGTGTGGGTATAGAACAGGGAGTAAGGGGGAGAAACACAGAGAAATGGATGGGGGGAGTAAGATCTAATGGACAGGGCTCAGTCCTATTGCTTATGTCCAGCACCTATTTATTTATTCATTTGTTTGTTTGTTTGTTTGTTTTTATTGAAGTATACTTGAATTACAATGTGTGTTAATTACTGCTGTACAGCAAAGTGACTCAGTTTTACATGTATATACATTTTTTTTCATATTCTTTTCCATTATGGTTTATCACGAGATATCGAATATAGTTCCCTGTGCTACACAGTAGGATCTTGTTGTTTATCCATCCTATATATGCCAGTTTGCATCTGCCAATCCCAAACTCCCAATCCGTCTCTCCCCCAACCCCCTCCCCCTTGAAAACCACCAGTCTGTTCTCTATATCTGTGAGTCTGTTTCTGTTTCATAGATAGCTTGATTTATGTCATATTTTAGATTCCACATATAAGTGGTATCATATGGTATTTGTCTTTCTCTTTCTGACTTACTTCACTTAGTATGATAATCTCTAGTTGCATGCATCCATGTTGCTGCACATGGCATTATTTCATTCTTTTTTATGGCTGAGTAATATTCCATTGTATATTTGTACCACATCTTCTTTATCCATTCATCTGTTGATGGACATTTAGGTTGTTTCCGTGTCTTGGATATTGCAGGACCTCACCTAGTAGTTTAGAATATGCTTGCTGAATGAATAAATACACAAATGAATTAATGGATAGATGGGTGAATGAATGGATGAATGAATGAAAATATTTGCTAAAAATGGAGTTGACATGAATGGCGGGAAATCAGAGAAGGCCACCCTGAGGAGGCACTTGATTCCTTTTGGCTGCAAATTGTCCCAGAGGCTCCTCTTTTCAAACACAGTACTTGGGGCAGGGGTGACTGGTGTTCCTTAACATGGATGACTTTTTTTAGCTAAAGCAGACCCAGAGCCCAGGAGGTCTGAGCAGAGGTTATGGCTCCTGGGTCCTCCAACTCCCTTGAGCCCACCAGGAAGCTGTACCTCCTTCTCCCCGCCTTGGAAATGCAGAAACCTTGCCCAGAAGTGGAATTAGTAACTGAGCTGTCCCATTGTCCTTGAAAGGCAGCTCCATTTTCTCCTCCCAGGTGACTAAGGAAAATGCCCAGGAGGATGGGGGAGGGGGCCTGACACTGCTCAGCTCCTCAAGATATAAATGCAGAATCTGGGTTTAGGTCCAAGAGAAACCAGCACCCCAAGGTCAGGCTAAGAAAGAATGGATTCCCTGGGTTTGGGTCTGTCTCCCCAAATTACGGTTTATTTGCCACACACATCAACCCCCAAATAAGCAAGTGGTTACGTGTACGGGCTCTGGAGCCTGATGCCGAAGTTCGAATTTTGACCTGTCTCCCTGCTAGCTGTGCGACTTTGTGCAAGTCACTCAACTTCTCTGAGCCTCCAGTCTCTTCACTTGTCAGTGGATATAAAGAAACCACCTCCTAGGGGAGCTGTGTAAAGAGGTTAGGACTGCCTGATGCACAGTAGGCCCGCTCTGTGAGTGAGTTTTAATAAATAAAATCAGTAAATGAGAAACTTGAACCTGCCCTTCCTGTCCTTATTCCGGGGAATACAGTTTGATGCTCATCACACGCAAAGGAATTCAGGGTCTAGTGCAACCTCATTTTGCACATAAGGAAACGAATGCTCGGAGGTCATGGGCACATGGCCAGTGAATGCTGGTGCCTCACGGGGCCAGGCCGGGACCCCAGAGGAGAACTTGGTGTATGACACTCACCCTGGTGAGTTGCTCTAGCCAAAGCACAGTGGTGTGCAGCGCCCAGGGCAACCCTCCTTTGTGACCTTGGGTAAGTCACTTAACCCCTCTGAACCCGTTTCCTATCTGCAAGGTGGAGATAATTCCTACCCCAGAAGTCAAGACTTCAGTGAGATAAGGCACTCAGCTTAGCCTAGCGTAATGGTTCTCAATGGGGTGTATGTGACTCTTGGCAATGTCAGGAGACATTTGGCAATGTCTAGAGGGGATATTTTGCAATGTCTGTAGACATTTCTGGTTGTCACAGCTGGAGGAGAGTGTCACTGGCATGGGACACTGTTCAACATCCTATAGTGCACAGGATGGCCCCACAACCAAGGATGATCTGGCCTAAAATGTCAAGAGCGTTGAGGCAGAGTAATTAATGACTCAGTGCATACTCTTATTACTATTATTAATAAATAAAAATATTTTTCCTGATGTGTAGTACATTTTATATGTTCATGACAAATTGACCCCTGTATTTCCAGAACAACAAACCTTCTTCACCAAACAGATCTGGAACGTCTGACCCAGTGTTGTCCAATAGAAATATTAATTTTATTTTTTTTTTGACCACACAGCTTGCAGGATCTTAGTTCCCTGACCAGGGATTGAACCTGTGCCCTCGGCAGTGAAAGCATGGAGTCCTAACCACTGGACTGCCAGGGAATTCCCTTCCAGTAGAAATATAATGTGAACCATATATGTAATTTAAAACTTTCTAGTAGCTACAGTTTGAAAAGTAAAAAGAAACAGGTAAAATTAATTTGGATCATGAATTTTATGGAACTCAACCTATCTAAAAATACGGTTGTGTCAACACATAATCAACAAATTATTAATGAGATAGTTTACATTTTTTTCATACTAAGTTCTTCAAACTTCAGTGTGTATTTTACATGTTCAACACATCTTAATTAAGATGCTAGATTCTCATCAGAGTGTGAGTGAAAAATATTGTCTGCCATATCAGTAATCAAAGGATGTTGTAACCATCAAGCCATCACATTACAGCTGCCCAGATGGTGAGCCCTGAGGGGACTCAGGATGGAGACAAATGCGCTGCCCACTGCCAAGCCCTCGGCCATTGCTGTCCCCCTAACTGTGTACCCTGAGGGGATTCAGGATAGAGAAAAGCAGGATACCGGCCCCAGATAGCTGAGGTGCATTTCAAAGGAATGATTTCACTGAGCCCATACTCTTGCATGTTCCCATACATAGAAAAATGCTAAATTCCTTAACTTGAGATATCTAGTTTTCTTTAATTAGCAGTAATATTCTGATGCTCTGAATACCTGGTCTTTGTTGCAAAAACTCCTGTATTTCCTGGCACTCCCTTGCCTCTTCAGAGCAGTCCCTCAGAGTTATCTGAGATGCTATGTCCCGGGCTTGAAGTCCTCAGAATGCCTGCTGAGTAAAATATAATTCTCAACTTTTAGGTTGTGCTTTTTTTTTTTTTCAGTTGACAAGAGTCACTCGATTTGTATTTAAATTTCATAAAATTTACAGTTTAAAAATGTAGATTCCTGGGCTTCCCTGGTGGCGCAGTGGTTGGGAGTCTGCCTGCCGATGCAGGGGACGCGGGTTCGTGCCCCGGTCTGGGAAGATCCCACGTGCCGCAGAGCGGCTGGGTCCGTGAGCCGTGGCCGCTGGGCCTGCGCGTCCGGAGCAACGGGAGAGGCCACAACAGTGAGAGGCCCGCGTACCGCAAAAAAAAAAAAAAAAGTAGATTCCTATACCCACGTTGTTTCCAAATGTACTTACGAGTCTTCCAATCACTGAATGGAGACTCCGTTTTCAAATTTAAGTTTAAATTAAACAAAACTATAAATTTAGTTATGCAGGCCTAGTATCCACATTTCAAGGGCCCAGTGGCCACATGTAGCTACTGGCTGCTGTCCTGGACAACAGAACTCTGATCCATTCAGGGAAGATTTTGGAAGGAGCCAATTAGAAGACAGGATAGCTCTTGATGGGCCAAGAGAACTAATTTCCAGAGTGCATTGTTGAATAAATAAGTAAAAATTTTAAATAAAAATTTAAAAATAGAATAAAAAATAAAAATAGAATTAGAAAGGGAGAGGAGATCAACATGTTTGATAAGATTCCTTTGAAACAAAAGAAAAACATCTTCCTCTGACCTTTATTTATATGTGTGTGTACAGAAAATATTCAGAAAGACACACAGAAAAGTGTGGTTACCCCACTATATGAGGAAATAAAAGGAGGGCTTTCACATCTTCCTAAAAATACTTCAATATTGTCTGGATGCTTTCAGCAAGCATGTGCTATTTGATAAATTAATTCATCCATTCAACAGATATTCATTGAATGTCTGCTATGAGCAAGGTCACTGCTGTGCTGCAGACAGCTCATCCCATCTCACAAGAGCCAGTTATCAAATTGTCAGGAGTTCTGTGAGCAAGTTTTTAAACATAGGCATCATTAAAAATTAAATTATATAAACTTAGGATTAAATATATTATATTACAAACAAAGGGAATAAATAAATATGCAAAACTCATCACTTCCTAATTGTGTGCTGCATTTTACCATTATAGGGTCTTGATGTTAAGTCTATTGTATGTTTATGATGAGAATTCTGGGCTACTGCCAATCCCTTCCCAACTTCAAGCTCAACGATGTCACACTGATTCTTGAAATCAGCCAATGAGGGAAATGTTTACACCACAGGAATTGGCAAACACTACAAATCAGGATCTCCGCTGCCACCCCAAGAGCTGGTTGTTAAACATTTACCAACACACCTGGACTCGGTCCTTCTGTAGATGTTGGTGTCACAGTAGAAAACAAGACACACGAGATCCTGCCCTTGTGAAATTTGGGGAGAGTTTAAAACACACCAATAATTATATTCTTTATAATTTTTAAGCTAAACACTTTATTTTTCTAAGAAAACTTTAAGTCATCTGCCTTGTAGACCCTGTTGGTGCTTTTAACCAACTTCCCAGACAATACAATTGTAATTTCTGGCCTCCATATGCACTTCTACCTGGAACGCTCTTTTTGCTTACCCACCCCCCACCCCCACCCCCCACTTTACCTGGCTAACTCAGCTCAGGGGATAATCTTCCAGAAAACCTTCTCTGTTTCCCCCACCCCCACATCTGGGCTGGGTTGAGAGGCCCTACTGTGCAGGACCTGCCCTGAGCACAACTCCAATCAAGGCCTTATTCATCTTTGGCACTTTCTCTGGAACCTCAAAGATGCTCCGTAAAAGAATGAATGAGGCTTATGACAGGGAAGGCAGTTACCAGAATATACACCATACTCTCCGTTTGCTCTGGCCCAGGCAGACATCACCAATCAATCTTGCTGATTTTATTCCCACAGGAGGAGAAAATTTATTAACCACATGGTATTTGCTGGGGACTTCAGGCCTCCAAAGCCCTTTGACCCAGGAGTCCCCAGAACTGCTTCCCCCACCAGTGAGTTGTTCAGAGGTCTCTTCCTTCCCCAATAACCCCCTGCCCTGGTCCCCAAAGCCCACAGATTACCTTTCCTGCTGCCACCAAGGCTCAGACACCTGGTGTCCTTAACTTCCTGCTTTGAGACACTTAAAGCAGCACCTTTTGGATTTACCTCTGGTCTCTGTGGGAATCATCCTTGAGACTGAAGGATGGAAAAAACATAGATTCTTAGGATTGCCTTCCCCTGCTACTTACCATCCAGCCCTGGCTGCTGAGAAATGGAATATTTCCTGCCACATCAAGAAACAAAGGATGTTACAGTTGTCAACGAATGCAGCTACCGCAGATGGTGAGCTGGTGAGCCCTGAGGGAACTCAGGAAGGAAAGAATACCTGCCATCTACCAGCCATCAGACTGCAACCACTCGGTACAGTGAGCCCTGAGGAAACTCAGGATGTGAAAACACAGGATACTGGCCCCAGATAGCTGAGGTGCTTATCAAAGGAATGATTTCTCTAATGATTAATGATGTTGAGCATTCTTTCATGTGTTTGTTGGCAACCTGTATATCTGCTTTGGAGAAATGTCTATTTTGGTCTTCTGCCCATTTTTGGATTGGGTTGTTTGTTTTTTCGTTATTGAGCTGCATGAGCTGCTTGTAAATTTTGGAGAGTAATCCTTTGTCAGTTGCTTCATTTGCAAATATTTTCTCCCATTCTGAGGGTGGTCTTTTGGTCTTGTTTATGGTTTCCTTTGCTGTGCAAAAGCTTTAAAGTTTCATTAGGTCCCATTTGTTTATTTTTGTTTTTATTTCCATTTCTCTAGGAGGTGGGTCAAAAAGGATCTTGCTGTGATTTATGTCATAGAGTGTTCTGCCTATGTTTCCCTCTAGGAGTTTGATAGTTTCTGGCCTTACATTTAGGTCTTTAATCCATTTTGAGCTTATTTTTGTGCATGGTGTTAGGGAGTGTTCTAATCTCATACTTTTACATGTACCTGTCCAGTTTCCCCAGCACCACTTATTGAAGAGGCTCTCTTTTCTCCACTGTATATTCTTGCCTCCTTTATCAAAGATAAGGTGACCATATGTGCGTGGGTTTATCTCTGGGCTTTCTATCCTGTTCCATTGATCTATATTTCTGTTTTTGTGCCAATACCATACTGTCTTGATTACTGTAGATTTGTAGTATAGTCTGAAGTCAGGGAGCCTGATTCCTCCAGCTCTATTTTTCATTCTCAAACTACAATGAGATATCATCTCACGCCGGTCAGAATGGCCATCATCAAAAAATCTAAAAGCAATAAATGCTGGAGAGGGTGTGGAGAAAAGGGAACACTCCTGCACTGTTGGTGGGAATGTAAATTGATACAGCCACTATGGAGAACAGTATGGAGGTTCCTTAAAAAACTAAATATAGAGCTAACATACGACCCAGCATTCCCACTACTGGGCATATACCCTGAGCAAACCATAATTCAAAAAGAGTCATGGGCTTCCCTGGTGGCGCAGTGGTTGAGAGTCTGCCTGCCAATGCAGGGGACACGGGTTTGTGCCCTGGTCCAGGAAGATCCCACATGCCGCGGAGCGGCTGGGCCCATGAACAATGGCCACTGAGCCTGCGTGTCCAGAGCCTGTGCTCCGCAACGGGAGAGGCCACAACAGTGAGAGGTCCGCGTACCGCAAAAAAAAAAAAAGTCATGTACCAAAATGTTCATTGCAGCTCTATTTACAATAGCCAGGACATGGAAGCAACCTAAGTGTCCATCAACAGATGAATGGGTAAAGAAGATGTGGCACATATATACAATGGAATATTACTCAGTCATAAAAAGAAACGAAATTGAGTTATTTGTAGTGAGGTGGATGGACCTAGAGTCTGTCATATAGAGTGCAGTAAGTCAGAAAGAGAAAAACAAATACTGTATGCTAACACATATATATGGAATCTAAAAACAAAAAAAAGGTCACGAAGAACCTAGGGGTAAGACGGGAATAAAGACACAGACCTACTAGAGAATGGACTTGAGGATATGGGGTGGGGGAAGGGTAAGCCGTGACAAAGTGAGAGAGTGGCATGGACATATATACACTACCAAACATAAAATAGATAGCTAGTGGGAAGCAGCCGCATAGCACAGGGAGATCAGCTCGGTGGTTTGTGACCACCTAGAGGGGTGGGATGGGGAGGGTGGGAGGGAGGGAGACGCAAGAGGGAAGAGATATGGGAACATATGTATATGTATAACTGATTCACTTTGTTATAAAGTAGAAACTAACACACCATTGTAAAGCAATTATACTCCAATAAAGATGTTAAAAAAGAAATGACAAAGGAAAAAAAAAAAGGAATGATTTCAATGAGCCCAGACTCTTGCATCTTCCTATACACAGAAAAGTGCTAAATTCCTTAACTTGAGATATCTGGTTTTCTTTAATTAACGATAGTCTTTTGATGTTCCCAACCACCTGCCCTTTGTTACAAAACGCCTATATAACCTGGCTTACCACGCTTGCCTCCTTGGAGCAGTTCTCTCAGGATTACTTGAGATGCTGCCTCTTGGGCTTGAAGTCCTAAAAATTCCCACCAAATAAAACATAACTCTCAACTTTTAGGTTGTGAATAATTTTTTAGGTCCACACTGCAAACTTGTGCATCTTCCCCCCGACCCTAAAACAGGATATAAACAGCTCCATGTGCCCCTAGGAAACCAACAATGGGGTTCATCAGTAATAATAATAGTTATTATTTGCCACATGTGGTCTGAAACTCTCCACCACCTTATCGTGTTTAATCATCCAATAACCTAACCAAGTGGGTATGATTATTTTTTTTTTAAAGATGTTTTTGATGTGGACCATTTTATTTTAAAGTCTTCGTCGAATTTGTAACAATACTGCTTCTGTTTTATGTTTTGGTTTTTTGGCCACGAGGCATGTGGGATCTTAGCTCCCTGACCAGGGATCGAACCCACACTCTCTGCATTGGAAGGTGAGGTTTATTATTACAATTGCCCCCATTTTACAGAGGTATAGAGGTATAGAGGAAATTAGGGCTTTACCTAAGCTGACCCAGCTGGCTAGCGGTAGATCCAGGATTTCAGACCAGGCAGCCTAACCCCGGAGTCTGTGCTCTGAATCACTAAAACCACTGCAATTATGGGAGTGACCACGAATGTGCATTTCTCCAGGGAGGAGGCTCCCAGCTCCTGTCTGATTCTCAGTAGGGTCTGGGACCCCCCCCCCCCCAAGAGGGTATGGGCACCTGCTTTAAGATGTCTTATTTCTCAAGAAGACCTACCATGTCCTTCTCTCTCAAAGACTGGGGAGGGGGCTACACGTCTTACTGCTAGTCCGCTCAGCTGGCACCCTCTGCACTATGTCCTAGGGACGCCCCTTGTTAATGCAAGTTCGTGTACCCGAGGCACAGCGAGGCCAAACAAACCAAAAAGTCAGAGTTTGGAGCAGAGAAAGTTTTACCGCAGGAGCCGGGTGGCTCACGCCCCAGAAAACCCCAAGCTCCCTGAAGGGTTTCAGCAAAGCATTTTTTTAAAAAATGCTTATTTATTTGGTTGCACTGGGTCTTAGTTGTGGCAGGTGGGCTCTTTAGTTGAGAGATGCATGCGGGATCTAGTTCCCTGACCAGGGATCGAACCTGGGCCCCCTGCATTAGGAGCACAGAGTCCCAACCACTGCGCCACTAGAGAAGTCCCCAGCAAAGAATTTTTAACAGCCAGGTGAGGACGGGGGTTCGTAGGGTATGTGATCTGCTTGTGCACAATTCTCTGATTGGCTGATGGTGAGGTAACAGGGCGGAGTCACAGGGGTTAACATTATCGATCCTTGGGCTCCAGGAGGCCTTGGGGACTATGTACTCTTGGTCATCAAGTAGTTAACATCTTCCACTTGGTGGGGGATTTTTACGTCTGCAAAACAACTCAGGAAATGTACATCAGATACTGTTATCCGGGTGGTTCAGAGAGGAGCTAAAGCAGAGGATATAGGGGGAGGGCCTGTCCCAGGAAGGCCCCATAGGGTCCTGCTCGGTTACACCCTCTCTATCCTAAAGGGAAATGCTTCTTCTCTTTCCCCTCACTTTGTTTTTGGGTACTCCCTGGAGTATAGTCCTTAGATTTGCTGAAACCTGATAGTTCAGACTTATTCCTGGACTCTTTGGACTCTCCCAGTTCCTTCCCTGCCCCACGGTGCTGAGAGTGAAAGCCTGTTCATAGTGAACCCTGACTGTTCTCTAGATTTTGTGGGCACTGGGAACAAAGAAATGAGGAGGACAGACTGTGGGGTTCATGTCTCAAGGATATTGGGTCTAGCAGGGAAATCTGACATCTTTCAGCAAATCCTCAGGTGGTTTGTTAATGACACCTGAGCCCTGCCTTCTGCCCAGATGGGGATAGGGCATTGTCAGGGATGCAGGACTTTTCAGCTCAGGTCTGAGTTGCTAGAGACTTTGAGGAGGAGGGTGGGTGGGATTCCAACTCACCAGGGGGAGTTCCAGGCCTTTGCAGCACTGGTGTCAGTTTCTAAAGCCCAGGTCTGCCCCTTTCATGGGCTCTGACCCCAGGGTAACACTTCCACCTGGCCATTTACCCTCCAATTGCTGAAGACTCACACTTCCTTCACCTCCACCCCCTTTCATTTTTCTCCATCCCTCTGCTCTCCACACCCTCCCCTGCACTTTTTCTTCATCATCTCTGGGAACTGCTCCAATTGTCTTACAGTAACAAAAACAAAAACAACTGTTCGTGGAATAGAGACACGGATGTAGGGAATGGCCGTACGGATACAGGAGTGGGTGGGGAACGGGGGGTGGGACGAATTGGGAGATTGGGATTGACATATATACACTACTATGTATAAAATAGATAACTAATGAGAACCTACTGTATAGCACAGGGAACTCTACTCGATGCTCTGTGGTGACCTAAATTGGAAGGAAATACAAAAAAGAGGGGATATATGTATACGTATAGCTGATTCACTTTGAAACTGAAACTAACACAGCATTGTAAAGCAACTATACTCCAATAAAAATTAATTTTAAAAAAAGACCAAAGAGGACTTCCCTGGTGGCGCAGTGGTTGAGAGTCCGCCTGCCGATGCAGGGGACACGGGTTCGTGCCCCGGTCCAGGAAGATCCCACATGCCGCGGAGCGGCTGTGCCCGTGAGCCATGGCCGCTGAGCCTGCACATCCGGAGCCTGTGCTCCGCAACGGGAGAGGCCACAGCAGTGAGAGGCCCGCGTACCGCAAAAAAAAAAGACCAAAGACCCCTGCTCATTATTTAGCTCTATTAATATGACCCAATCTTATTCTCAGAGTGATTCCTTGTACATGCCAGTGTGCTCACTCTCACCTCAGGGCCTTTGCACTGGTTGTTCTCTGTGTCCTCTGTATCCTCCTTCACCTTTTTTAAAAAATTAAATTAAAAAAATTTTTAAACATCTTTATTGGAGTATAATTTCTTTACAATGGTATGTTAGTTTCTGCTTTATAACAAAGTGAATCAGCTATACATATATACATATCGCCATATCTCCTCCCTCCCTCTTGCATCTCCCTCCCACCCTCCCTATCCCACCCCTCTAGGTGGTTACAAAGCACCGAGCTGATCTCTCTGTGCTAAGTGGCTGCTTCCCACTAGCTACCTATTTTACATCTGGTAGTATTATTAGTCCATGCCACTCTCTCACTTTGTCCCAACTTACCCTTCTACCTCCCCATGTCCTCAAGTCCATTCTCTACATCCACATCTTTATTCCTGTCCTGCCCCTAGCTTCTTCATAACCTGATTTAATTAAAAAAAATTTTATTGGAGTATAGTTGAATTACAATGCTGTGTTAGTTTCTGCTGTACAGCAAAGTGAGTCAGTTATACATATACATATATCCACTCTTTTTTAGATTTTTTCCCATATAGGTCATTACAGAGTATTGAGTAGAGTTCCCTGTACTATACGGTAGGTCCTTATTAGTTATCTATTTTATATAGAAATGGATAAAGAAGATGTAGTACATATACACAATGGAATATTACTCAGCCATAAAAAAGAAAAGAACAAAATAATGCCATTTGCAGCAACATGGATGGACCTAGAGCTTGTCATAATGAGTGAAGTGAGACACAGAAAGACAAATATGATATTGCTTATATGTGGAATCTAAAAAAATGGTACAAATGAACTTATTTACAAAACAGAGAGTCACAGGTGTAAAAAACAAACTTATGTTTACCAGGGGGGAAAGGGAGGGGGAGGGATAATTGTGAGACTGGGATTAACATATACACCTCCTTCACTTTTTAAGGTCCTTAAACCAAATGTCCCCTTCTCAGAGAGATCTTCCCTAACTACTTAATTTAAAACTGCCGTCCTATATACAGCATAGTGACTATAGTTAATCATACAGTATTGCATATTTGAAAGTTGCTTAGAAGTTCTCATCACAAGAAAAAATTTTGTAACTATGTATGGTGACAGATGTGAACTAGACTTACTATGATCCTTTTGCAGTATATTCAAACATTGAATCATTATGTTGTATCCTTGAAACTAATATAATGTTATAATATAGTCAATTATACCTCAATAAAGATAATAATAATATAAATCGAAAATCTTGTTTGTACAAAAATTTGTATGTAAATGTTCATAGCAGCATTATTCATGACATCCAGAAAGTGGAAACAATCCAAATGTCCATCAACTGATGAATGGATAAACAAAACGTGGTATCTCGACACATGTATCCAAAATATAATGGAGTAGTATTTGGTTATATAAAGGAATGAAGTATAAACCTTGAAAACATTATGCTAGGTGAAAAAGGCCAGTCACAAAGACCATATATTGTGTATTCCACTTATGAAAAATGCCCAGAATCAGCAAATCTATAGAGACAGAAAATAGATTAGTGGTTGCCCAGGGCAGGGGGTTGTGGAGTTTGGGTGAAATTGGGTCTAAGGACTGTCATTGAGTATGGGGTTTCTTTTTGGGGTAAAGGAAATGCTTTAAATTTGATTGTGGTGTTGGTTGCACAGCTCTGTGAATAGATTAAAAACCATTGAATTGTATACTTTAAATGAGTGAATGTTATATGAATTATATCTCAATAAAGCTGTTAAAAAGAAAACTAGAATATACCCCTCCACCTTCATCCCTACTTTGTTCCTCAAAAGTGGGATCTTATATCTTTCTTAATTTGCTTATTGAGGGAATTCCTGATGGTCTAGTGGTTAGTACTCCGAGCTTTCACTGCTGAGGGCACTGTCGGGGAACTAAGATCCCGCATGCCCCGCAGCGCAGCCAAAAAAGAAAAAAATTTTTTGCTTACTGATTATATTCATGGACTCCGACACTAGAATGTTAGCTCCTGGAGGACAGATTTTTTTTGGTTGTTTCACCAATGAGTCCATTGTATTCCCAGGCATAAGACTTAGGAACATCGTAGGCGCCCAATGAATATCTGCTGTGGGAATGCTGAGTGTCCCAAAAGTCTAATTACTCTGTCAGTCTTGTCTCTCCACCTTCACCCTGGCCTCCTTCTCCAAATCCTGCCTTGATCCCCACCGCTCAGATGAAGTGGACACGACAACCAATCTTGTTCCAAGTTGGCCTCTGGGCTCCATACACGTTTGTTGTTGTATTTTTGATCAGGATCGCAGTATCTTCCTCTCTCTCTCTCTCTGTCTCTGTCTCTGTCTCTGTCTCTCTCTGTGTGTCTCTCTCTCTGTCTCTCTGTCTCTCTCTCTACCTCAGAAAGAACAAGAACCCTCTGTGCCTTCCCTGTTTGGACCCCAGACAGTGCTGGTCCTGGGTGCGGTGGGGAAGAGGGGGCAGAGATTTGGTAAATCCTGAGGATGGGATGGCTGGGAAACTCAGAACACTTAAGGCCACTTTCCTAATGTGCCCCAATTTGGGAAGCCTTTGGGAAGCTGAGTCTGTGGCTCCCCTGTGGTGAATGGGCTGAGGTGGGGGTGCGGTAAGGAACCAAGATCAGCAAGTCTGTGCCTGGTACCACTGAGACCCTTCCTGGAAACTTCGGTTCCAAGGACTTGAGGGGCATGAGACATCCTAGCTATGTGTTTCTGCTGTCCCCGTGTGTCTCAACTTGGAACTGCATGAATTCAGAGTGTCAATACCAGCACCTAAGCCCAGCTTTGAGAATGCCACCCTCAATCTCCCATGACACTGAGGGTCAATCCGCCTGAAAAGATGCCTCTAGGAGGATGTCGGTGCATCAGACAGCCTCTAAGGTGGCTAAGATCCCAAAGATCCCTGCCCGCTGGTATTTACTCCGTGTGTAATGGCATCTCCTTGAATATGGGCGGGACATGTGACTTGCTTCCAACAAATGGAATACGGCAAAAATGATAAAAACTCCTTCTGATACTGGATTGTAGAGATTGTGATTTCATCTTGTTGTACCCTCCTCCTTCTCATCTTCGCTCATCCCTTCCTCCCTCCCCCTCCTCCCTTTTCCCCTCCCTCCCTACCTCTCTCTCTCTGTCTCAGTCTCTTTCCCTTTCTGTCTCTGTCTTTCTGCCCTATAAAAAGGTCCATATGTCCAGGAACTGTCACCAATCAGCAGAGAACTGAGATCTGAGGTTAGAAACGGATCTCCTATCGTTGGTCAAGATATTAGATGACCACAGTCTCTGCTAGCATCTTTTTTTTAAACTTTTTATTTTATATTGGAGTATAGCCAATTAACAATGTTGTGATAGTTTCAGGTGCACAGCAAAGGGACTCAGCCATACATATACATGTATCCATTCTCCCCCAAACTCCCTTCCCATCTAGGCTGTCACATAACATTGAGCAGAGTTCCCTGTGCTATACAGTAGGTCCTTGTTGGTTATCCATTTTAAATATAGCAGTGTGTACATGTCATTCCCAAACTCCCTAACTATCCCTTCCCCCCAGCCTTTGTCCCTGGTAACTATTATAAGTTTGTTCTCGAAGTCTGTGAGTCTGTTTCTGTTTGTAAATAAGTTCCTTTGTATCATTTCTTTTTAGATTCTGCATGTAAGTGATATCATAGGATATTTCTCTTTCTCTGTCTGACTTACTTCACTCAATATGACAATTTTTAGGTCCATCCATGTTGCTGCAAACGGAATTATTTCATTCTTTTTAATGGCTGAGTAATAATCCATTGTATATATGCACCACATCTTTATCCATTTCTCTGTTGATGGACATGTAGGTTGCTTCCATGTCTTGGCTATTGTAAACAGTGCTACAATGAATTTTGGGGTGCATGTATCCTTTTGGACCATGTATTTCTCTGGATATATGCCCAGGAGCGGGATTGCTGGGTCATATGGTAGCTCTATTTTTAGATTTTTAGGGAACCTCCGTACTGTTCTCCACAGTGGCTGTACCAGTTTACATTCCCACCAACAGTGTAAGAGGGTTCCCTTCTCTCCACACTGTCTCCAGCATTTGTCGTTTGTGGATTTTTTTTTTTTTCCTTCGGTACGCAGGCCTCTCACTGTTGTGGCCTCTCCCGTTGTGGAGCACAGGCTCCGGCCGCGCAGGCTCCGGCCGCGCAGCTCAGCGGCCATGGCTCACGGGCCTGGCAGCTCCGTGGCATGTGGGATCTTCCCGGACCAGGGCACGAACCCGCGTCCCCTGCATCGGCAGGCAGACTCTCAACCACTGCGCCACCAGGAAAGCCCCACTATAACCACTTTTATTCAACATAGTTTTGGAAGTCCTAGCTATGGCAATCAGAGAAGAAAAAGAAATAAAGGGAATCCAAATTGTAAAAGGAGTTAAACTGTCACTGTTTGCAGATGACATGATACTATACATAGAAAATCCTAAAGATGCTACCAGAAAACTACTAGAGATCATCAATGAATTTGGTAAAGTGAGCCATGGCCTCTGAGCCTGCGCATCCGGAGCCTGTTCTCCGCAACGGGAGAGGCCACACGGTGAGAGGCCCGCGTACCGCAAAAAAAAAGAAAAAAAAATTTTTGAAAAGAGGAAAATCTATTAATTGCAGAGACCTAAATACAGGAGTGATAAGACATGACATTTAATCCTATTACCAGTTTTACAGTGCAAATATGACCAAATAATGACAAATTCATAGGAGTTAAACTAATAGAAGAACATCAAAGAAAAGGATCAGTAAAAAAAATTCAGGATTCTGTTTGTCCCTGGAGGGGAGGGGGTGATGCAAGTGGGAGAACAGTTGCATTCTAGAATGTCGGCATTGCTTTAACTTCAGGATAGGTATGTGCATGTTTATTATGTTACTGTTCCTGCAGAACTACACATAGGTTTTAAGCTCTCCTTTGTATATGATATTTTAACAAGTAAAATTGAGGAAAGGCCCTTCCATATTCTTAATTCTAAATATATTTCCCATGTTCTTCTAATATGGGTCATGCAGCTTAGAATTTAGAGGTCATCAGAATCTCCAAAAGTATTCATTAAGAGTTCTATAATCCCTTACATGTCTCCCCAGAGGTTCAAAGTCAGTTGTTCTTGCTGGAGGTCAGGGAAACCTCAGTATGAACGAAGGTCTCAGGTGATTCATCTCTGCAGCTGTTCTGTGGACATCAATGGAGGAAGCTCTGCACTAGAGTGAACAGGAATGCCAGGCAGGGAGCTGTTTCCCATGTTGGTGCTGAAAATGAAACCACCCCTCAACCACCAGTGAACAGAAAGTTCTTCACCCACTCTTGACTCTCCCTTGACAGCTCCACTGTTTTCACCTCACCCACAGAGATGATTCTGACTGGTGGCCTCTTGTTTCTGTGCTTCTGGGGAAAGTGATCCTGCTTATTTTGCCAGCTTCCCTTTCTCCTCTTCCTAAGGAACGGCACCAAGAAACGGGGGAGAGCTTAAACAAGCTTTATTTAGGAACGCTCCCGGGCGAGGTTCACTGGTCCGAGAGAAAGGGGCCAGAGAAGTCGCGCCCGGGCGAGGGTTTGGGCAGAATTTATAGGGGAAGAAGGGAAAGGGGTGTGGTGAATCCGGGAGGGCGCAGGGTATTCCTTATTTGGTGGTCTTTTCGGGTATCGTGGCAATATCTGGTCCGGTCGCATCAGTCTTGGGAACGTTAGTCCCGCCCCGCGAAAGGCGGGAAGGCTGGGCCGGGTGGAAAGTCCCCAGGTCAGTTCCTGGAACTGGGTGGTCCGGAAAGTCTCCAGATCAGTGTCTGGAACTGGGTGGTCCGGAGAGTTTCGGTCTGATGCAACCTGTGAGTCTGATTGCGTTCCCCTGCCTCGGGCCAGTTGGCCTTACACTCTTGTCTTATTCTCAACATCTCCTTGTCAAAGGAAAGTAGTTCTCCATAGAATAAGACACATTTAATAATTTTCCATGAAGGCCCTAAGTCTGCACCCAATCTGCTAAGACATCAATGATACAATTAATTTTATTCAAGGATGTTTCTCTATGTGGACTCCACTAGAGATGTGTAAGAAACAAAGCAATAGGGACTTCCCTGGTGGTGCAGTGGTTAAGAATCTGCCTGCCAGTGCAGGCGACGCGGGTTCGAGCCCTGATCCGGGAAGATCCCACATGCCGTGGAGCAGCTAAGCCCGTGGGCCACAACTACTGAGCCTGCGCTCTAGAGCCCAGAAGCCACAACTACTGAGCCCACATGTCACAACTACTGAAGCCCACGTGCTTAGAGCCCATGCTCCACAATAAGGCAAGCCCCCGCGCTCCACAACTAGAGAAAGCCCGCACAGCAACAAAGACCCAATGCAGCCAAAAAATAAATTAATTTTTTAAAATGCTTAACTTAAATTAAAAAAAAAAGAAACAAAGCAATATAAGATGACTGAGGAGGGACTTCCCTGGTGGTGCAGTGGATAAGACTACGTGATCCCAATGCAGGGGGCCTGGGTTTGATCCCTGATCAAAGAACTAGATCCCACATGCGTGCCACCACTAAGGAGCTCACGTGTTGCAACTAAGACCCAGTGCAACTAAATAAATATTAAAAAAAAGTTGAGGAAAATAATATGACTAAGGAGAGAAGTAAAAGCTCAGATACAGTCTTACAAATAAGCCAGTGAAGCCCATCAACAGACAAATGGATAAAGAGGATGTGGCACATCTATACAGTGGAATATTACTCAGCCATAAAAAGGAGCGAAATTGGGTCATTTGTAGAGACTTGGATGGACCTAGAGGCTGTCATACAGAGTGCAGTAAGTCAGAAAGAGAAAAACAAATACTGTATGCTAACATATATATATGGAATCTAAAACAACAACAACAAAAAGTTATGAAGAACCTCGGGGCAGGACAGGAATAAAGACACAGACGTAGAGAATGGACTTGAGGACACCGAGAGGGGGAAGGGTAAGCTGGGACAAAGTGAGAGAGTGGCATGGACTTATATATACTACCAAATGTAAAATAGATAGTGAGTGGGAAGCCACCGCATAGCACAGGGAGATCAGCTCGGTGCTTTGTGACCACCTAGAGGGGTGGGATAGGGAGTGTGGGAGGGAGATGCAAGAGGGAGGAGATATGGGGATATATGTATACGTATAGCTGATTCACTTTGTTATACAGCAGAAACTAACCCACCATTGTAAAGCAATTATACTCCAATAAAGATGTTAAAAAAAAAAGAATGAGAAAAACAAATATCGTATAGTAACGTGTATATGTGGAATCTAGAAAAATGGTACAGATGAACTGGTTTGCAAGGCAGAAATAGAGACACAGATGTAGAGAACCAACATATGGACACCAAGGGGGGAAAGTGGGGGTGGTGATGGCGGTGGTGGGATGAATTGGAGATTGGGATTGACATATATACACTTATATGTATAAAATAGATAACTAATAAGAACCTGCTGTATAAAAAAGATAAAATAAAATTCAAAAAAAAGCCAATGAGAAGATTTCAAAGGAAAAACAATGCCAGAAGATTACCAAACTTTGCCCTGCTTACCTAACAAATATTTATTTTATCATATTATTCACACCAACGGAAAAGCCTGATAAATATAACAATAAATGAAAACAAATCTAACTGCTGACGCAAGTGATAAAGTTATGTGAAGACAATAGGATTATAAGAGTTAAGAAGATATGCAAGATATGGAACACAGCAATACTAGTTAAATTTTATTGAAGCATTGTCCTGTTTTTGTCCAGTAATTACACTACATATGATAAGAGTAAGGTTCTCATAGTAATCATTTCCCCTATACCAGGAATTAGATTAAGTAGGTGGCGTATGATCCTGTTCTCAGTGATAAGATTGAAGGTAATACCTTATGGATGATGCCACGGAAATATCCATTATAAATAGTCCCTCAATTAACCTCAGACCCAGGGAAGGTCAGTCAGGGTTTTTTGTTATTTGGGTTTTTTTCCTCTGGGAATCATGTCTAGATATGATACCTGCATCTGTGAAGCCATCTGGGTCCATGAGGGGAATCAGCCCTAGCACGAAGCCACTTCCTGGAGGAATGAATGAATCTCTACTTTCCTGCTCCTGCGCAATTTTCTACCTCTGAGATCCTTGTAATGAAGATATCTTTATTGTTTGCACATATTAGACTCAGGATTAATTTCTCTCATTAGGAAGAAAGTCTTCCTCACTGATCAGTTTCAAACATCACACAATCATTTCAAACTACTGAGATAATCTAATCACAAAAAATTGTATACAAAATAAAGCTGAGTGTTCTGGGTGCTAATGTTGCCCCACACATGTACAATTTACCAGTGACCAGTCTCAAGGATTCCTGATCTGGGGTATGAAAGATCAACCACTACGTCCCACAGTAGGCTTAACTCTGGGGTGCAATTCACACGGTGCTACCCATAGAATCGAGCAGAATCTACTTCTGCATGACCACAGACTTCTTTAAATCATTTCCTTGACCTATCCACCTTTTCCCACTTCCCTTGTGCTCAGAACATTCCCCACAAAATTACTATACCATGAACCTCTGCCTCAGATTCAGCTTCCATAGACCTTAACTGAAGAAACTTTTCTTAGAGAATGGAAATCACAGTGCTAAAAAAAAAAAAAAAAAAAAAAAAAAAAAAAAAAAAAAAGAGCACTTCAGGTTTTAACCCTAAGTTAAAATGCACTTAGCGATCATGGTATCTATTTACCAAAGAACCTACTGCTGAAAGAGTCAGGCATTCTAGCTCATCCGTATTCCTTTTACTTTGATTCATTCTAGTGAACCCATCCCAAATCGGATGACACAATCACAGAAAAGAAATACTCTACCAATAAGTTTCCTCAAAACTCCCTTCATGTCTCTGTTCCTCAGGCTGTAGATGAAGGGGTGCATCACAGGAGCGACCACAGTGTACATCAGTGAAGCCACTGCAGTCTTCCTGGAAGAGTCAGTAACTGCCGAACTAATGTACACCCCAAAAGCTGTCCCATAGAAAAAGGAAACCACTGAGAGGTGAGACCCACAGGTAGAAAAAGCTTTCTACTTTCTGCCTGATGAGGGCATTTTCAAAATGGAGGAAACAATTTGAATATACGAGAAAATGATTCCAGAAAGAGGAACACCAGCAAATATGCCAGCTGCAAAATATACCAGGATGTTATTGATGAGGGTATCAGAACATGCAAGTTTGATGACCTGAACAACTTCACAGAAGAGGGAGATCTCCAGGTCTGTGCAAAAGGACAGTTGCAGCACCATCAGACTATGGAACAGGGCATCTGCAATGCTAATGAACAAGGAGAGTAGAATCAGCTGAACACAGAGGCGGGGGTTCATGCTGACTGTGTATCTTAGTGGGTGACAAATAGCCACATAACGATCGTAGGCCATTATTACTAAAAGGAGAAAATTTTCCCAGCAAACAAAAGTCGGAACAAAGCTGATCTGGGTGAGGCAGCCTCTATACGTGATGCTCTGATTCTGTGCTTGGATGTTCTCCAGGATCTTTGGGATCATGGTGGTGCTGAAACAGATGTCAGTAAAGGACAGATTGGAGAGAAAGAAGTACATGGGAGTGTGGAGTTGGAAGTCAGAGATGACAGCCTAGATGATGAGAAGGTTTCCCAGGATGGTGATCAGGTACACGGACAGGAACAGTTTGAAGAAAGTGGTCTTCGGTTCTGGATCCTCTGTCAGTCTCACGAGAAGAAATTCTGAAACATCTGTTTGGTTTCTGGGTTCCATATTGTTGATAAATCTGATGGAAAAGATGTGGTCCCTAGTCCAGCAGCAGGAGTATCACCAGAGGCAAACACCAGTTTGGGAAGGGAAGTAATAGAATGGGGGGATGCTTTCCATATGCTTGTTATTTTGTTATTTTGAAAAAAGACCTGAAGTTAATAAAGCAGTGTGTCAACATTTGTTAATTCTCGAAAGGATCTAGGAATGGTCATTTTAAAAATTACACTATGATGTTCTGATTATTTATAACATTTGGTAACTTTATTAGGAGAAACAGGTAGTCAGGCTGATGAGTCTAACTGGATTGCCACCTCCTTTCTCAGAGACCTCACAGCCTGGCAACAGAGATAACACAGAGCTGTGTTAAAAACACAGAACTGGAAGATACAGTAAAACTGCCCAAGCCTCCTCCCCGAAACCACTACAGAAATGAAGTTAAATGCCCGCCAAGTTGAAAACAATCACCATGTTTGTAAATGAGCGTGTTCTTTGCCATTATGGAGAGAGAGTAGGAGACTGACAGAATGAGAGCTCTTTGAGGATTTCAGGAAAGGTACGAGGGAACATGTCAAGATGGGAGACAGGCATGAGGCAAATGAATGCCTTGGTTCTAATCATTTTATGCATGTCCTTTCCTCACAGTTTCCCCTGGATAAACTTGTAGTAAATCACCTGCCCTGATTTCCAAACATTAACAAAGGGACATTTTGCTACCTGGATGACTTCACCGTGCAATGATGGAATCTCTCCTAGAGGTGCAATGATGGAATCTCTCCTAGAGATGCAATGATGCATCTCTGCTAGATATTCAGTGATGGAGACTAAAGTTCTATAAGAGGAGAGGGACTGAGTGAAGCTCCAGGCTCCTGGGCAAGAAGGCTTATCTCCAGGAGGAGGTACAGGTGTGCTGTTTCTTTACCGGGGAAATGCTGTTGAGTGCGTTTTTCACAATTTGTAGTCTCTGTACCTTTGGAGGACCAATATCCAAAGCTCCTCATTAGCCAAACAATTTCATCATCACGCTGATGCCAGTGCAGTGCAAATCCTTAAAGGCCAAGAAGATCTAATGGAACAATTCAGGGTGGTTGATTCCCTGATGCTATGAAGCCAGGTGTTCATCATTCACTGCTCTACCTCTCTCTGTTCACACGTATTTCACATACAATGCAAATGTGGACAAACCATTCTTCTCTACCTGGACTCTAGTATTCTTTTTTTAGATACAACCAATGGCATATCTATGCAATCAATGATATCAGGAAGCCTGGTTATAATTGTAGGTTATGAAGTTATTTATTTATTCATTCATTTCAGCCATATAAGAAGGAATGAAATTCTGACACATTACAACATGGATAAACCCTAAAAACATGATGCTCTGCGAAATCAGCCAGACAAAAAAGGACAAATATTGTATGATTTCAGTTATAAGGTACATAGAATAGGCAACTTCATAAGGGCAGAAAGTAGACTGGGGGCTACAGGGGAGAGGGTGAGAAGGATTGATTTTTGAGAGTGCCGGAATATATTAAAAGTTGTTTATTTCCGTACTGAGTAATCAAAGCATGTTGATATCGATGGAGTGAATAAGGTCACATGTGGAGATATTTCATTGGAAGTTTATTTGCCCTGCTTTTTTCATTATATTGAAAGAACAATTCTGAATTTTCATTCTCGAAAATTGTTTGTGGCTTTTTTTTTCTGTATTAACTTTTTTATTAGTGGCTTTTTTTTTTTTTTTTTTTTTTTTTTTTTGCGGTACGAGGGCCTCTCACTGTTGTGGCCTCTCCCGTTGCGGAGCAACAGGCTCTGGACGCGCAGGCTCAGCAGCCATGGCTCATGGGCCCAGCCGCTCCGCGGCATGTGGGATCTTCCTGGACCAGGGCACGAACCCGTGTCCCCTGCATCGGCAGACGGACTCTCAACCACTGCGCCACCAGGGAAGCCCTAGTGGCTTATTTTTAAAGTGCTTAAATTCCTCAGTCTTTACCTTTTGGATTGTATTAGTCTCTCAGGTGCTCAACTCCTCTGAGGTTATAAAAATATCTTTGTATATGGTCTTCCAAAATATTTAATCACTTTGACTTTTGCTTAACATTGGAATGATTTTTGTTTGTTTTTGTCTAGAGAGAACGATGTTATTTATCAGTTTCAATTCCCTTTTTTTGACTTTTTAAAATTGTGGCGAAATAGATATAAAATTTATCATTTCAGCCATTTAAAGTGTTCAATTCCATGGCACTAAGAACATTCACAATGTTGTGGGACCACCACCATTAACCATCTCCTGAACTTTTTCATCACCCTGAACAGAAATTCTTTACGCATTCAACAATAACTCCGGGGAATAACCCTGGCAGTCCAGTGATTAGGACTCAGCGCTTTCACTGCCTTGGCCTGGGTTCAATCCCTGGTCACAGAATTAAAATCCCACAAGCCATGATGTACACAGCCAAAAACAAACAAACAAACAAAAAACAATAACTCCACTTTTCATTCTTTTCTTAGAGCTTTCAAAAGGAGCCCAACACTTTGACTTTAGCCCAATGTAGCTGATTTCAGGCTTCTGACTTCCAGGACTGCAAGAGAATACATTTGTGTTGTTTTAGGATACTAAGCTTGTGGTAATGTGCCACAATGACAATAGGAAACTAATACAGGACATATGTCCCAAATCAGGCTGATAATAAAAACAACGTCTTTGGGCTTCCCTGGTGGCGCAGTGGTTGAGAGTCCGCCTGCCGATGCAGGGGACACGGGTTCGTGCCCCGGTCCGGGAGGATCCCACATGCCGCGGAGCGGCTGGGCCCGTGAGCGATGGCCGCTGAGCCTGAGCATCTGGAGCCTGTGCTCCGCAACGGGAGAGGCCACAGCGGTGAGAGGCCCGTGTACCGCAAAACAAACAAACAAACAAAAAAACAAAAACAAAAACAACGTCTTTTGGGTGTCTCCTTGGAAAGATTCTTTCTGCATTGCAAAGAGACCTAAGGAGAGGCAGCCAGTTTTCTGTTTCTGGTTATTGTGTCTGTAATGTCCCTGCACAGCTATAGGCATTGATGACCATCATGGGAACAGCCTTAGGAGGAAGGCTTAGGCAGAATGAAATGCAGCCCTGTGTTTTTGTGCCTAGACCTATCTGACCTCTAAAGTCATTGTTAGAAAAGATGATAAAGTGATCGTTGATCATTTCCCTATGAGAGTCGAGACTTTTGCCTTATTATTGCTGAAAGCACACATGTATTCTCTCTGAGAGTATCGAAGTGTCTCAAATCTTCCACAATTGTAAATATAATTATGCCAATTTTGTAGATGAGGAAACTGAGCTTAGAGGGTTCAAGTAAACTGTCAAAGGTCACATAGCTACTGTTTAGCAGAGGTAGGATTCAAATCCAGGTGGTCTGATTCCAAAATTCTCACCCCCCAGAAATATAAAAATAAAATAAAAAAGAAACACCAAAAAAATTTCTTTAATTAAAAACAAATTCTCCCACTGGCATTTTTCACAGAACTAGAACAAAAAATCTCACAATTTGTATGGAAACACAAAAGACCCCGAATAGCCAAAGCAATTTTGAGAACGAAAAATGGAGCTGGAGGAATCAGGCTTCCTGACTTCAGACTATACTACAAAGCTACAGTAATCAAGACAGTATGGTACTGGCACAAAAACAGAAATATAGATCAATGGAACAGGATAGAAAGCCCAGAGATAAACCCACGCACATATGGTCACCTTATCTTTGACAAAGGAGGCAGAAATGTACAGTGGAGAAAGGACAGCCTATTCAATAAGTGGTGCTGGGAAAACTGGACAGCTACATGTAAAAGTATGAGATTAGATCACTCCCTAACACCATACACAAAAATAAGCTCAAAATGGATTAAAGACCTAAATGTAAGGCCAGAAACTATCAAACTCTTAGAGGAAAACATAGGCAGAACACTCTATGACATAAATCACAGCAAGATCCTTTTTGACCCACCTCCTAGAGAAATGGAAATAAAAACAAAAGTAAACAAATGGGACCTAATGAAACTTAAAAGCTTTTGCGCAGCAAAGGAAACCATAAAGAAGACCAAAAGACAACCCTCAGAATGGGAGAAAATATTTGCAAATGAAGCAACTGACAAAGGATTAATCTCCAAAATTTATAAGCAGCTCATGCAGCTTAATAACAAAAGAACAAACAATCCAATCCAAAAATGGGCAGAAGACCTAAATAGACATTTCTCCAAAGAAGATATACAGAGTGCCAACAAACACATGAAAGAATGCTCAACATCACTAATCATTAGAGAAATGCAAATCAAAACTACAATGAGATATCATCTCACACCAGTCAGAATGGCCATCATCAAAAAATCTAGAAACAATAAATGCTGGAGAGGGTGTGGAGAAAAGGGAACCCTCTTACACTGTTGGTGGGAATGTAAATTGATACAGCCACTGTGGAGAACAGTATGGAGGTTCCTTAAAAAGCTACAAATAGAACTACCATATGACCCAGCAATCCCACTACTGGGCATATACCCTGAGAAAACCATAATTCAAAGAGTCATGTACCAAAATGTTCATTGCAGCTCTATTTACAATAGCCCAGAGATGGAAACAACCTAAGTGTCCATCATCGGATGAATGGATAAAGAAGATGTGGCACATATATACAATGGAGTATTACTCAGCCATAAAAAGAGACGAAATTGAGCTATTTGTAATGAGGTGGATAGACCTAGAGTCTGTCATACAGAGTGAAGTAAGTCAGAAAGAGAGAGACAAATACCGTATGCTAACACATATATATGGAATTTAAGAAAAAAAAATGTCATGAAAAACCTAGGGGTGAAACAGGAATAAAGACACAGACTTACTAGAGAATGGACTTGAGGCTATGGGGAGGGGGAAGGGTAAACGGTGACAAAGCAATAAAGAGGCATGGACATGTATACACTACCAAACGTAAGGTAGATAGCTAGTGGGAAGCAGCCGCATAGCACAGGGAGATCAGCTCGGTGCTGTGTGACCGCCTGGAGGGGTGGGATAGGGAGGGTGGGAGGGAGGGAGACGCAAGCGGGAAGAGATATGGGAACATATGTATATATATAACTGATTCATTTTGTTGTGAAGCTGAAACTAACATACCATTGTAAAGCAATTATGCTCCAATAAAGATGTTTAAAAAAAATAAAAATAAAAATAAATATCAATTAAGTTCAAAAAAAAAAAAAAAACAAATTCTCACCCTTAACCATCTGATATCTGGTCTTAAGTATTTCAAGAAGGTGGTCAGACTTGCTGGACCTCTCCTTAATTTATTTCTCTCTGTTATATTCCAGCAGTGTAAGCCTAAAGCAACTGGAAATCAATGGAAAGATGATATTCTAGAGATGAGTTTCCTCAAAGCCCCTATCATAGCCTTGCTCCTCAGACTACAGATAAAGGGGTTCATCATAGGGGTGACCACAGTGTACATCACTGATACTACTGCACTCTTCTTGGAGGAGTGAGTGGCTGCAGAACTAAAGTACACCCCAAAACCTGTCCCGTAAAACAAGGAAACAACTATTATGTGTGACCCACAGATGGAAAATGCCTTATCCTGACGGGATTTTCAGGACAGAGGAGACAATTCGAGTATAAGAGAAAATTATCCCAGAGAGAGGAATAACGCCCAACAGGCTGGTCACTAAATACAGGAGGACGTTATTAATGAGGATATCAGAACAGGCGAGATTGAGAATATGAGCTAGTTCACAGAAAAAGAGGGGACTTTTTAATTCTGTGCAAAAGGACAGCCGCAGTGCCATCAAAGTGTGGAGCAGGGCATCCACAACACTAATAAAGGAGGAGATCAGAACCAGCAGCCTGCAGAGCTTGCGGTTCATGATGACACCGTACCTCAGTGGGTGACAGATGGCCACAAATCGATCATAGGCCATCATGGCCAGAATTCCAGTTTTCAGTCCAGCAAAAGTCAAGACAAAGCAGATTTGGGTGAGGAATCCTGTGTAACTGGCGGATTTGCTCTGTGTCTGGATGTTCACTAGCATCTTTGGGATTGTGGTGGTGGTGAAACAGATGTCAATGAAAGACAGATTAGAGGGGAAGAAGTACATGGGAGTGTGCAGGTGGGAGTTATAGATACTGGCTAGGATGATGAGCAAGTTACCAAGCACAGTGACCACGTATATGGACAGGAAGAGGCAGAATAGGAGCGGCTGCAGTTCTGGATCCCCTGACAGTCCCAGAAGGAGGAATTCTGCAGTATCAGAGAGGTTTCAGGGTTTCACGTTGTCAATGGGTCTGTTAGAAAGATGGTGACAAGGAAACAAAACTTCAGAGAAACTTCCTTAATATTGTCCATATTTTGAAACCAATCAGTTACAGGTCTTTTCTCCTTCCTTGTCTCCCCTCTTCTTTCCTCTCCTTTTCTTGCTTTACATTCCCATAAAACTTCGCCCCACACCACCCCCTGTCCCAAGCTTTTTTTTTTTTTTTTTTTTTGCGGTACGCGGGCCTCTCACTGCTGCGGCCTCTCCCGTTGCAGAGCACAGGCTCCGGACGCGCAGGCCCAGCGGCCATGGCTTACGGGCCCAGCCGCTCCGCGGCACGTGGGATCCTCCCGGACCGGGGCACGAGCCCGTATCCCCTGCATCGGCAGGCGGACTCCCAACCACTGCGCCACCAGGGAAGCCCTGTTCCAAGCTTTTATAGTCCATCTATTCTTTGTCAAGTAGGGTTATGTACTCACAGGAAAACAGTCATGGAATGTTGTCTTCTCCCTTAAGATGCCTCCAAGCAAATAACTCCAGAATAAAATTATTAAGACTGTATTCTAGAATACAGTTTGGGAAAATGCAGTCTGTGGACAAAATTCTGCCTGCTGCTTATTTCAGTAAATAAAGGTTTACTGAAACACAGCCATTCGTTTATTTATGGTCCATGGCAGCTTCCCCGCTACAACGTCTGAGTTGCGAATACTTGTGACAGAGACCGTATAGCCCACACAACCTAAAACATTTACTATTTAGCTCTTTACTGAAAAAAATGTGCCTACTTCTAGTCTAGAATCTTGATTAAATTTAGGTTCAATTTTTGGCAAACATCCTTAAATATATTCATGAGGAAGAACATATTGCCTATTTGTCTTCTTGTAATAATGATTGCCTGGATCTATTAATTCACCAGGAGTTACAAAACGCTGACATTTTAATTCTTTTTTCAGTTATTGGCTGAAATACTTCCATAAAGATGAAATTTCCCGAATTAAATAGGTGGATTTCTGGGAGTTCCCTGGTCGTCTAGTGGCTAAGACTCCACTCTCCCAACACAGGATGCCCGGGTTCAATCCCTGGTCAGGAAACTAGATCCCACATGCCACAGCTAAAGATCCCGCACTGACAATGAAGATCCCTCGTGCTGTATCTAAGACCAGGCGTAGCCAAATAACTAAATAAATATTTTGTAAAAAATAGATTTATTTCTTATAAGAAATTGAGTTCTTATAAGAAAGAATACTTCTTGATTCTTGTGTTCATCACTTTTTAAAATAATTGGTTTTCAGCATTATCCAACGATAAATGCTGTCATCATGAACTCCTGGATTTTAAATGCATTTGATATATTTCAATACACTGCAGTTGTTATTTATATTCTCAAATTGTCTTTTGGCCAGTGAAAGTCTCCTCAGCCTGCCTCTGCAGTCCTTCTGAAATGAACTCAGCAGCCTCGTATCTCCCTCAACTTTGACATGAAAGCTGTTCTTTGCCCATCATCTTGCAATAGATACATATATCAAATCATTATATTGTACACCTAAAACTAATACAATGTTCTATGTCAATTATATCTCAATTTTTTAAAAAAGAAAGAAAATGTCAAGAGTAAGCTACAGGGACTTCCCTGGTGGTGCAGTGGTTAAGAATCCGCCTTCCAATGCAGGGGACAGGGGTTCGAGCCCTGGTCCGGGAAGATTCCACATGCCGCGGGAGCAACTAAGCCCGTGCACCACAACTAGTGAGCCCGCACACCGCAGCTACTGAAGTCCGCATGCCTAGAAGCCGTGCTCTGCAGCAAGAGAAGCCACCACAATGAGAAGCCTGCGCACTGCAACAAAGAGTAGCCCCCGCTAGCCACAACTAGAGAAAGCCCACGCGCAGCAAAAAAGACCCAACGCAGCCAAAAGAAAAAGAAATACTTGACCTACACCTACATTTCATACAACTTATAGTTGAAAAGGCAGGTTCACATGCCCATGTGCTCCAACACACATGTAAGTTTTCCTGTGACTGCACTGAGACCCTGCTTACTCTGTAAGCTTGTGGCTCTGGACTTCTGTCCTGGTGGTTTTCTTCTGAGCACCTAGCATGCCCTGTAATGATGTCTGCCTTCGTCACAATCTTTTAAAGGTGGCTGAAGCTAATATGGCAAAAGCTTGGCATTAATTCTGGAAGGTGGTTGCATGGCTGTTTATTTTACTGCTTGCTGTGCAGTTCTCATGGTTTAAAATATTTTGTAATGTTTTGTTTGGAGGTTTTCAAAGAAAGACTAAACAGTAGACTCAACGTCCTCTCTCAGAGTCCTCAGAAGCAAGAGATAAGGACAAGACTTGATTGAGTTCTCTAAAGATGAAATCTGGAATGAGGACTGGGAAAATTGAGAAGCCAAACTCAACGTCACTCCAGCCCCACTCACTACCAAATAGATGAGGGAAACCAGAGAATTGTAAAAACATCTGCCAGATTTCTGAAGAGGCTAATTCATACTCAGCTGGGGAAGGAATCCCTTGGATTTAGAAGACAGAATAGGAGCCAGAAATGATGAAAGCTGATTGCAAATAGGATGAATGTGGAAAAGTAAATATACCAAGAACGTCAAAAACTTGTCATCTCACTGGTAATTCCACGGAACTTTATCTTACCTCTTGGATGTCCTCCAGATAGGCTGGTTAAAAAAATAAACTGTTCCATTTCTCACTGCATTTATTGGGCACTTCAGATTACCTTGGAGCCATCAATGTACTCATTCACCTTTCCTCTGGATATTGAAGGATGGGGATGGAAGATCTGTCTCCAGGAAGGGCAGATGGACCAAGTAAGGCAACTGGATGCTGGGCAAGAGGGATCATCGCAGGAGACTACAGTACGCTCTTTCCTGACCTGAGTAGGGCTGTTGAGTAGAGTGGTCACAGACAGACCATACGCAGTCTCTGTGGCCCTGGGGGCTCAGTTTCCAAAGCTCCTCATTAGCATGTGTACTGTCATTACTTCCCCCAGGCAGCTTATATCCTTAAGGAACACAGATGCTAGAAGGGAGAGCTCCTGCATTGCTGACTTCCTGACCCGGAGAGGACAGACAGGTATATGCCATTTTCTTCCCACGTCTCCTCTCACATCCAGGGTATCGCATTATTGGATTCTCAGGTCTAACCTTAAGGGACCTGATGGCCTCCTCCTAAGACCAACTCCCAGCCTTCTCTGAGCCAGAGATTATCACTAAAGGACTAGGGAAGAGTGGTTTAAGTCTCCATAGGGACAGAGACTCAGGGATGCAGGGAATGTATCATGGGATCATTGTCACACTGTCACTTAAGAAAATTTTCTCCTTTCTTAATTAAAGTCCCTACATGAATGAAGTTAGTAGGAAAGAGGTAGCAAGGAAACCAATTTACTAGTTACTTGGGCAGGCTTTTCGAGGTTGCCTGAAAAATAGACATAAACCAACAATCTTAAAGAAAGCACAAAAAAGCACTAATCATAAAGGAAGTGACTGATAAACTGATTGCATTAATACTGAGAAACACTGAGGGATATACAGCAACTCCCTATTATTGCAACTTTTCTCTAAGTGTAAAAGTAGTTCAATATAAAATTTTAAAACTCAAAATATGGCACTCCATACTCAGCAAAATGGCCAAACTGAAAAGACAATGTGAAATATTGGCAAGAGACTGGGAATGTAAATTGGTGCAACTACTTTGGAAAATTGTTTGGTAGTTTTGAATAAATACGCACTCCTAAACACATACCCAACAAAATTATGTACAATTGTGAATCAAAAAACATGTACAATAATGTTTGTGGCAGAGCCATTTGTAAAATATCCCAGCTATAAACAGATAAAATGTTCAAAACAGTTGAATGATAAAGTGTGCATATTCATTCTATAGAAAACTATGCAACAATCAAAATAAACTCCTGCTAAATGCAACAGCAAAAATCAATCTTGAAAATGTAATGTTCAGCAGAAGAAGCCAGGCACAAATGATAACATACGGTATCAGGCACAGAGTGCACATAACCTTAAATACACTAAAAATCATTGAATTTTACACTTCGAATGGGTGAACTTTTGTGGTATGTGAATTATATCTCAATAAAGTTGTTTTTAAAATACATGACTCCAGGCAATTCCCTGGCAGTCCAGTGGTTAGCACTCAGCACTCACTGCCAGGGCCCAGGTTCGATCCCTGGTTGGGGAACTAAGATTCCACAAGCCTCGCAGCGTGGCCAAAAAAAAAGACACAAATGAACTTATTTAGGTAACATAAACGGACTCACAGACATAGAAAACAAACTCATGGTTACCAAAGGGAAAAGGGGTGAGGAAGGGATAAATTAGGAGTTTGGGATTAGCAGATACAAACTACTATATATAAAATAGATAAACAACAAAGTCCCACATCTACTGTATAGCACAGGGAACTATATTCAATATCCTATAATAAACCATAATGGAAAAGAATATGAAAAGAATATGTATACCTATAACTGTATCACTTTACTGTACACCAGAAACGAACACAACGTTGTAAATCAACTATAGTTTGACTTAAAAAATTAAAAAGACATGATTCCATACAGTACCTACATTCTGGTGGTAGGAATCAGAGTGATTAGTAATGGAAAGAGCATTAAAGAATGATTCTCAGGTGCCTATAATATTCTATACTTTTTTTTTTTTTTTTTTTTTTTGCTGTACACGGACCTCTCACTGTCATGGCCTCTCCCGTTGCGGAGCACAGGCTCCGGACGTGCAGGCCCAGCGGCCATGGCTCACGGGCCCAGCCGCTCCGCAGCATGTGGGATCTTCCTGGACCGGGGCACGAACCCATGTCCCCTGCATTGGCAGGCAGACTCTCAACCGCTGCGCCACCAGGGAAGCCCTAATATTCTGTATCTTAACCAGAGTGTACAGCAGTTAATATAGAAGTGTTCTACCTTGTAAGAATTCATGCAGTTGTACATTCTTCTACATGTTAAATGTAAACAAAATGTGTTGGAAAAAGTTCAGAATTCCAAGGAGAATTTCACCATCTGCAATCTTCATGGGAAGGTTCATTACAGACTTTGTGCAGGCAATGGTAGGTTAGGACACATGAAATATAGAGGTACACAGATGATTTGTAAGCACAACTTAAGAGCTTTATCCAATAGGTAAACTTCTATTAAACATACATCCCTGTACCAAATAATTTTTCACTTTTGTTACCATATATAAAACTTTATTTTTAAAAACTGACCATCTGTGGACTCTGTTGATTAGTGACTAGTCAATTAGGAGTGAAAAAAGAAAAACAAAAACCTCCCTACCACCACCACACACACAAAACAAAGGAACAAACACGTGGAAAACATGTTGGCTTAAAACATTAGGTGTTTATTTTTCTCAAGTAACAAGTCTTTTTTTTTTTTTTTTTTTTTTTTGCGGTACTTGGGCCTCTCACTGTTGTGGCCTCTCCCGTTGCAGAGCACAGGCTCCGGACGCGCAGGCTCAGTGGCCATGGCTCACGGGCCCAGCTGCTCTGCAGCATGTGGGATCTTCCCAGACTGGGGCACGAACCTGTGTCCCCTGCATCGGCAGGCAGACTCTCAACCACTGCGCCACCAGGGAAGCCCAAATAACAAGTCTTGAAGATATTAAAACATTTTCCCTTCAGCGTTATCACATATCTTCTAAGGGATAATGAATGAATAAAGGATTTCTCACAGTCATTGCATAACTTAGGTTTCTTCCATATATGCATTACTTAGAGGCTTTCTCACATTCTTCACAACCAGTTCTTTTCACTTAGCATTTGGTTGTATGCCTTAAAGATTGAGAGTTCACTGAAAGCTACTTTACATGGATATCACTAAAAGGGGATTTATTGAGCATGAGTTCTCTCATGACGCCGAAGGGGAAAGGATTTACTGAAACCTTGCCCACAGACATTGCATTTATAGGGTTTTTCTTTAGTATGTATTCTTTTGTGCACATTGAGATTACACTTTACACTAAAGGATTTTCCGCAATGATTACACTCGTAGGGTTTCTCTCCAGTGTGAATTCTCATGTGTACTGTAAGGGACACATGCCTGCTAAAAGCTTTTCCACACTCACTGCACTTAAAAGGTTTCTTGTCCCTGGTATGGATTTTCATATGCCTCCCATAAGATAAGAGACCATGGAAGGTTTTCCCACATTCCTTACATTCATGTTTCATTTTCATGTGAATTTTCTTGTGCAAAATAAGGAAAGATTTCACTCTGAAGTCTTTTCCACATTGATTACATGTAAAGGGTTTTTCTCCAGTGTGAATTCTCACATGTTCTTTAAGACATGAACGATCCCTGAAAGCCTTCCCACAGTCATTGCACTTACAGGGTTTCTCTCCAGTATGAATTTTCTTGTGCGTGATAAGGTTGGAGCTCAGCCTAAAAGCTTTCCCACATTGATCACACTTGAAAGGTTTCTCTCCAGTATGTATCCGCAGGTGTACCTTAAGAGATGACTGACTACTCAGGGCTTTACCACAATGGCTACATTCAACGGATTTCTCTCCAGTGTGGATTCTCTCATGTCTTTTAAAATATGGGAGAATACTGAAAGTTTTCCCACAGTCATTGCACGTATAGGGTTTCTCTCCAGTATGTGTTATCTGGTGTATGGCAAGCCTATAGCTTCTACTGAAGGTTTTGGTGCATTGATCACATTTGTAGGGTTTTTCTTCTGAATGAGTCCCTGAATGTTGTCTGAGAAGTGAGCTATCTCGGAAGGTTTTTCCACAGTCACGGCACTCATAGGGCTTCTCCCCGGTATGAATTCTCTTGTGACGCGTAAGGTAAGAGCTTGAGCTGTAGGCTTTCCCACACTGATCACACTTATACGGTTTTTCTCCAGTGTGGATTCTCATGTGCAACTTAATGGATGAATGGCTCTGTAATACTTTACCACACTGATTACACTCAAAAGGTTTCTCTCTAGAGTGAGTTTTTTCATCCTTCTTAAGGTGTGAGATTGAATTTACGACTTTCCCCAAGTCACTGCGTTCATGGGATGTCTCTTCTGTATGTTGTCTCTTGTGCCCAGCTAAGTTAGAACTCCTGAGGAAGGCATTCTCGTCCTTTTTACATTCATAAGATTTTTCCCGAGGAAGAATTCCCTCAGATGGCTTAAGACGTGAAGAATCTCTAAGGGCTTTTGCAGAGTCAAGGTATCGATGGGCTTTCTTGCTAGGGTAAATTTTATTCTGAGTAATGTTAAATTTCACACTCAAGGCTTCAACAATTTCACTGCATTGAATGGGATTGCCTCCAAGACTTTGTTCCTATTGATTAAAATATGAGTTACAATCACAGGATTTATCATGTTCATGACTGAGAATCTCCCCTGACATAAATTCTGATACATCTCATGAGCACTTTATTAGCATGAGAGTTTCACATTTTCTTAGTGAATATGCAGTTTCTGACTGAGTTTATCAGCTTGAATAAGCTGATTGCTCTACCAGATGGCTTCACTGGAGTCTCTTCAACAGATTTTAGATAAAATTGCCTTAGAGTGAGTATCTTAAACATTTAACAACTAATCCCATTATGCAATTATTTACCTTGGGGATTCTCTGTAACCATTTTTGGAACTAAGTTATGAGTTTCCTTCAAATGAATACTTAGAGAATCTTCTGCTTTCTATTGGTGAAATGAGTGTGATATCACTCATATTACCCTCTAGTCCTTTTCTATCTTACAGAATTCTGGACTTCTAATGTGAGGACAAGAAATTATCCCATGTGACTCTTACCTTCTTGCCATTGAGCGTATATTTCTCCAAAATACCTTGTTTTTGCTGTTGTTGTTTGGTTTTAAGGAGAATCAGCTCATCTGAACAAAGTGGGAAAAAGTTTTGGAAAAGACATGGTGACAATATGCTGACAAAAAGCAGGTAATGCCCCAACCCAATCTGAAACAAATGGGAAACATAACCTCAAGTTCCTAGAGTATAAAATGGTGGGATGTTTAGCACAGGGAACAGATCTTGTAGGCAAGACATTCATATATGCCTGGTGCTCACCCGAACAGGTGTCTTGGTGAATTCTTCTCTCTACTATGTCCATTTCATCTTCCTGCTCCATCTGGGTGATGAGAGGAGGCTTGCTGAGTTGATGTCCTATTATGGGGAAAGATACATATGAGAGGACCATGCAGTATACAACAAAAACTACCATCAAACTGTGACAACAACTTGTTCTTTGAGGTTCTGAAGATAGGCAGTTGTGATTTTATAAGCAGCAAAATGACAAAATTCTAACAGAGAAAGCAAAAGTAAAGCATTTCAGAGATCAACTTTCCATAAATGGAAAATTGTCTTTCCAAGAGAAATTACTGAACCTTGGTAAGTGAACAGGATCTGTGACATTTTAATTTAAGAATATTCCCATCCCGGGCTTCCCTGGTGGTGCAGTGGTTGAGAGTCCGCCTGCCAATGCAGGGGACACGGGTTCGTGCCCCGGTCCGGGAAGATCCCACATGCTGCAGAGCGGCTGGGCCCGTGAGCCATGGCCGCCAAGCCTGCATGTCCGGAGCCTGCGCGTCCGGAGCCTGCGCGTCCAGAGCCTGTGCTCCGCAACAGGAGGCCACAACAGTGAGAGACCCGTGTACCGCAAAAAAAAAAAAGACGGGAAATAAGTGTTGGTAAGAATGTGGAGAATTTGGAACCTGCATACGTTGCTGAAGGGAATGTAAAATGATACAGCCAGTTTGGAAAACAGTTTGGCAGCTCCTCAAAATGTTAAGTATAAAGTTACCAAATGACCCAACAATTTTACTCTTAGGCATATATCCAAGATAAAGGACAACATATGTCCACACAAAAACTTGTATGTGAGTGTTTGTAGCAGCACTGTTCGTAACAGCAAGTGTCAAAAGCCAAATGTCCATCAACTGATGAATGGATAAACAAAATGTTGTATATCTATGCAAGAGAATATTATTCAGCAATGAATAGGACAGAAGTACTGACATATGCTACAACAAGGATGAACCTTGAAAACATTACACTAAGTGAAAAAATAAGTCACAAAAGACCACATTTGGTATGATTCCATTAATATGAAATGCTGAATAGGGAAACCTGTAGAAAAGGAAAGTAGATTAGTTGTTGCCAGGGGCTGCACGCAGGGAGGAATCAAACACCCTGTAGGTGGAGCAACAAAAATGTTATGGAATTAGACAGTGGTGACGGTTGCACAGCTATATGAAGGTACTACAAAAAAAAACCATTGTATTGTACACTTCAAATGAGTAAATTATGGTATGTGAATTAGGTCTCAATATGGCAATTTTTCTTAAAAGTAAAAGCCTACAAAAAAAAACTCCTATAGTCTGTATCACAAGTCGATTGGGTCTTACTCACCCAAGAAATCCATGCTCAAATTCAGTAAATAAATCAAGGGATTCTGTTAGTCTTACCCAGTGAAACCAAGTTTCTATAGTTCTCTAGCATCACATCTCTGTGCAGTTTTCTCTGAGATGAATTCAGCAATGCCCACTCCTCCTGGGTGAAGTCCACGGCCACATCCTCAAAGGTTATTGAGTTCTAAAATGACAACACATCCTGTCTCAACCAGCCACCAACCCCACCAATGTTGCTGGGGAGAGGATCATGCACCATAGCACTGGAAATGAAACACCTGTTTCACAGTAAATTCAAGATTCTGATGAGGGCTCTTCATTTAACCCAGGATTTAGTTCTCAGAATCTTTCCTTCTCTATTCATGCTCACGCCTTAAGGAATTTCAACCAGCCTCAAGAATTTAAGGCCTCTCTAACACATGATGAAATGTATCTCTCCACTCCTAGCCTGAAAGCTTTCATAATCGTACTCTCTTCTATCTGCAGGGTTAATCAGAGACCTGAACACGTTGCAAGAATGAGAGAAATACTTCCTAAATGAAAAAATTATTTCCCATAGAGTGGCCATACATTTTTAAGGCTAAGACAGTCTTATATCCTTCTTTTACTTTTTACTTCTTTTACTAACAGCACTAAGCAGGAGAGATGCCTGAAAAAAAAACTGTAAGTAGTAAGGTAATAGAAGAATTTTTTTTTGGAAGTCCCTTAACCACCATCAGAAGTTTCAAAATGCAGGAGGGGTTATGAGGTTCCAGAGTACTGGAAGGAGATGCATTCACCCCAGGGGACAGGAATGTATTTTAGGAGAAAGAAAAAAAATTATGACTCACTTGTAACCCAGAGTGCAAGTTTTCCATCTCTGTGATCCTCTCATGGGCACAGGAAGGGTCTAGGACAGGCAGAGCTAGAGGAGAGGGTGACATGAGTTTCTAGGCACATACATAGTCTCAACTTTCCTAGCAAGGGAAGTTGAAAGTCAGAAAGGTTGAGTTGTTACCCTTCCCAGCTTTATAAAACAAATGGATGGGATAAGGAGATGCCACCCCGAAATTTTCTTCCCTCTCCCCACCACGCACATACGCCCTTCCTCTAGAATCCCAAAGGGCACTGAATCCGACATGAGCAAATTCTGGGGCACCAAGTGTTCACAGAGCTCCATACCCACCTCCTTTCATTTCAGCCCCTTCTTCCCAGTCCCCTGTGGCTACTCAACTCCCTTATTCTGTGCCCACTTAATCCTGGTAAAGTGAATCTACCCTAGGAACTCACCACATATAGTGGACAGATGTGGGGCTGCCATTCTGCAAGTCCGTAAGTAGTAAATATGATCAGACAGCAACCAGGAGAACAAGGATGCTCCTCTTACTGCTTCTATGATCCACTCCAGGCAGGGCTCTGAAATAAAGAAATACTAACAAGAGAATTCACAAGCTTTCTGTTTCTCCTTTGCACTTAGGACAGTTACATCACCATGCATCCAATATGTGTTCCTTTCAGATTCAAGCTGTCTGTGATCCTGGGTCATTGTTTTGCACGCCATGTACAACCTCAAAGCAATATAGTGGGTATTCTTGACCTTCTCCATTCCTAATGTACATTCTCCACATTATGAAACCACATTACCCACCACTTATCAAAAATTCCATCTCCACTGAGGCACCTCACTGGCTTCTCCCCTGAATTAGCACCAACATATAGACCTGACCCATTAAAGTCACTGTCACCTGACTCCCATTCTTCATTTTAACTCCCATCCCTGCTCGGATTGAAGATGATTCCATGTTCTTGGGCATAAACTAGCAAACGTCCATGGCTTCCACATCTCAACCAAACACCTTAAATTTATCATCACCTGAGACTCTTGCTCTCTATGAAGGCAAAAAGTCAGACATCCCACTTTCTGAACACAGTAGGTATACTTCCATCTTGTTCACTTTTTTGCCTGTATTGCATCTGCTTTCCTACCTCATAGAAGCTTCCAAGCCATCCATACTTCCACCATATTGCTATTTATAATCCTCATTTCCTTGGCACTACATATGAAATGCCATGACCCATCCCTTCAATAATATATTTTCTAAAACCTCAAATTCCTCTCTGAGGAATCATAACACCTGCCTTAGATAATTCCAACCATCTGTCTATCCTGCCTGGGTAGTTCCTATCCAATAAATTATACGGGAAGCACTAAAAATTTGAGTCCATATACTCTAAATGGGGCTTCAACACTAAAGGAAAAGCCCAACAGGCAATTTAAACTCCTAGTTATCCAAAGACCTTTTCACAATTCCTCCAAGATTTTGAATCTCATATGGTCTCAACCTTATCTCTTCAATAAATGATCTTACATCTTACTTTGCAAAGAAACTCTTAACAATGAAAGAAGGATTCCTCATTTTCTTGCCACTAGTACAAAAGTGTTCCACAGCATCATGGTTTCTTTCACTTTGCAAACAAGATGTGTCTGCCTTCTTATCTAACGTCAATATCTGCTACTTTGCTATGTCATGTTTCCCACCTTTGGCACATTTTGAGCTGGATACTTCTTTGTTATGGGGGTACCATCCTATCACTGTAGGATGCTTAATAGCATCCCTGGACTCTATCCAGTAGTATCCCCTCTAGTTGTGAAAGGGATATTGCCAAATGTCCCCTAGAGGGCAAAATTTCCCCTTTAAGAACCACTGGTCTAATCCCTTCCTACCTTCTCAGAGAGCTTGCTTTATTAATTATTCCTTTGCTCTTTTCCATCACCATCAACTTCTACTCCACTGTACTCATACTTCTAACATTGAAACATAATCAAAGATGTCCCATCTTACAACAAAGTCCTACTGTATAGCACAGAGAACTGTATTCAATATCCTATGATAAACCCTAATGCAAAAGATTAAAAAAAAAAAAGGAATGTTAAAAAAAAATGAAGAGAAAGTGCACGGGCTTGGAGACAGGTATTTTCCTTACTAATTTTTTTTTTCCTTTTTCCTTGGTAATTTTTCTAAAGTTTGAGAGTTATCTTAAAATAAGTGATTGCATAGTTTTACATCTTCTAAATATTGCCTTGTATTTTCTAATACATATTGCCTTGCATCTCTTCTTTGAAAATAAATGTTCTTGTTCATCTGAAAAAAATTAAAAATCTCCCCCCCCCCCTTTTTTTTTTTTTTTTGCAGTACACGGGTCTCTCACTGCTGTGGCCTCTCCCGTTGCGGAGCACAGGCTCCGGACGCGCAGGCTCAGCGGCCATGGCTCACGGGCCCAGCCGCTCCGCGGCATGTGGGATCTTCCCGGACCGGGGCACGAACCCGTGTCCCCTGCAGCGGCAGGCGGACTCTCAACCACTGCGCCACCAGGGAAGCCCAAAATCTCCCATCTTGAAACAAATTCATGCCTTTGGGTCCCCCTTAGCCCTACAGTTACTGCTCAGTCCCTCTTCCTTTTCTCCATCCAGCTTCTGGAAAGACTGGTCTACCCTCTCATTCTCCCCATTTCCTCACCTCCCTTAATTACACTCCAAACTGGTTTCTGTCTCACCACCACCTCACTGACACTGCTCTGCCAAGACTGCCAAGGATTTAAGAGGATTAATCCAGTGAATGCCATCCTGTCTTTGACTTAGTTCGTTCATCAGAAAAATTCTATCACTATTTTCTTCTATAAATCAGCCTCTGTTCTGGGCTTTTGTTACCATAATCTCCCGGTTGGCATCCGTAAGGCCAGCAGGTCCGGGGAAGGGCCCAGGGAGTCAGACGGATCCCCCGCCAGGGTGGTTAATGCAGCCGGACACACGAGCGGCATCAGCCCGGGACTTTGCACTCGGCCCCGGTCTTCCCGCTCCCCGAGGGGCGGAACCAACGGCTCTGAGGCTGATGCAACCGCCCGCTCCCCGAGGGGCGGGACCAACGGCTCTGACGCTGATGCAACCGTCCGCTCCCCGAGGGGCGGGACCAACGGCTCTGAGGCTGATGCAACCGCCCGCTCCCCGAGGGGCGGGACCAACGGCTCTGACGCTGATGCAACCGTCCGCTCCCCGAGGGGCGGGACCAACAGCTCTGAGGCTGATGCAACCGCCCGCTCCCCGAGGGGCGGGATCAACGGCTCTGAGGCTGATGCAACCGCCCGCTCCCCGAGGGGCGGAACCAACGGCTCTGAAGCTGATGCAACCGACAAACGACATTGCCACAACATCCAAAAGATTACCAAAAAAGGGGGTTGCTTCACACAGCAAGCGTCTCCCCTGCGTCCACCCCTATAAATCTTGTTCGCGCCCGCACCCAGGCGCGACTTCTCTGGCCCCTTTCTCTCGGACCAGTGAACCTCGCCCGGGAGCGTTCCCAAATAAAGCTTGTTTAAGCTCTCCTCCGTTTTTGGTGCCGTTCCTTACAGCATCTTATTTCTCTGGCCACTGTCTTTCAGGATCATTGGCCAGCTCCTCTCCCACTGTTGACTGTCCTCAAGGCTCAGTCCTGGCCCTTATCTCTCACCTTATTCTGTGTATTCCACATCTATGCATTCCCTTGAAATTGAATTCCATCTCGGGACTTCCCTGGTGGCGCAGCGGAAGACTCCGCTCCCAATGCAGAGGGCCCGGGTTAGATTCCCTGGTCAGGGAACTAGATCCCACATGCATGCCACAACTAAGAGTTCGTCTGCCACACTAAGGAGCCCAGGTGCCGCAACTAAGACCCGGTGCAACCAAATAAATATTAAAAATAAATAAATTCCATCTCTATGCTCATAACACCCAAATCTCCAGTTTGAGAACTCAAATCTGAGCTTAAGACCCATGTATCCTGCTGCCTTTTCAACTATGGCCATCTAAACGTTTTGCAGGCACCTTGGATGAAGCTTATCAGACTGAACTTATCTCTTCCCCAAAACTTTTCACTTCAAGCATCTGCACTCTCAGTAAGGAGTACTAATGCTCTAGGTATTCAGAGCAGGCAGAAGGCATCACTGGTATCACACCCTTTACCCCACCCCACAGCTGTAATTAATTAAAACTGAAGATTAATTATTTGATAAGCCCTTCTCCCCTCCTGTGGGCTGGACTCAACTAAAACCCACAGAATCCTTGACTCCTCTCCCCTCAGCCAGAAACAGCCATTGAAATTTTAAAATATGGGCACACTTCCTCCCCCATCCCCCAAAGGCAGAAATCACCTGAAACCTAAAACTATTCCTTTGTAGACTTCACCCTACCCCACAGCAGAAACTGACAGGGACTAATGCAAGCCACACCCTCTCTCCACCCAACTCCAATCATTTCAATGGTGCTCTCTCCAGAGAAAATCTCAACTACTAAATTCTTCCCCGTTCCCTGCCACACATGGATAATTTTTCCTTTGTCATTTTTCTGTCCATTTAAATGTCATTTCCTCAGAATCACCTTTATTGTGAGCCCCATATTTAATATAAAGCCAATCTTATTGTCTGAGTCTCCCTATGTAGCCCTCAGAATTTGTAATTATATATTTATTTCTTTGCTTATATTTTTCTCTTCCACTAGATTGTAATGTCCAAGAGAATGGCCTTTTCTTATTAAAACCCTATACCCAGTCACTAGCACATCACTAGCCACATCGTAAAGTGTACAACATTCTGGGTGCAGAAATGAATGAGTATGGATTCCACCTTCAATCTATCCCCCCAGATCATCACTTTGTTCTACTTTGTAGCCACCAAGAGTCTAGATTACCATCACTCATTCCTAAATCCTACTACTAACCCTTAATCTTTTCTCCACCAGTCAAGCTTGTCCTCTGTACTCCATCCTCACCCAGCATCCTCATGGTGCAGCTAGCTCTGCTAAACACAAATCTAATTGTTGATGCCCCGGCTCACAATGGCTTCCAACCAGCATTAAATTAAATTAAACCCTGAACTTGCTTTCCAGATTACAAGTCATGTGGTTGAGACTCTTGCAATCTAGTTCACTTTCCTCCTCTCTTGCTTCTTTTCTCAGCCATGTCCTGTCTTGCTCACACCCTGGTACAATCCAGGGATTTTAGCTGCTTCAGGGATTTTACATGTGCAGAGAGTCCCGCTAAAATGTTCTCCCCATTCCTGGCCCCATCACTGCCTAGCCCACTGCCTGTCTGTATCCTAGTCATTTCTAAGACTGGATTTTGGCTTCAATAACTTTTTTTTTTCCAAGAGGCTTTATGAGCCCATAGACTGAGTCCTCCATTGACATGCTCTCATTTAAAATAACTCAGGGACTTCTCTGGTGGTCCAATGGTTAACACTCTCTGCTCCCAATGCAGGGGGCATGGATTCCACCCCTGGTCAGGGAACTACGATCCCACATGCCATGGGCAGGGCCAAACAATAATTTAAAAAATAAAATAACTCAAAACCAGCTATCATTTACAAGTAGGCTTGATGGTTGGACTGTAAACTCCAGGGGACCTAACCGTTATAAATTTTGTTTGCCATTGTACCCGTGGGCCTGAGCAAACAGGAACAGGCTCGATGTAGGCATGTAATAAATATTTGTGGACCACTGACAGGAGACAAAAACTCACCCGGGGAATTTTTCAGTGTGCACTCACTAAATTATAAGAATAGGGGATTTCCCTCGTGGCGCAGTGGTTAAGAGTCCGCCTGCCAATGCAGGGGACACAGGTTCAAGCACTGGTCCAGGAAGATCCCACGTGTGGCAGAGCAACTAAGCCCGTGCGCCACAACTACTGAGCCTGTGCTCTAGAGAGCCCATGAGCCACAACTACTGAAGCCTGTGCACTTAAAGCCCGGCTCTGCAAAAAGAGAAGCCACCACAATGAGAAGCCTGCACACCGCCACGAAGACCCAACGCAGCCAAAGTAATAATAATAAATAAATAATAAATTTTTAAAAATAAATGATAATCACTAAAATATATGTAATACATGATAAAAACAAGAAGCTTGGGCTTCCCTGGTGGCGCAGTGGTTGAGCGTCCACCTGCCGATGCAGGGGACACGGGTTCGTGCCCCGGTCCGGGAAGATCCCACATGCCGCGGAGCGGCTGGGCCCGTGAGCCATGGCCACTGAGCCTGCGCGTCCGGAGACTGTGCTCCACAACAGAAGAGGCCACAACAGTGAGAGGCCCGCGTACCGCAAAAAAACAAAAAAAAACCAAGAAGCTTGTTAGTGAGTTTTTAAAATAATGTGAATTCTATTTAAGGAAGCATCAAATTCTGTAAGAGAATACTCTTTTATAACCAAATTGCTTGCACTTAAAAGTTGATGACTAATTTGCTTTTATGTTTTATATGGTTTGGGGAAAAACAAATATTTAATTAACACAGCACGAGGTAAAACTCATTCCATACAAAGTCAATTGAACTCTCATTTCAGGTAGTACCTTAATGAAATTTGCATCACTTTTTAAAGAATGTCTTGACTTTCAAGCGTTGGGGGTTGTCAGGTTAGCTGAGCTCGCTTGAAAAGAACAAAGCTGACCTTAATAGTAGAACTCATAATTAAAAGGTAATAAATTGCCCATCCTGACACCCTGTGAACAAAGCCTTTGTGGATGAAAAACTGCAGTCTGCCTCTACAAGGATGAAGTAACTAGCCACTGCAGTGGCTGACCTTCAATACACCCTGAAAGGAGTTCGGGGCAGAGCTGGGGAATGAGCGCTCTGTGCTCTGGGAAAAACAGGCAGAACAGGTCTTCAGACAGTTAGATATTCTTCAGGAGAAGATTTTATGAGACCAATTCCTTGCATCTTCTTATATCTAGAAAAGGACTAAAATCATTGACAGAGACATCTGTTCCTCATGACTAGTAGCAACCCTCTGCCAACCTGTGTGCTTCATTGCACGTGTCCCCCTTCACCCAAATCACATGTATACTGACCTCCCCCTTACCTTTATGGAACCAGTTCCTCAGAGCTATCTGAGAGGCTGTCTCCTAGGCTATAGTCCTCATTTTACCCCAAATAAAACCTAACTCACAACTCGCACGTTGTGCACTTTTTTCAGTCGACGCTTACCCAACATAAATAACTGAAAAATTTCATTTCACAAGATACCTCAATCTCAAATGCACCCGGATGCCCACAGTCAAGAGAAAATGTTCTGCAGGGTAAAAATTATCTTACAACGTGAAGGGCAGTGGGGAGCCCCTGCCACAAGCTCTTATTCGTTACTCACCGAAAGACACAGAAATCCACAGTCAGCGAGGTAAGAGCTTGGACCAGGCTGATGTCCACATACTTCTCAGCTACAGCAAGCTTTCTGTCTGGAGAAATGCACAAGGTCACTGACTTTTATCTATGATAACTATGACAACTGAAAGGACTAAAGGCTTAAAAGACACACCCTATTCTCCCTGACTAGATTTACACAGTCATCTAGCCCAAACAGTAACAGGCTCAGTGTTACTGATTTATATAGGATTATTGTTAAACCAAAGAATACACACCCTGTTTACACTAGTTCCTTTTAATTGTACAAGTAAAGATACAAGTTCAGTCGTCCCTCAGTATCCGCAGAGGATTGGTTCCAGGACCACCGCCCCACGCATACCAAAAGCCAAAGATGTTCAAGTCCCTTATGTAACGTGATGTAGTATTACATTCTGCCCTCCCATTCAGCGGGTCCCGCGTCTGCGGATTCAGCCAATCGCGGATCTACCGACCCCCAGGGTCGACTGTATTCAGTGGTATCAATAGAGTGGTTCGCTGCCTACGGAAGTCTAAATCGTTGCGTATTTTTACAAGGTAATTATTCATTCATTGAATTGATGTTTATTGAGTACTTACTGTATACCATGCACTATTCTAAATACCAGGAATGTAAAATAAACAACACAACATATACACAGAAAAATCAAATAAGGAAGAAAGCAAATGACGGGACTTCCCTGGTGGTCCAGTGGCTAAGACTCCGCGCTTCCAATGCAGGGAGCCCAGGTTGCATCCCTGGTCAGGAAACTAGATCCCACATGCCGCGAGGAAGATCCCGCACGTGGCAACGAAGATCTGGCGCAGCCAAATAAATAAATATTAAAAACAAAAAAGAGGGCTTCCCTGGTGGCGCAGTGGTTGAGAGTCCGCCTGCTGATGCAGGGGACACGGGTTCGTGCCCCGGTCCGGGAAGACCCCACATGCCGCGGAGCGGCTGGGCCCGTGAGCCATGGCCGCTGGGCCTGCGCGTCCGGAGCCTGTGCTCCGCAACGGGAGAGGCCACAGCAGTGAGAGGCCCGCGTACCGCCAAAAAAAAAAAAAAAAAAGAAAGAAAAAAATAAAAAGCAAATGGCAAATGCTAGAAGAAAAGTAAATGGTAACGGGGTACCTGAATGACTAGTAGTAGTTGAACACAGGCACTCGTTGGGGAGCCGATGTTCCAGCGGAGACCTTGACAAGGCTGATTAAAACGTTGCTTGACATAACCGAGGCTGGATTGACTTAGGAGAGCGAGACCGTTTATTTGTGAGAACTTCCTGCCCTATAACTTTTTAGCTCTGCGTCAGTCCCAGATCCCCACCCCTCCTCCACGTGCCTGACAACAAACATTTCCTGCCTCCTCTTTTCCTGTTGTTGCAATTATTTAAAACACTTTAAGTTTAAAGACACTTCCTCACTCCTCCACCATCCTGCACTTTACCCCCAGCCCCCGCTCACCTTCACCCCCACTATCATCCCAGCCCCGCCCACAAAGCAGTTTTTTATGAGTCCCTCCTTCCCTCTCCAGCCACTGGCCTCCGCATATTAAAGCTTTGTTCCTACATTCCCTCCCCGAAATGATTCTGGCTAACAATAGGCGTTTCTGCCTGCTGCAATAGTCCCTCTTAATAAAGTCATTCCTTACTGACATTCGAAGTGGCATTTTTCTTTTTTTTTTTAATTTGACAATCTGAATTACAAAGGCCAACTGTAGGAAGATCTGGGAGAGGACATTTCAAAGGAGAGAAATGCCAGAAACGCTGATATAAAAGCCTTAAGGCATGAATAAAGCTTGGGGAGTTGAAGAATAGAGAACCCCTCTCAGTGGTGCGCTGAAAGTCCACACTGCAGAGCTGATCATACAGCTCTTCCCAACTCTGCCTTCAATGACTGAGAGCTCGAATTTGTGGTGGGAGAATTTACACCTCAGAAATCGACCAGTGCTACAAATCAGATCTTTTTCCTGACTTCCCAGCAAACCATTGCCTCTAATCGTTGGTTCCCATTCTGGGTATAATAATGGCACCTAACTCATGGGTTGCCACGATTTCCTGGCTCGCATAGTAATATTTTATCAGCTCCTATTTGGGTCGGGCACTGTGTTAAGCCATGGTGAGCAAAAACTGTTCTCTTGTAGCTGCATTTTACAGGGCCTTTCATCAGATAATTTTCAGAGTCTTGGATCTCAGTACAGTCATAGGTGAGTACCGTCAATGACTAGAGCCCCAAATTAAGAACCCTGGCCGAGGGGGAGAGTCAGAGGAGGCTACCTGAGCAGGCGCTCCTGATGCAAAAAATCTAGACGCTATAGAGATGCACTCGTTAGTGTTTCCAAAATGGGATGCAGACAGTATTTTAAAGACTGTGTATTTTAACATGTATTAGAAAATATCACCAGCACCAAAAAACAAACAAACTTTGCTGAGTTTAAAAGAAGAGCCAGGGGCTTCCCTGGTGGCGCAGTGGTTGAGAGTCCGCCTGCCGATGCAGGACACGGGTTCGTGCCCCGGTCCGGGAGGATCCCGCGTGCCGCGGAGCGGCTGAGCCGCTGGGCCTGCGCGTCCGGAGCCTGTGCTCTGCAACGGGAGAGGCCACAGCGGTGAGAGGCCCGCGTACCGCAAAAATAATAATAATAATAATAAAAGAAAAGAAGAGCCAGGGCTTCCCTGGTGGCGCATGGTTGAGAGTCCGCCTGCCGATGCAGGGGACACGGGTTCGTGCCCCGGTCCGGGAAGATCCCACATGCCGCGGAGCGGCTGGGTCCGTGAGCCATGGCCGCTGAGCCTGTTGGGCATCTTGATCATCCCAGACTGTGAGCTTTGGTACAAGAAGCAGGAGAGAGGAAAGGCCACATGCTTACCCCGGCTCAGGGGATTAGCAAGCCAGTAGTTTCCTTCCGTCTGCTGCAGGATTGGAGTGAAGATAGAACACTTTCGCTAATGAGGAGCTTTGGAGACAAGGCCCCTAGGGCCAGAGAAAAACTGTAAATATACTGAGTGTCCCCTATCAACACAATCTCACACCAACCAACCAGAAAGCTTTGCTACCTTGTTGCTTCTTAGAGAATGTGTATTGTCCAGAAACTGCACACATGACTGTCTCCTTGAAATTCTCAAGCATCCGTTTATCTTCAACATCTACATCCTGGGGAGAAACTCAGCCCCTGTGGTCTCCTGTGGGGCCATCCTGGAGACACAGAAATCCTTGTAAGTTCTAGAGGAAAGGGGGCAACATTATTATTGTTATCATTATTTTTCCTATTTGGAGGTAGTCCTAGGTTAATTAAGTAGGAAGTCTAAACCAATTGTTCTCACAATGTGTCCCTAGACCAGCAGCCAGGGCTGGGTTCATGGGTGTGCAACCAGGAGAGCCACAGAGGACCCCACTCTTGGTTGAATGCTCTGCTATCACTGTCTTGACATTGTTTCAACATGGGGTCCCACATTTTCATTTTGCACTGGGACCCAAAAAATTATGCAGCAGGTTCTACCAGTCATATCAGCATTACCTGGGGAGTTCTCTGAAATGCAATTTCTCAGACTTCATCTAGACATGCTGAAACTCTGGGGTGGTGCCCAGCAACCTGTGTTTTAAGAAACCCTTTAGGTGACTCTGACACCTGGTCAAGAGTGAGAATCACTGTCTAACTGCCCTCCCGATTTTTCTGGCCTATTTCCAAGTCCCCTGGCACTAGATTTGCAATTGCTTGTGGCTCTCCTGACCCCTTTCTCTCACCTTAAAATTGCATGGGCCAATTCACTACTCAAAGGAATCAATACTTCTCAAAATTTTCTGAGAATTCCAGGCTGCTCCAATGCATCCCTTTATGTCCCGGGAAGGGAAGGAGGAGAACTGTGCTGTTGAATCCTCACACTGCTGGTTTTGGATCCAACCCTTTAAGGAAGACACTGAGATTCAAGGAAAGGGGGTCAGTCTCCCCAGACAACTTGCTCCTTGCTGTGATTAAGGATCCTCATGGAATATTCAAGATGGTCCTCCTTCTTCACAACTCATAAGTGTTGTCCCTGGATGTTCTCTCTCTTCTGCCTCTTCCTCTTCCTCCTTTACATTCCTGTCCTTTCCGCCCTAAACCCTCCAACACACGCCGCTCAAAGGGAGGAATCAGGTCGCGATCTCCTCAAGTCCTGGTAATCGTAATATAAATAATATGAATAATTGCAGCAACAGGGATGGACCTAGAGATTATCATAATAAGTCAAGTAAGTCAGACAGAGAAAGATAAATACCATATGATATGACTCATATGTGGAATCTATTTTTTTAAAAAATGATACAAATAAATTTATTTACAAAACAGAAACAGACTCACAGATTTCAAAAACAAACCTATGGTTACCAAAGGGGAAACGTGGTGGGGAGGGATAAATTAGGAGCTTGAGATTAACATACACACAGTACTATATATAAAATAGGTAAACAACAAGGACCTACTGTATGGCACAGGGAACTCTACTCAATATTAGGTAATAACCTATATGGGTAAAGAATCTGAAAAAGAATGAATATATGTATATGTATAATTGAATCATTTTGCTGTACACCTGAAACTAAAACAACATTGTAAATCAACTATACTCCAATAAAATTTAAAAATAATAAGGATATGAATAATGAACGTGTTGGGGAGGGGAAATATCCCCTCCTCCTTCTTGAGTTCTTCTGGGCGATCTAATAATTAAATTGACACACGACACATTAAAAGGAGAAACAAAAATTAAGTCATACATACAGAAGTCTCATAGAAATAGGATCTAAGAAGTGACCAAGGCAGGCAGCTTTTATACTTTTTAGACAAAAGAACAATAAATTTGTGAGGAGTTGACCATACAAAGAAAAATAGGCTTGGATGGCTAATTAATGAAGAAGTAACAAGATCTGTTTATATAGCCTTCTTGGCCCTGGGCTCCCTATCTCTGGTGATAAGGACTTTTCCATCCTCCTGGTACAGGGAGGGTACCTTTTCACAGGGGAGATTTATTTTCTGCTTTCAAGGAGACAGAGGGGAGGGTCAAAGTGTCCCTCTTGCATTGGACATTTTTGTGAAGTTTTTTTTTTTTTTTGGCTGAGCTGTGTGGCTTGCAGGATCTTAGTTCCCTGACCAGGGATTGAACCCAGGCCCCCTGCATTGGGAGGGTAGACTCTTAACCACTGGACCACCAGGGAAGTCCCTAAAGTAACTTTAATTCAAAATAATCATTATGACACTTTGGCATATTTGGGGGTGGCCTGGTCTGAGCCCCAATAAATGCATACTCTGCTGTGGGCTTTATGTTTTTCCTTTTCACATGTACTCCTGAAAATGTAGGGTACTCCTACATTCTCACTCCCATTATCCAGATGGGAAACAAAAGCTCAAACATGTTCAAGGATTTTCCTCCTTGGCTTTATACAGAATTTGAATCCAGATGTGGCTGATTCCACACCACGCTTTAGGAATTTCTACAGCAGTAATTCTTGAAGTGTGACCCCCTGACCAGCAGTATCAGCATCAACATCACCTGGGGACTTGTTAGAAATGCAAATTCTTGGACTCCACCCCAGACCTAGTCAATCAGAAACTCTAGGGTAGGACCCAGAGATCTGTTTAACAAACACTTTGGGTGATTCTGATGCACACTAAAGTTTAAAAACCCTAGTGCCATCATAAGTACTATCTTCCTTGAGAATAACCAACTTATCAGTGTCCTTATTTTGTCCCCTGGTAGGTGGAGCATGGAGGCTGGGTGTTGAAAGCTCTGTAATTCTCATTATCCTTTTAGCTTCTGATCCCTGGGGACTCATTATGGATGGCTCCTTCCCCCTCATTCCTAAGAACAATTGGTAGACACTTGGAGAACCGCCTAGTCAGTCCTTTCTTGCCTCTTTGGAAAGGTCCAAAGATCCTGAAGTAGACTGAGGGGACAGAGTTGGTAAGGATCTAAGTCTGTCTCCTGCCGTGGATTCTTCCAGGAGACAGCACTCACCCAGTTACTTCTAAGCCGGACTTGGATGTGATCCTACCAAGAACAGGTGGAGGTAAGATCTGAGTCTCCATGAATGGTGTTAAGTATTCCTTGATCTGCAGGATTCTCTGGCTGAGGGAGAAGCATAAAACAGAAGCGAGGGTGGGGTTTTGTTCCCTAAGAACATCTATGAAGTTCGAGAAATGAGGGGCAACTGATTTCTCGCAGCACAGTGGGCCGGAGCATGAGTAAAGCAAACCAGAAAGAGTTCCTTCGGGATTTTTTATTAATTCATTTATTTTTTTAACCATGACAAAATATATCAAATAAAATGTACCCTTTAAGCTATTTTAAGTATGCAGTTCAGTAGCATTAAGTTCAATCCCATTGTTGTGCAACCATCACCACCATCCATCCCCAGAACAGTTTTCATGTTGCAAAACTGAAACTCTGTCCTCATGAAACGCTACCCCTCCCCATTCTGCCATCCCCCCAGCCCCTGGCAACCACCCTTCTGCCTTCTACTCTCTGTATGAATTTGACTACTCTAAGTACTTCATATAAGTGGACTCTTACCGCATTTTTCTTTTTGTGACTGGTTTTTTTCACTTAGCATTATGTCCTCAAGGTTCATCCATGTTGTAGCATGTGTCAGAATGCCCTTCCTTTTTAAGGCTGAATAATATTTAATATTCCACTGTATGTATATTCCACATTTTGCTTATTCATTCATCTGTCACTGGAGACATGGGCTGCTTCCACCTTTCAGTTATTGTAAATAATGCTGCTAAGAACATGGGTGTATAAATAGCTCTTGGAGATCCTACTATCAGATCTTTTGGATGCAGACCCAGAAGTGGAATTGCTGGATCATATGGTAATTCTATTTTTAATTTTTTGAGAAGGTCTTCAACATTTTCTTTAAGAAAAACAGAAAACAACAAGGTCCTACTGTATAGCACAGAGAACTATATTCAATATCCTATGATAAACCATAATGGAAAAGAATATGAAAAAGAGTATATATATATATTATATATATAATATATAACATATATATTATATATAACGGTGACTTTGCTGTTCAGCAGACATTGGCACAACATTGTAAATCAACTATACTTCAATAAAAAATTAAATTAAATTAAAAAACATAAATAATCAATAACAGAAAGGAAACCTAAATACACTGAAAAAATATGAAAAGGATTATGCCAATATATGTGTTATGGTCTAAAAGTTTGTGTACCCCCAGAATATATGTGCGGAAATCCTAACCCCCACATATGATGGTATTATGAAGTGGGGCCTTTGGGAGGTGCTTAAGTCATGAAGGTAGAGCCCTCATGAATGGGATTAGTGTCTTATAAAAGAGATCCCTCACCCCTTCTGCCAGGTAAGGATGTAAGAAGTCTCTAGCCTCCAGGCCAAACCTCTCTCCATCACTCAACATGCTGGCACCCTGATCTCAGACTTTCATTCCAGCCTCCAGAATTATGAGAAATAAACTCCTATTGTTTATAAGCTAAAAAAAAAAAAAAGAACGAAAAAGAAAAACAGAAAAATTACAAAATCTCTTTCTTGCCTTTTTAAACTTTCCAAATATTGAAATTTCATTCATGTTTCTGGAATTGTGACAGTTAAACAGATCAGTCTGTGCATCAGAAAATTAAGCGGAAGAGGAGCATCCTTAAGTAAGCTCAATATTTTCTCTTCCATAAAGACTAATATAACAATAACTATTCTGTTATTAATAAAAAACAATAATGGCAATGAGAGCCAATATTTCTGGAGTATTCCCTATGTCCCTAGTACTCAGAACGTTTCCTATCTAATGCATATGTCTTATTAATTTGAAGGACACAAATGTCCTTTGAACTTTGTTCAACTTCTTTTCCTTTGTGACTAGACACCTGACCTTCCTCCTTTGCTTCATAAACCATTGCCTGGGTTCTGATCCTGTCAAGGGGTCTGGATGTTAGCATTGGGTAGTTCATGAGTTCCCTCCCACATGCCAGCCAGTGTGAAGGCAGAGCTTAAAAATGCTCACTTGTTTCCTTTGCTCTCTCAAGACTCTATGCATTCCATCCTCCCTTCACTTCTGTTACAAATATGTGTCCTTCCAAAGCTCATATTCTGAGATGAATAATCTGCTTTTGATTTGAGCAGGAAATGACACATCTTCATCAGTTATGTGTCCTGCTGGTATTTGCACACCAGCTCCTAGAATTATTCACTCTTGAAGCTTTCTCAATGAAACCACATGGAGTGTCAGTTTTACAAGGTAAATTCATTGCTGAGAGTACCTTGCCCCATGTGTAATTATTACAGGGCCCAGATGTTGGAAGAACTTGAATGCCAAAGTGAAGACTTGGGGGTTTATTGGGTAGAATGCCATTGAAGTGTTCCAGAAGGATGTGCTGGACCTTCCCTGGCACGCTTGGGAAGAAGATTGCTCTGCAAAAATGCACAGGGTTAAATGCATTCAAGAGTACTTGGAGGGGCTTCCCTGGTGGCGCAGTGGTTAAGAATCCGCCTGCCAATGCAGGTAACACGAGTTCGAGCCCTGGTCCAGAAAGTTACCACACGCCACGGAGCAACTAAGCCCATGCACCACAACTACTGAGACTGAGCTCTAGAGCTCACGAGCCACAACTACTGAGCCCACGTGCCACAACTACTGAAGCCCGTGCGCCTAGAGCCCGTGCTCCGCAATGAGAAGTCACTGCAATGAGAAGCTCGCGCCCCGCAACGAAGAGTAGCCGCCACTCGCCGCAGCTAGAGAAAGCCTGCAAGCAGAAATGAAGACCCAACGCAGTCAAAAATAAATAAATAAATTTTTAAAAGAAAGAGTACTTGGAGGGTAGGGGATAATTACAAAGCCATTGCCATATAGACATGTCCAAAAAGGTAGCTACCAAGGAACAACTAGTTGAAATATGCTATAAAATGACTCTTTCTGAGTTTCTAGACTTGCAGGATCTCAGTTCCCTGACCAGGGACTGAACCTGGGGCCACGGCAGTGAAAGCTCCGAGTCCTAACTACTGGACTGCCAGGGAACTCCCTAAATCAGTTTTTCAGAAAAAGCATTAGCTATTCTTGTTTTAAGGGCCAGACAGGAGGAATTTCCCCTACAGGTATGACACTTCCACAATAGACAAGATGTAGAATCATTTAACCTTTTCTTATAAATGTCCCTCACTGTAGGCTGATGGCAAATGACAGATTGCAGCAAAACAATTCTTTCTATATAGACAGGTTCCAATAGAGTGGTTTGATCCAATTTGTAAAAAGTAGAATATTTAAAGGAATGGATTAATGACATTATTTCTCACATTGAGACAGTAAAGAATTTGAGCTTATAATTTCCAGCAATACCTGAGATTTGCCATTCTGAGCAGACTCAGTATAAAGTTAACTACAGAGTTAAAATTCTCTGAGAAAGTGCAGTCATCCAACCAGGTTTGACCCTATGTGAAGAAACGATGAGAATTTAATCACAGATTTTATTTATTTATTTAATAAATTTATTTTATTTATTTATTTTTGGCTGTGTTGGGTCTTCACTGCTGTGCATGGGATTTCTCTAGTTGCAGTGAGCGGGGGCTACTCTTTCTTGCAGTGCACAGGCTTCTCATTGCAGTGGCTTCTCTTGTTGCAGAACACAGGCTCTAGGTGCACGGGCTTCAGTAGTTGTGGCTTGCAGGCCCATTAGTTGTGGCTCTCAGGCTCTAGAGCACAGGCTCAGTAGTTGTGGCACACAGGCTTAGTCACTCCAGGGCATGTGGGATCTTCACGGACCAGGGCTTGAACCCATGTCCCCTGCGTTGGCAGGTGATTCTTAACCACTGCACCACCAGGGAAGCCCTAATCATAGATTTTAAAATGCCATGCAGGCATGATAGTTCTTAAAAAAATAAAATATTTTAATTTTTAATAAAATGTTTTAATTTTTAGTATTAGAACAAAATGTATGGTACTTAGAAGTCATTAAAAAATTACTTGGTGAAGGAAGAAATGAGTAGAGCAGCCAGAAGGGAATAATTGTTTAAATGACTTCTCTCAAACAAGTGACGTCTGTGTGTCTGTTTCATGGTAATTCATGTCTCTATTTTCCAGTAGACTCATCAACAACATGGAATCAGAAAACCAGACTGGTGTCTCAGAATTCCTCCTCCTGGGCCTCTCAGAGGATCCAGAACGGCAGCCCCTTCTCTTTGGGCTCTTCCTGTCCATGTACCTGATCACTGTGCTGGGGAATCTGCTCATCATCCTGGCCATCAGCTCAGACTCCCACCTCCACACCCCCATGCACTTCTTCCTCTCCCACCTGTCCTTTGTTGACATCTGTTTCACCTCCACTATAGTCCCCAAGATGTTGGTGAACATCCAGACAGGGAACAAAGTCATCACCGATGCAGGCTGCCTCATTCAGGTGTATTTTTTCATGGTTTTCATATGTATGGACAATTTGCTCCTGACCATCATGGCTTATGACCGCTACGTGGCCATCTGCCACCCTCTGTATTATGCAATCATCATGAACCCCCGTCTCTGTGGTCTGATGATTCTTTGCTCCTTGTTCATTAGCATTATGAACACCTTGCTCCACAGTCTGATGGTGTTGCATCTGTCCTGCACAGACTTGAAAATCCCCCACTTCTTCTATGAACTTGCTCAGATCCTCAGACTCGCCTGTTCTGATACTCTTATCAATGACATCCTAATGCATCTAGCGACTAGCCTGTTAGGTGTCGGTCCCCTCTCAGGGATAATTTTCTCTTACACTCGCATTGTCTTGTCCATCCTGAGGATCCCATCAATTGGTGGGAAGTATAAAGCTTTTTCCACCTTTGGGTCTCACCTGTCTGTCGTTTTCTTATTCTATAGGACCTGTTTTGGAGTTTACCTTAGTTCTGCAGCTACTCTCTCCCCCAGGAGGAGGGCAGTGGCCTCAGTGATGAACACTGTGGTCACCCCTATGGTGAACCCCTCCATCTACAGCCTGAGGAACAGAGCCATAAAGGGAGACTTGAGGACACTGATCTCTGGAACATTTTCTTTTTCATGATTCTGTCATCTGCCTTGGATGTGGGCTTCTAGAAAGAGTCAAAGGGAATGAAATACTGGGTATGCCAGAATTCCCGACTCTTCCAAAATTCAATTCTCCTAGCAAAGTGATTAATCATGGGCTTTCAAATCAGATATCTTTGTATTAAATCCTTCTATCCTGGGAATTCCCCGGAGGTCCAGTGGTTAGGACTCTGAGCTTCCACTGCAGGGAACACGGGTTCGATCCCTGGTCGGGGAACTAAGATCCCGCAGGCTGCAATGCAGCAGCAGCAGCAAAAAAAAAAAAAAAAATCCTTCTATCCTGTGTTTCACTACCTGTCATTTATCAGCTAACTTAACTCTCTGAGTTCAGTTGACATCTATAAATTGGCAAAATATTACATATTTAATAGTGATATAGGGAATATATCTCATATATGGGAATATATGAATATATGAGATAGTTTAATATATGTGTACAGAAATTTGTCTATATTAAGCACTAGTAAAATCAAATGTGTAATTATCCGGTGTTAACCAAAGTCAATTAATCTCAATAAAGCTGGAGGAAAAAATTATTATCAGATGTGCAGGCCATGTGTTTGTAAACTTGTAGTGAACACTCATTTGCTTTCACATTATACTTAGATAAACCAGTTCTCGTTTCATCTCTCCCTTTTGAGTCATCCTCATTTTCCTCATTTCTGCTGCAATCTATGCAGAGAAATTGATTTGAATAAAGTCAATTGAGAGTTTTAATTTAATCCATGAGGTATATAGAAGTGCATTTTTTAGTATCCAATTATATGGAGGACCTCTTTTCCTTCTTTTGTTATTGATTTTTAGTATCATTGCATTGTGACTAAAGAACATACTCTGTATAATTTTAATTCTTTGAAATTTATTGAGATTTGCTCTCATGCACTTGTGGTTAAACTTAGTAGGTGAACTGTTTACGCTGAAAGATCAATGTGGACGATTGAGTGCATTTTCTAGGTCAAGTTGGTTAATCACGTTGAAATCTTATTTTTACTGATTTTTTTTTTTTTCCGGTGTGCGGGCCTCTCACTGTTGTGGCCTCTTCCGTTGCAGAGCACAGGCTCCGGACGCGCAGGCTCAGCGGCCGTGGCTCACGGGCCCAGCCGCTCCACAGCATGTGGGATCTTCCCAGACCGGGGCACGAACCCGTGTCCCCTGCATCAGCAGGCGGACTCTCAACAACTGCGCCACCAGGGAAGCCCTACTGATTTTTTTTGTCTCCTTGTTGTATCAATTATGGAGTGATATATGCTAAAATCACCCAGTGTGATATAGAATTTGACTATCTCTGCTTGCAGTTCAATCAATAGACTATTGAGGGGCTTCCCTGGTGGTGCAGTGGTTAAGAATCCACCTGCCAATGCTGGGGACACGGGTTCGAGCCCTGGTCTGGGAAGATCCCACATGTCGTGGAACAGCGAAGCCCGCGAGCCACAACTACGGAAGCCTGCACACCTAGAGCCTGTGCTCCGCCGCAACAAGAGAAACCACTGCAACAAGAAACCCACGTAGCACAACGAAGGGTATCCCCCGCTCACCGCAACTAGAGAAAGCCCACGTGCAGCAATGAAGCCCCAACGCAGCCAAAAATAAAATAAATAAAGTTATATATATATAAAAAATCAATAGACTATTGAATATAAATTCAGAATTATTATGTTTTCATGGTGGACCCAATCTTCTATCTTTATGAAGTTACCTTTGCTATCTCTGGGTGTAACAAACGTTTTTGCATTAAAATCTACTTTGTCTGATAGTAATGCACTGTAGTTACACAAGCTTTTTCTGGCATCTACCAGGTGATGGGAAACCTGGCTGCAGTCCATACTGGTTTGCTTCCAGTTCCCCTCTATTCCCCAGAGACATTCCTTTGGGACGCCAGCCCAAAGAGGGGAGACCCTTACTCTCACTCTTTATCCCTGGTCTTGTAGAGACCTAAAGCTCACTTGGTCCCTTAGCTGCCTCTTGTAGACCACCTCAAGGGTAAAACCAGCCCCAGTGTCTGCCTCACCTCTCTGGAACCCTGTCCTCTCCTAGTCTCCATGCAGTGATTTCTTTTCTGTATACGTTTAAGGTGTACAATGTACTGATTTGTAAAATGCTTATACTTTGAAAAATGCTTACCACCATAGTGTTAGCTACCCCCTCTATCACATAATTACCCTTTGTTTTTTGTAGTAAGAACACTTGATTTATTTTCTTAGCAACTTTCAAGTATACAATACAGTATTGTTAACCAGAGTCACCATGCTGTGCATTAGATCCCCAGAACTTATTCATCTGATAACTGGAAGTTTGTACCTTTTAACCAACATCTCTCAATTCCCACCCCCTCCTCCCAGAGCGCCTGGCAAGCACATTCTATTCTCTATTTTAATGGGTTCGGCTTTTTGAGATTCCACGGCAGTGATTTCTTACTAGTATTTAGATCTTTGTTGCTTTTTAGATTTTTTTTTTTTAATGTACACTACATGCATACTTTTCATTGTCTTCAGTTGGAGAGTTGGTCTAAATTTCCCAGCCTTCGATTACCGGCAGCAGAAGTCCTGTATACAGATTATTAAATCAATACTATCTTAGGTTTGAAGCTAAATTTCTGTACCAGCTAAATCAGACTTATGGAGGATACAGTCTTCTAAAGCAGAAGTACCTTTTTTTTTTTTGGCCTGCGCCTGCCAGTACTTGGAATCTTAGTTCCCTGACCAGGATTGAACCCGTGACCCCTACGGTGGAAGCACGGAGTCCTAACCACTGGACCCCCAGGGAATTCCCCATAAGTACCTATTTTCTGAGGTGAGTTCTGTGTACTTTCTGAGAGTGGGGTAGGGGGGACGCTTGTATGAATGGAGGGCTGGTATTTGTCCCTATGATGACTAACAGAAATAAAAAATATTTGGTCATTGTTCCCAGTTTCTGACACAGACTCCTAAAACCCTTGGAACCTCCCGAGTGAAAAGAGTGTCTTTGGTATGTTAATGAGATAACTCTGGGCTAAGCGGCTTCTAGAGAGCTTCAGGGCTTGTTGCCAGAAAGATTGAACTTTGATTAGAGGGTTGGAACTTTTCAGCCTCAAACCCCCACCTGTGGAGGTATTGAAGGTTGAACCAATCACCAATGACCAATGATTTAATCCACCTTGTCTATGTAATGAAGCCAACATGAAAACCCAAAATGACAGAGTTCAGAGAGCTTCCAGGTTGGTGAGCCAGAACGCATCTATAGGGAATTCCCTGGCACTCCAGTGGTTAAGAGTCCTCGCTTTCACTGCCAAGGGCTCTGGTTTGATCCTTGGTTGGGGAACTAAGATCCTGCAAGCCCGCGTGACACAGCCGAAAAGAAAAGAAAAGAAAAGAAAAAGTTTGCTCCCTACCCTATCCTTGCTCTTAGCTAAAATCTGAGACTCTTCCATGAATTTTTATAAGTAAAGTTTTACAAACTTCATATAAAAATTATACAAGTTGAGCTGCAGTGTTTCAAAAAAAAGGTAACAGACAGATGAATAATGATCAACAACTCCAAGGGAAATTCAAGATGCATTTGAAAATCCTTTGAGCCTGCTTGTTTTCTGCATCTCAGGAGGAATTTAGTTTTTCAGACGTTTTTGCCCGGCCTCTAAAGCCCTGGTTCCCAAAGGGAAGTATTGAGCAATTTTACCAGTACTCCCCTAAATCCCCCCAACCCTCCCACCCCGCCTCCAACCTCAGCACTATTCTCCTTTGGAGCCAAATAAGTCTGTTTTGGGAGGCCATCCTGTGCATTTTGAGGTGTTTAGCTGCATCCCCTGCTTCCACCACTAGATGCCAGTAGCACCCCACCCAAACCAAGTTGTGCTACCCAACACTAATCTCCAAGCGTTGCCCAATCATTCCCCATTGTGAACCATCGCTAGGGGGGAAAAATAGTTTAATTGAAGACA